>NC_048422.1:16612269-16767821 GCF_013103735.1 Etheostoma cragini
CCTGTGTCCTCTTTTGGTCACTCTAAAATACTCCTTCCTGACTAGCTTGTAACCTCACCCACTCCCTGTAACTGTAGTAACTGCCATGTCAGGCGTACAAGGAAGTCAGCATTGCAGTGTTTTCTGGCAGTTGTCCACTGAACACTGCTTACAAGAAACCTTTCAATGCATCTCACAGCCTTTTCTCATAATCTGTTTTTTTGTGAATTGGTGCAATTGGATACTGCTGAAGGCATTTTAATAGATAAAAGGAAAACAGGAATAAAAACAAGGTTTTAGACTTTGTGATTGAGGATGAGGAAGGAGCCTTCGGTAGAAGGTGGTTTTGCTCATAGCGAGATGGAAATCATTTCATAGTCATAGTTGATTTGGTTTGAGAGCTGACCTTTGTCTGTGTTCCCAGTCATCTATATGTGTTGTTTGAGATTATGCAGAATTTATTTGAGACTGCAGCAGATTAATTTAACCCAGGAAATGGTTTCCTTGGATAGATGGACTACAAGGCCATGTGGAATGTAAGGTTTCCTGGAGTGATTGTCTTTGTGGAAAAACACTTCCTGGTTTCTCTCCAAGATCTGTCCTTGGACATCCTTTACTTTCCTGACTTATCCGCTGTGTTTATCTTGGTCACGAACCTGTGCGTTTCAGTTTGAGAACATCTGACTAAAGCATGTTTTCAGAGGAGATGTGACTGTGAACCTCTGACTGTGAACATTTATAGTTTATGTATTGTGTGTGGTGCAGCAAATCATTTTCACCCCGCCGTAGCCTTCTTGTGTACAGTACTTGATAGAATCCGTTTTCTGAGAGTTTTTCTCCTCAAGCTTGAGGGAAGAAACCTCTTGAGAAAACCAAATATATCTACCTATTCTTTCCAATATAAAATTGTAAAAATAATCACGCCTAAGGCTATTAATTAAATTGTGCACTTAATCATTTTTGGATGGAATATTTAATCATGTTGCTAAAGGGTTGCCCCAGAGTTTTATGCTTTTCAGTCTAGAAAAAATGTTTTTCTGATCTATCTCATAGAAGCACTACAATATGTGTACTGTAGAACATGTTGGATCATCTGCATCTGACGTAATCTGCAGATGCTCATACCTTCAGAATGCTTTGTATGGCAGTGTGATTGAAAGCTCCGTATTTAGAGACCCAATCCTCCGATCTCTCGAGGAGGTGTTGTCTTCAGCTTGTAAAGAACAGCAGAGCCGCACTCTAGGTGGCCATCTTTTGCAGCGAACAAAAACCACACATCTCACTTCTGCTTTTGCTGACTGCCATGACAGTCAGCAGAGGAACAGACAGGAGGGGAAGCTGCTCGCTCAGGTCTGTGCTCTTAAAGTTAAACACTTCCATCTGTGTAACGAGATAGCAGAGGCAGCTCCGCTCAGCTGAGCCGGACAGTCAAAGACCTTGAGGAGCACAAAATGGTGGATGGCCATGCCACTGATACTCCAGTGTGATTGGCAGTGTCTCTTTGGCCACAGTGGGACTGGCTGCATGAAATGGAGTCCTCTGTGTGGAGCGTTGGCCCAGCCTCAGCTCTGATGCAGAAGATAATTCTGTCAGCCCCAAGAGAGAGAGAGAGAGAGAGAGAGAAAGAGAAAGAGATCAAACCATGCACGTCTGCTTGCTTCCACCTCTTATTCTCACTTAACTACTTGATTTCCTGGGTTTTGAATTATGTTAATACCTGCATTATTTTTTCTATTTGGTGCTTTTTTGCATTGTACATACACGTGCTGGCTAACAACAAGATCAGGTTTGATGAAAAGATTTATTTTTAGTGTTGTTAACAGGAATGAAGTGAGTGACCATGTAACCATTCATTATCTAACCTTCACACCGAGCAGGCTTTAGCTGAGGGATTTACTAGCCCTCTGTTGTTTCTGTTTTTGTTGCTTTGTGAAGATTTCAGGCTTGAAGGTCACAAAAATGTCTCTGATGTAAAAGACTGTATGTAGCTACATATTGAAAAGAGTAGTATTTAACATATATACAGTATATATTTAAATCAATGAAAAATATGGTGAGTTTTCGCCGTGACAACCTGAAGAAAGTAGCTACATGGAAGACGGCCATTAATGCTCGTCTCCTCTTATCCTGCTTGGTCATTATCTTCTGTGCAAAAGAGGGCAAATGTTGCTATGGAGTGTTCTGTGCTTTTCAGAAGGAACAATCTGAGCCCTTTGCTAAACACAAAGGCTACCCTTGAAGCAAGGTTACTTGTACCATGATGGCCAGCTTCTTTTTTTCTTTAGAGAGAAACATGTGGCAAAATAAGCAAGTTGGATGTCTTTGATTGAGAAAGGAACTGTCTTGGTTTGGAGACAGCATATAAAGAGGAGAGTGAGTGCAGCAATATTAAGTATTAAAGGCCGTCTGACTATGTGGGTGATGTCAGGTAACTGTCCATCAGACAGGGACCAACTGACACATGCACTGTCTGACCTTGTAGTATGGACGATACAGACATAAAATAGAAAACTATCATCTCTTCCCGGTATTAGCACAGTGAGCATTACTAATGGCATTCCTCCCTCTCTCTTTCAGCTTCTCTGTCTCCCTTTTTGATGTGAAGTCTTGCTTGAAGGCCTCCATCAGCAGAATAGTTTGAGGTCCAAAGATCCAATTCCTCCAATCCTCTAGTCTCTGCTTTTCCTGTATTACTGAGTTGGCACTTGTTTGTATCATGCAATGCTTTAACTTTGATGTTAAATCAGATGATATCCCAAGCACAATATTGATAAGTGAAGCAGCTTGAAGGGGCAGTAATATTGTATAAACACCCGTCACGTCACATTGTGTTTCATTAGACCTACATTCAGTCAACTTAATAGGATGGTGGTAAACCTACATTATCTTTTCATTTACCCAGAATCCTTAAGGGTTGACTGGGCCTCCAGCAGTGAGGTGTTTCTTTTTAATGCCCTCTAAATGTGACACCAGTGAAGGCCAGGCTGCAGACAGGTCAGCAAAGCTCGCTGGATTGCAGCGTGTGATAGGCTGTGCACCTGTATTTACCAATGCTCTGAGACAATGAGAGATTACGGAGCTTGTTTTTGGAATGTTAAGAAAGAAGAATCCAGACTTTGTGTTATTCATTCAGGGAAAAGTCACATATTATTCCTCTTTATCTTTAAGCCCCCCTCCTGAAAAAGCCCAGTCTGCTTTGATTAGTCAGTGTTTCCAGGTCTTCCGCATCTGTGCATCAACACTGTAGCTGCACGTTCTACACCTACAAATATAGTTATTACATCACAACCATATGGAAGCCCTGACGTGAGCGTTTTGATACTTCTAAAGTCTTCATCTAGCACCTCGACCGGCTTCATAATAAATAAATAAATAAAAAACATGGGAATTAACCAGTAACCAGTAAAAGAAATTTAAAAAAAGGCTACTCTTTGTTGTCGCTTTGTGCAAGTATGCACATACCTTATTGATTCTAGGCCGTAATTGTGTTAAGATTTAGTTAGCAACATTAAAAATCAAGAAGTGAACTACTTTTGCTTTAGTGAAGTGATATAATTAGATTATTTTTTATGAGATCTTCATTAAATGTCAAAGTGTAAATAGACAAGCATCCACAGCAAGGAGCCAACGCAACAATTTTGAGATGTTACTGTTGAAAGACTCAGACATAAGATAAAATACACTTGAAGACGTAGATGAATCATGGCACCATCTGGACCTTATCTAGTTTAGCTCACCATCTTCCTATGATGGATGGTCATGTAAAGAGGAAGCTCTAAAGGGAAAAACTACCAAGAGGTCAAAGGCAAGCTAAAATTAACTGAAGGTCTGTAAAGCAGAGTCTATCCACAACATGCGCTTAGAGTTTCTTGTGTTCCTAACACTTCTGAGCTGAGTGGAAGGACTACTTCTCACCCAAATCCACATGTTAATTTAGGAAGCATGTGGTCCATTCCCATGACAGGAAATGGAACTTGTGATCTGACGAAGCCAAGGTAGAATGTTTTGAACTTAATTCCTAAATATAGAGCAATGACACATTGAGAACAGGTCAAACAATACTACACTGATGTTGTGCAGGCCATAACGGGAAGAAACTAGTTTTAGATACTAAGACATTTTTGGGGAAAATGTTCACCCCCTTTTAAAGTTGTTTGCCTGTTTCTTTTCAATAACAATGAAATACTTCCTGTCCCCAGAAGTGAGTCAAGTGGAGCAGTCCTGCATCATGGGCAGACGTTTAGCTCCATCGATCCTATGTAACTTTTGATGAACATTGGCAACATATGCCAATCACTGGATGATAGTAAATGCTAAAATACAGTTTATTAGTAGCAGAAGGAGAGAAGAGTCGAATCTAAAGTTTGCTAACATTATCCACTATAAGCTACCAAACCAAGGCTCTAGCAGCAAGTGAGTTTGTTGAACTGAGTTTTATTTATCATGAATTCACATTTTAATTTGTAAGAGAAGTTGGAGTATTTTGATTTCATTAGATATTTGAAATGGATTCAAGATGAGTGCTATAGCAGAATGTTTTTGGTTGAGGCCATGTTAGCTGGTTAATGGTTGACCTACTTTTTCAATGCTAATGCTTCCTGAAACAGATTTGTGGAAAGATTAACACCAGTGTTTTGTATTATTTTATTATAATGTTGATGATTTTGGCAACTCCCAGTGATGTTTTGGACTTTTTCCACAGTTGGTTGATTCATTCTTAACATGATTTGGTTTCAGCATAAGGATCCAAATTTGTTGCTGAATAGACAGTGATTTATCTTAATGTTGCTGCTTAATCTGCCATTTTTATTCAGCATATCAGAGATTTAAAAACTAAAAATATCTATAAAAACTCTAATCAGAGTTGGAAAGTATGCCTACCCTGAAGTTTGGATGTAATTTTAGCTTACAATAATTCTAAATATTTTGAGTTAAAATGCATGCCAACAGAAACATGTGATGGCATTATTGTTGTATTTTCAGCTCTATTCTGCTAATTCTCTGTTGTATATTTCATGCCATACCCCCCCTTTCATTCCATTTCAGCAGATGTCTGATGAACGTTATGACAAAATGTTCATACGGAACATTATTGATTCCTCACATCTCCTTTGAAAAGGCCTGGTCCATTGATCGGCCAGGTGGAATCGATGTCTCATCTCTGTGTATTCAGACATCATTTAAGGAAGCTCTCTGCTCTGATCACAGACAGAGAGGAGGGAGGTCACGATTCAAACTGTTGTTCTTATCACTGAAAGGCTGTTGTAATGAAACAGATTTGTGTGTGTGTCTGTGTGTCTGTGTCTGTGTCTGTGTGTCTGTGTGTGTGTGTGTGTGTGTGTGTGTGTGTGTGTGTGTGTGTGTGTAAATCACAATTAGGTGGATAGATTGTGGTGTTGTAAATTATGAATGAATGCGTAATTTTATTATTTTGTCATACATACAACAAAGACACCATTACTTAGGTCAAAGGACCAGATGCCAAAGTAACATAATACCTTAAACAAATATACCTTCTAGTCTTTTTTTGCCAAGCTTTAGAAACAAAAGTTGCCAATTTATGTATATAAAAATGTTTGGACAGACAATTCATGTAAGGTCTTCATAACGCATCATTTTACGGACAATACAAAAGAAAATTTGATTTGTTCTCAATTTCTCCTAGTTCACATAGTTTGCACAACCTTTTTTCTTCTTTTACCCTTTCAACCTTTTTAAATGTACTTACTTCAAGAGCAAGGGGAAGGATTCCTGTTCTCAACTCAGCCACCAACGACCTCTCACTTCTCGATAAGTTTGCTGAAACATATAGTTAAGGACCATAATAATGTTTGATTGAATAAAAGTTTGTAGTTTTGGTTTTAACAAAAGGCCTTTTGACCATATTTCTTTTAGTCTTACAAGTAACTTACCTCTGATTCTGAAAGGAAGTTTTTCCTTGCCTCTCTTGCCTAGTGCTTGCACTTGGTGGGAATTGTTGGGCTTCTGTAAATAACATTACAGAGTACGGTCCAGACCTGCTCTTTTATGAAAAGCGCTGTGAGATAACTGTTGTAGTGATTTGGCGCTATATAAATACAATTGAATTGATTGTGTTCATGCTCCAAGTTCAATTTTATTTATACACATATATTTATATAAAATCTCCTCAAATGTGAGGATTTGGTTTGTTATGTGTTATATTGCGATAAATGGAATATCTTAGAAAAATGAAACGGACTAACAATCTGTTAGTTGTAGCCATACTTTAGTGCAAAATCTGCACCTCATTGGCATTTTTCTCCCTATTTTTCTCTCTACTTTTCTTCTACCACACTGGTCATTGACTGAGGTCTCCTTTTAGCATGAATACTTTGTTTACTGTAAACTTTGACATCTTCCTATAGCAGGAAACCCAAATGGCACGGGTGCTAGGGGACATAACAACAGTGTGAAAATCCGTTAGAATTAATCTAATTTTCATAAAAATCTGTAAAAGTCAAAAACGATGAGCAAAAGCATCAGCACACAATGTCTCCACTTAACATGCTTACTAGTCTGGATCCACTGAAGTACATTGCTGACAAGCTTTGCCCCTTCACAACAAGAACAACCTCTGAGTTAGCCAGATAACCTTACTACGTACTGGAAATTGAAATTTGAATTATGCAATAAGCCAGGCGTGCTTGGCTCTTTCAGTCAACTTATCCATGTTTCCAGCCAATCTAAATAGGTTACGTTACAGTACTGTGTGAACTGTTAACTTAATTTAATATTGTATGTGACGTTTTCTTTTGTGGGGTGCAAATGTTCCACCAAAACATTTTGCAGAGGCACTGTCGCTGCGTCCAGAACAAGACAATTGTGATTGGTTTAAAGAAATGTAAACTACCGAGAGGGTTTTTTCTCCTATCCCAGAATGTCTCTGTGGAGTAGCCATACTTTATGCCACAGTGCTAGGGAGATAGGTTTGGCTATGCCAGACTACATGCTTACTAACACAATAATAGACTCCCGTGCAGTGTTGTGGTTGAATCTGTCGATACGTTATTTTTCTGTGGAGAGATTAGGCAGAAGCACAGTATTGGAATATGGAGGTCATATAGGTCGGACCAGTGTTTGTCTCTTGAACCAGTGTTGTTATCTCTTACAGTGCTGACAGATAAAAGCCAACTGTGAGCCAACGAGAGTGTGAGCTGCACGCATGCCAAAGAATCGCTGCTAACCAGACACTGTTATTTTGGCTGGCTTGCATTTTAGGGCACCATTCCTAATCTGAACCAAAATAACTTCCAAAGTATGTATTAAAAAATTCTCCTTCAGGTGAGCCAAAACAAAATCCAACACAAGTTGACCCTGGGATTCCAACCCTTGTATTAGAGGTGGTGCTGGTAACTGTGTCCATGTGTGTATTTGCTTTCTTTTATGAATGTTGTGCATGCTTGGCTAAGAGATTGTAGGCCCGTGCACATATGGTTGCATGTTACCCGACAGTAAGACAGTCCAACGTTAATTATGTTTCCTGGTTACCCTTTGACTGGGGTTTCAGTGGCCGTAGCAGCTCTGTGTCTGCTCACAATGTCGAATACAGCAGGAATGTGCAAGAATTGAGTCGTAAATGTGTCTGGACATTTTATTTTACCTTTTTAGTTTATTTTCCAAAATAAGCCAACCATTTTCTATTTGGCAATTGTTTCAGCTTCACAAATATGAGGTTAAGCTGCTGTTCTTTGGCATGTATGATGTGATATTAAAAAACGGTTAATCTTTGGGTATTGGTTAAATAAAACAAAAAATGTTAAGATGCCACTTGAAGCTTTTGGAATTTTATAATAGGCACAATTTTTGGACATTTTAAAGTTGCAAACGTACAACTTCACGCCAATATGGTGTCTCGTTTTGTGCTTAGAACTTAACTCAATTAATAGTTTCTTAAAACTTTGTATAGACAGAAATTGAAGGTTAATTCATTGCAGATCAAACTTTTTAGTGGTTAAAAAGGATGCTAAGGTTTGGAATGTTTGCTACAGCTCAAACTGAAAGGACATCTTACGATTTTCCACAGATGTGGAAGGAGTGACTCAGTTGTCCTGACCCTGTAGCCAGTGTCTGTGGTGGCTGTATTTGCAGCTCATTGCAGCTGGGATGGTAGTGGCAGTCAGCGAGTCTTAACTGTTTTGGTGGTCCATCTCAGCAGGCCTGTTTTTCAGTCTGTTTTTATGAGTTAATTCTGTTAGAACCCTGTCAAGTCCAGCCCCACATACTCATTTTTTAACAGGTTTAGTCCTCCCTCCAGTATGTTGAGATTTTACTGGGGGTATGAAGTGAAGATTTTATTTTTTTAAAAGTTTGAATACAGCTTGCACCTTATTTTAATGTATTTTTCAGTCAAAATGGAAAACTTCTGGGGAAAATGCTACTGAAGTAGCTCCAAACTTCTTTCAGGCAGAGAACACACAACTCTGTAGTCTGGTGTAGAGCTGCAACTAATAATTGTCTTTGTCAGCAATTGTCAGATTAATCTGGCAACTATTATCCCAATGACATTTAATTGTAGGTCTATAAAATGTCACAAAATAGTGAAAAAAGTCCCTCACAATTTTTTTTTAAAGCAAGAGGTGATGTCTTTAAAATGCTTGGTTTACTTGACTAGCTGTCTAAAGCCCCAACATATTCTGTTTACTATCCCATAAGACAAAGTAAAGTAAGAAATTCTCACAATTGAGAAATTAGAATTTGATTGTTTGGCATTTTTGCTTTGCCAATTCAGTCGACTAATTGACTTTATAAAACAGTATATCTTCAACTGTCCATCACCACATTAGGCACCAAATGAAGTCTGGCCATTTCAATATGTTTTAGGATTACAAAACTGCTAAAATTCATTGACTAAATGTACATTTATATTTATTTTTGTGCCAAATGACTACTGTTGGTCTACCAAATTTTTACCATTGTAACTCTAATATTGCAAGTGCAGTGCAAGCCAGCATTGTTGGGAATGCAAATCGACAGGCTCTGAATCTTACCCCTAATGATGCAGTCGCTCGGTGTCAAATGGTTAAAAAAACAGCTTTGACTTTGAAACCCAAGCCTTACCTCAGTTTTTCTTGTTTCAGAGTCCCTCTGTTGTATCTGGTAAAGTGAATGATTAAAGGTTGGGTGCCAAAATCATTTTTTCTTGCTGCTGCTTGACTTGGCCCATACTTGCATCAGAAGATGTTAAATTTCAGATCATCATTCATGATTTGAGCCTTCAGATACACACACTGGGATAAAGACAGGTATTGTTCAAAAGCAGCACCAGTTCTTTTAGTAGTACTGTTTGATGTAAAAGCATCAGGAGCAATGTAATATTTTTTATAAAATAGAAAATATAATATTTTTTTAAAACCTCCTTCCATAAAGCACTTACTTGCAAAGAAAGTGAGTTGCTTAATTTGAAAATAAAATGACTGACCTTTTAAGAATGTTTAACTACCTGATGAAAAAGGGTGCATGATCCCAAAAGTTAATAATAATACAATTAATGGAAAACATATTTAAAATGTATTTTTTTCTTAAGTAGAACTATATTTAAATAGATTTTTCTTTATTCAGGAGGCTTTTTTATGTGAACATTCAGGAAAAACAGGTTGTGCAGTTAAATGTTTACCAAACGTAAAACAAAAAGTGTGATAACAAGGGTGGGGCAGGCTCGCACACATCATGGGAGAGACAACACCTCAGTAGGTGATCTGATGAAAATAAATGTGCATTAACAATTTGATATTTAGGGATGTACAAACTAGGTACACAAATTCTAATAAATCTGAACAACAGGCTAACTCTGCACTAGTGCTCGTTAACAACATCTTTGTTACTGTCTGACAGGATTGCCTCGTAGTTCAAATACATAACAATTGTGATATATTTGTTGTAATGTGTGTAATCGTCAAAAAAGTCTTGCTTTTCTCTTAGCATAAAATAGAATTAAAACTTTTAAACAAAGGCGTTAAGAACATGGATAAGCGCAGTAAGGAAATACAGGTTTTATTCATTTTTTCTCATGTTCTACTAACTTAAAATAAGAAATTAAAGAAATAGTTCTAATTAAGATATAGGTGAAGTATTAGCTTTTTTGAAGGGGGGGGACATCTGCTTGTGATGTACCTCCCTTGCTTCTGTTTGGTCTGATGACACAAAGGTGACATGTAAACATAATTGGTTTGCTTCAGTGTAGAGCTGGAATTATTAGTTTATTAATTGTTGAGCTGATGATGAACTGATTTAATAATCAAATTAGTTGTTTAGGTCATTTTCAAGCACAACTTAGCACTGTTGGGGCCTGGCACTTTCGTGCTTGGGCCCTAATAATTACAATTTGATATTTTCCTCATATCATGCAGCCTTAGCACAAATACCAAATATGTGATGGTCCCGCCTTCTCAAATGTGAGGAATTGATAGAAAACTGAATGACAAACTCATCAACAAATGGAAAAAGAAAACATTTGATAGTTGCAGCCCTACTTCAGTGTACATGACATACCTCCAGCTGTTTCACAGTAAAAACCTTTAATGCCAGTATTGTACTTCTTTAATTTTTCTAGTTCCATCAATTTGTTTTTACAAATGCACTCTCTCTGATGCTGTAAGCTCTTTAAGAGCTAGTTTCTATTTTTATAAAACGTATTTGTTATGCATTTAATTGCTCATGCTCTCTCATTTTGACCAGCGAAGTATACACTTTGAATGTATTCTTCTAATGCAGCATCCTGTCACAAGTTGGAATATTTCATGGCAGAAAGTACTTTACTTTTGTGCCCAAATGACAGATGTAAATGATTACTGTGGGGAATACTAAGAAAAGGTAAATGCTCTGATTTTGGCATTGATGAGATTGTCATCTGAATCTGAATGTTAGTTAATTACACAGAGAGCCAGTGTGCCAGCATGCAGAAGCGGTTTTGCTTTGCCACAGGGGTGTGCATCAAACTTCTTGTCTCTTGTGCCTGCTATAAATGTAAGATGTAAGATGAACTAACGTAAACAAATCCTACTCACACAAGTAAGATGTACTACTACCTACAGTAGATCCAATACTTGATTTGGAAGCCAAGTTTTTATACATTGAAGCCAGGTTTAGCTTTTTAGGATGTACCTTTTTAACATTTACAGTTATGGTGAGGTTGAACAGAGAAGGTGATTGTTTGGCAATGTTTTCTGAGCCAATTTTAATCTAATCATCTTATTTTCTGTTTTTATTTTATGAAACATTCTTAATGACTATGATCATTATGTCAGGTAAATATTTAGAAAGATGTGTTTTAGTCTCATCATAAATGTGTTGCTTTGTAACACATTTCTATGATACATTTAACATTTGTTAATATATCCTTACATAGAGCAGGCGGACAGACAAACGTCTGTGCACACACCAGTCCACTACAATAGCTTTGCAAACATGCTGCTACATTTATATTGTGCAGTTTGTTATTTGTTAATAACCAACTGTTAAGCACACTATCGGATCTGGAATGTTGAGTTCTCCTTGGCTGATGACATCAGAGGATGGGAGTAGCCATCTTGATCTTCAGCTCCCTATCTTACTATCTCCTGTTTGTGCAATAGGCCAAATTCTCACTGGTCCTGTGACGCAACGTTTCTGCTCTTCAGCTGACACAATGAGATCTTTCTGTGCTGTGTTTTAAGAGTAAACCAGGTGAGGAATGTGGACTTAAGAGATCAGCATTTGTTAGTAGTACACCTATGCTCTTTCCCTCTTTTTCTTTTTTTTTTTTAAAATAACTTTCTTGAAACTAAAATGTATTGATTTTTCTCTGATGTTGTCATCTCACCTCTGCAAAAAAAAATCAATTTCATGGCTCTGGCTACCTGCTGTTATTGCCACTGTATTTTCCCTTAAAAAGCAGGCTGTCATTTTCAATCAATGGGCCATTAATAATTGAGGGAGTGCAGGTTGACAAGATGCACATCCCGTCTTGTTTGCCAGTTGAATTATTGGGAGCCACAATGGTTGCCATATAATATTTTCTCTCCCTGGCTGCATGAGATGCTAGTACTAACCAACAGTTAAGGACAAAACCTCTGTCCTCCTAATCAGCTTAATGCTGGCTTATTCAAAGGTCCTCTTTCAGACAGAGCAGCTGCTGTCAGCCAGTTTCAGTAGAGGGTGTGACTGCTGGCACAGCTCGTCGATGCAGAGAGACCGGTTGGTGATTAACAAATGTCAGTAGACTTTGGAATCTAGGAAGCCCAGTCTAAACGCTTTGTCCTCAGTAGCTTACCACTGAAGATATTCCAGGTGGCTCTGTCGTGCACTTACGCCGCCTCCCTTCTCCTCCCACCCTTTCCCTTCAGGCTCGCTCTCCCCTTCTGCTTCTCTCTGCCCTCTCTCCTCAGGGTTTCAGAGCTCTGAGATAAAGAAGTTCAGACATGCCTCACATTTTTAGACCCCCTTGTGGAACTTAGTTGGCGCTTTCCCTCCACAAAGTGTCGGTACATATTGCTCGCTCTGACCTGCCTTTCTTTGCAACAAGGTTTCTGACATTTCTCTGGAAAATCCCTTCATTTAGAGATAATGTCCCTGAGAAATAAATGGACCAGGCAAAGTCAGCCTGGCACGAGTGTGAGATGTTTTCTGCTGAGCTGTGTGGGCAGAGGGCTTGGGTACAGTACCATACATATGGCAGATAGATTTCTGTCAGCAGCTCTCCAGTGTCAGGCTGTCTGCCTTTGAGGAAGAGGATCAGATCTGTGGGTCCATGTTGTGTGCTGGCTGAACACCTAAGCGCACATAGTCAGCTCCTAAAATGGCTGCCCTTGAAGCACGGCTCAGAGGAGGATCTGAGCAGCTCAGTCGCTGCCTGTTAGAGCCCCAGCTGACTAGATGAAAGCAGTTACACAATTGCACCCATTAACTTGGTGTGGCGCAGAGACCGACTGGCTGAAAAGACACAGCCAACTCCAAGGCAGATGGTGGTTGTGTAGGAGTTTTTTTTCCCTCCCCAGGCATTCCACTCCCCTTCACTCCAAAAGGATTCTCTTGATATCCATGTCAAGGAACCTGGCATTAGTAGGCAACTTTGTTCAAAACAGCAGTGAACTGCCAAGAGAGCAGGGTGGGGCCCCTTGGTGAGGCTGTAACCTGACCCTGAACAACAATGGATCCCCTGGTTGCTCAGGGACATACTGGCAGCTTGGCTGGCTCACATGGAGCTCTCCACTGGCTGACCAGTTGGGTGTGGGAAGCAGGGCGGGATTCCCAACTGTCTCTGGCTGGATCTCACTTGAAATTTCTTTTTTGCAGTTTCCAGATTAGTGGACTGAATTTAATCCTTGTATTAAAGCTATATTTTACAATATCTCTGTTAAAGTTGATTTTGTGACAACAGCCAATTTTTCTTTCATTATTTTATAATTTGTTTCATTTGTTTTTGTAGTAAAAATAAATTACACTGGAACTGTAAAATATGTTCTTGGTCACTTAAACGTTTTAAAACAAGTATAAAATTATATTTAAAAAAAAATGAAACTAATGGCTAAAATTTGAATTAGTTAAATCTACAGTGTCAACACATCACATTTGGAGATACTTTGCAAATATGTTCTAACAAATTTTCAATAACTTTGGAATTTTGTGTCAAATCAATCAAGTGACCTAATGAATCCCACTAAAAAGCCATACCCATTACATTAGAGATTCTCCATGTGGGTTGCATCTTTCTGCATGGGACTTGGAAATGAGCAGTTTGGATATTAATGGAAACCTTGTTATAAATATCAGCTTTGTAAAACTCACAACAGTTCCTGTAAAGACTGAGACAGAGAGGTGCTAGTTCAATTCCTGTTAAGCTTCCATTTCTTTAATTTTCTTGAAACTGGATTACTTTTTAGTTCTCTTGACATATACTTACAGTATAATTAGCAGACATACAACAGTAATCTGATTCACTCACAATGTTATTGCTGTGTTTTAAAGCTAAACTCATGTGGCGTTGGAGTAATCTTGATTATGTTCTGATTTGTGAGCCAAGGCAGACGGTTCTCATGAAATGCCGCATGTATGACACGTCAATTTGTATGCCCTGAATGGCATGTTGTCAAGACGCACACTCGCTTTTCAGTGGGTTTATCAACGCTGTTTGGGCTCCTTTGACTTACATTACCTTGCGATTGCATGTCAGTTGACGCTATAGTGAGTATTATGAAATGAATTCTTCTTTTACTAAAGCCAACACTGTTCTTCTTTTCCTAAACCCAACCTTGTTTTCTTTTCCTAATCCCAACGGTTTGTCCGTTTCCTGTTTTCCCAAAACCCGTGTGTGACGTAGTCTCGCGGTAAGACATAGTCTTGCGATAACATGCCAAGTGGCTTTAGAAAGTGCCACGTGGCGTGCATGTTTTCCCTGTGTTGTTGCAGACTTCAGTAATGTCGTAATGCATACAGATAACACGCCACTTGGCTTAAGAAAGTTGGCATGAATGTTTAGGCAAAATCATGCCATGTTGGCCGAGGGTCTAAAGTGTGCCCTTTACCTACCCATCCCAGAACTAGCAAGAGCTACAAATGCTATTTGCTATATTATATGGTTTGCAAGACAAAATGACAAGAAAGCGATGATGAAAGAGCTGTGAAATGATGGCCACGTCATCAACTTCCATTTCTCTGGTCAAGTCCAAACTGCAAAGAGAGAAGACTGCATAAAGCTTTCATCTCTCTGTTGATTCATTCAATCTTTATTTCAGAGTAGTTGATACAATCTAATGGAATAGTCTGTTCTAAATACTGAGCTGTGGAGCTGCTCTCCAGCTGTTGCTTATCCCAAGGTAATAAAAATGGGACAATCAGGCCATAATCCCTTCTCTGTCCTCCATTGTTCTTAGAATGATGCTATGCTAAAAAATGAGACCTTCTTAGTATTCTGAGTAACATCAGCATCTGCTGAATTCTTCTCTTTGACATGTTTTGTTTGGCTTTCTATCAATATTTGTGGACAACTCCAGTGAAAATAATCTCAATTTTTATATGAATGTTTGACTCTTTATTTGTGTGGTGTTGTCTTGCTAATGAGGCAACAGTAATTTGTTTTTCTTTTGCGTAAATAGATAAATAAATATATGTAAGTAATATATATATATATATATATCCCTGATATTTCAGCTTTTATTATGCTATCTCATCACTCCTAAATATTATTCAACATCAAAGCAGCCATAAAGTATATTGTCTTTATACATCCTGATTCAAACTACTGTCAATAAACAGGTTTCCCTCCAGTGCCAAATTTTCAATAATGTGCTGCATTTTGGACTATATACATTTAGCTACAAAGCTAGCAGATGAGAGTCTTTTGAACACATAATCATGATGAATTAAAAGCATTTATCTTTTGCTGGCCATTGGAAAATGTGCATCATCCAACCTGCACTTGATTATTTGTTCACAGCAGGAATTGCCATCGGTAATTATGTTAGATCATTACCAATTTTATTTTCATGGAAGTGTATGTTCACTTCACTAAATATTTAAGGATTATAGACTAATATTATGCCTGCGTTGTAATAGCTCTGTACATATGGGTATCCTTGCTATAGTAAATACCCCACAACTTGCACTGTAAAAATGGCTCACATGTACATTTTAACACAATTGTAATATATTACTTTTATTTTCAATCACAACCACTTAGTCCTCATGAATCTTTTTCTCCCTCTTTTTCATTGCAGGTTTCCCTGATTTTCCAGGGAGTGCTCGCTCTTTTCAGTAATGGAGGTGTTGCAGTGTGATGGCTGTGACTTTCGTGCCGAGTCATATGATGACTTGAAGACCCACATTCAGGAAGTGCACACCGTTTTCTTGCAGCCTGCAGATGCAGATGAGTCTGACTCTCTGAAAGATGAGGATGAAGATGAGGAGGAAGAGGAGGAATTTGAGGACAAGGATGACAAGGATTATACGCCTCCTAAAGCTGGAATGAGTATGTCTACCACATCAAATCAGATGTTACAGTTTAATTTGTTATGGATTAGGAAACACTTCTGTTTTGGTTTCAAATAACTCTTCATAGTAGGAGGATTTCATGGAGCTTAACATGTATGAGTTGCTAGTCTTATTGATTGAAACAACAAAACGTTTAAATAAAAGCAGAATATTACTTATTTACTGGTATTATTAAGCAAAACAACAGCAAGTTTAAATAAGAACAAAGTGTACTCATTTTCTATTTTCCAGCAGACATCTTACATACTTTTTCAAAATCTTTTTTAGGCCCCATCTCTACAGACGATTCCAACCAAACACAACAAAAGCAGACAGCTGAAACCCACCTGCCGTTTTATCAGTGCAAGTTCTGTGTTCGTTACTTCAGATCAAAGTCATTCTTAAAAAATCACACCAAAAAAGTGCATAATGTTGTAGAGGACGATTCGGATGCAAATATCTCCTCCCAGACAGCTAAGCAGTCCAGCTACACCGTTGTAATGCACAATGACCATTCAAAGGTGTATTCTTGTCAGTATTGCACATACCAGTCTCCACGCAAAGCAAGGATAATGAAACACCAACTAATGTATCATAGCAAGGTTCCATCTGAGAGCCCTGGAGATCCTTCAGAATACGCAGAAACCGGAGAGGAATCGGACTCAGCCAGTGTACTCATGAAGGGAACATTTGCCTGCGAATGGTGTGACTATCAGACTGACCAGAAGGGCAGCTGGACTAATCATGTGGTGAAGGAACACAGTGACAAGGTCAAGATAGTTTCCTCCATTGCAGAGCTGGAAGGGGAGTCAAGTGTAAGCTCACCCAAACAGGATTCACCCTCCGCTTCCCGAAGCCCGACTAGATTAAAGATGAATATAACTGACGTTTGTGAAAAGGAAGAGCCGGTAGGAAAAACAGCAGAAAACATGTCAGATAAGACAGTCCCAGATATCTCTACCTTTCAATATGCACATATTCGTGCAGTAACACCCAACAGCACAGGTTCCTCCATTTTGTCCAAGAGGTTTGCTTCAGCTGACATTTCCAACAGCGTCATAGGGATGGATGCCAACTTATTTAATGAGGAGGACTCGCGTAGCAGCTTAGAGGACAATGATGAGGAAGAGTTGGGCGACATAGATGATCCTAGCTATACTGGGACCCTGTCAGCAGATGCAAAGCAGCTTTTAACTGACGAGGACAATAAATTACTGGAGACTAAAGGAATACCATTTAGAAAGTATATGAACCGTTTTCAGTGCCCCTTCTGCTCCTTCCTAACCATGCACAGGCGGAGCATCTCCCGCCACATTGAAAACATTCACCTTTCTGGTAAAACCACAGTGTATAAATGTGATGAATGCCCATTTATTTGCACCAGCCCTCTTAAACTAGGCACACACAAACAGAGCCACGTATCCTCAGATTTAGACACCATGGACTTAACAAGTGATAGTCCAGATCCTCACAGTGACAGTGCTACAGAGCCAGTTAACGGGGGTAATGTAAGCTCCAAAGTCAATGGAAAAAAGATAACCAGCACACCGAACGACCAGCAGAACCGTCATCGCTGCACGCTCTGCAGCTTCTCTACCACCACTCTGAAAGGTCTGAGGGTTCACCAGCAGCACAAGCATTCCTACTGTGATGACCTAGATCCCACTGTCTTTGAAAGCCAGCTGACTGACCAGCCCGACTCTGAAATAGATGCCTCTCCAATCTTTCTACAAAAAACCCAGACCTCCATTTTAGGACTTGCCACCAAAAAGCCCTTAGTAACAGGCAAAAGAGCCAGGAAGTCCATTAATGACTTGCCTTTGGATTTGTCCTCGGTTAAGAAGAGAACTAGAATTGATGAAATTGCCAGTAACCTTCAAAGTAAGATAAGCCAAAGCCAACAGGACATGATCATAAACCTAGATGACATGGATGATGAAGATGCAGGTTCTGATAAAGAGGGTAGAAACCATGACAATAAAAACCCTGTCTTCAATAATAACACACAACAGCTTTATGCAAAGGAATTAATGATCTCTCACGAGGGAGGCAGAATAGGGAAAAGAAAAAGCAACCCTAAGTCAAAACCTAGAAACCTTCCTATATCACTGACTCTCTCAGATGATAGTGAAAACATCTCTGCTGAACCCAGCGACAGTGCTATTCAAGAGAACGCTGATTATTCAGAGGAAGCGGGAACTACACGTTTCTACTGTAAACACTGTGATTACCACAACAAATCAGCTCGCAGCGTCAGCACCCATTACCAGAGGATGCATCCTTACATCAAGTTCAGCTTTAAGTACATCCTGGACCCCGAAGACCAGAGCGCGGTCTTCCGCTGCTTAGAGTGCTACATCGAATACACAAATTACAATGATCTGCACCAACACTACATGGATCACCACCCTGAAGCAAGCAATGTGCTA
Organism: Etheostoma cragini; assembly: GCF_013103735.1. NCBI lineage: Eukaryota > Metazoa > Chordata > Actinopteri > Perciformes > Percidae > Etheostoma > Etheostoma cragini. The sequence goes on from NC_048422.1 coordinate 16,630,641, forward strand.
AACTTTAACCAACCAAATCTGGTATACATGTGCCGCTTTTGTTCGTACACAAGCCCCAATGTCAGAAGCCTAATGCCCCATTACCAAAGAATGCACCCTACAGTAAAAATCAACAACGCTATGATCTTCTCCAGCTATGTAGTGGAGCAGTCCCATAAAACGGGTGAATCGCAAACCCTGAGGGAAATATTAAATTCTGGCCCCAAGAATTTGAACTCAGCCACATCAACCCCCAGGTCATCCTCGAGCCCAGTGCTGAAAACGGTCTCTAAGACCCCTGAAGCCAGTGCTGAGACAGACCCTCTCAAAGACTCAGTGGGTGGCAATGTTGTCGTCTATGATTGTGATGTGTGTTCTTTTGCTAGCCCCAACATGCACTCTGTTTTGGTCCACTATCAGAAGAAACACCCAGAGCAAAAGGCGTCTTATTTCCGTATACAGAAAACCATGAAGGTAATCTCAGTGGATCAATCGCAGTCTGTTGCAAACTCTTCATATAATCTCAACATGGCTACACCTCCAAAACAACCAAGCGCAGCGTTGTATGGATCAGATGAAGAAATGTACTACTGTAAACATTGCGTGTACAGCAACAGATCTGTTGTTGGTGTGTTGGTCCATTATCAAAAGAGACACCCAGAAGTAAAAGTGACCGCTAAATACATCAAACATGGCGCTCCCACCCCCGGTTTGATGAAATTAATGGAGGAATTGCAAATTGCGGCTCCCAAACAGTTTATGAAGCAATTTCAAAATAACGGTCATGATGGATCTAACAACACAAGCCCTAAACCAGGAAGTGGTGAGAAAGGTGAGGACGAGCTATTCTTTTGTCAGCAATGTGATTATGGCAACCGCACTGTAAAAGGAGTGCTTATTCATTACCAGAAGAAGCATAGGGAAACCAAGGCCAATGCTGACCTTGTGCGTCGTCACACTGCAGTTGTCCGTAGTCAGCGCGAGCGTGCACAGATGGTTCAGTCAAGCAGTGTCTCTTCAGCCTTGATCCCAGCCCCCCCAGACCCTGAAAACACTACGCCCCTGCGCTCCCTGAAATGCAGACACTGTTCCTACACATCCCCCTATATCTATGCCCTAAAGAAACATCTGAAGAAAGAGCACCCCACTGTGAAAGCCACAGCTATGACCATTTTACACTGGGCTTACCAAGATGGCATTCTAGAAGCTGGCTACCACTGTGAGTGGTGCATTTACTCCCACGCTGAACCCCAAGGCCTGCTGCTCCATTACCAAAGACGCCATCCAGAGCACAATGTTGATTACACATACATGGCCAGCAAGCTATGGGCTGGTCCGGAGACCACTCAACAAGGGAGCAATATGGAAACTAAACATTACAAATGTAGAGACTGTGCCTTTGAGGCCTGTACAATATGGGACATCACTAGTCACTATCAGGCAGTCCACCCTTGGGCCATCAAAGAGGATGAATCTGTGCTTTTGGATATTATTAAAGGAAATGGCTCAGCTGAAAAGATCCACCAGCAGGTTGTCAAAGAACATGCGTCTTTTGATTGCCAGCCTGTTGAAGATGATGGACCACTGGTCATTGTCACTACACCTCAAGAAAGCAATCCCCCTCCTCCCCACCCACGCCTTTCCATATCTAACAATCCTTATCAGTGCACTGTATGTCTGTCAGAGTACAACAGTCTCCATGGCCTCCTCACTCACTATGGAAAGAAGCACCCAGGTATGAAAGTAAAAGCTGCAGATTTTGCACAGGAGGCAGACATCAACCCCAGTTCTGTGTATAAATGTCGTCACTGTCCCTATGTAAACTCCCGAATCCACGGTGTCCTAACTCACTATCAGAAGAGACACCCATTAGTGAAAGTCACTGCAGAAGACTTTGCTGATGATATAGAGCAAATCCCCGACCTAAATGAAGGAGACGACAAGTGCAAAACTCAAAGGCAAGGCTATGGCGCATACAGATGCAAAATGTGCCCTTACACGCATGGGACACTGGAGAAACTCAAAATCCATTATGAGAAATATCACAATCAGTCGGCTTCTGAAATGTTCTCTTCCTCTGTGACATATTTCTCTACTGGTAGAGAAACAGAGCCAGTAGCTGAATGCAGTGCTGGTAATATATCAAGTGCAGCAAAGGTCCAGGAGGTCAGTGAATTGGACCTTGCCCACTCAGAGTTACCCATCAATAAGACCGAGAAACATGCTATATTCAAGTGTCAGCTTTGCAAATACTTTTGCTCCACCAGGAAAGGCATCGCTCGTCACTACCGTATCAAGCACAACAACGTCCGTGCTCAGCCAGAGGGTAAAAACAATGTCTTCAAATGTGCTCTGTGTTCTTACACAAACCCTATACGCAAAGGTCTGGCAGCACACTACCAGAAGCGGCATGATATTGATGCCTATTATACCCATTGTCTGGCTGCTTCCAAAACTATGGCCGAAAAGCCTAACAAAGTAATTGCACCCCCGCCGTCAGAAGGGGACAATTCAGAAATGAGTGAAGAGTTGCGTTTGGCTGTGGAGAGACGAAGGTGTTCTCTTTGCGCATTCCAGGCCTTCAGCAGGAAGAGCATTGTCTCACACTACATTAAACGCCACCCCGGTGTCTTCCCCAAGAAGCAGCATGCTAGCAAGCTTGGCCGCTACTTTACTGTTATCTATGCCAAAGAACCTGAGAAGATTGCTGTCAGTTCAATAGCAGAGGATGACAAGGAGGTGCTGGAGGTTCAGCTAGAAACCGAGCAGGACGGAGAGGTTGAATGGCTGCCTTACAAGTGTCTAAAATGCTTCCGCTTGTCCTTCAGCACAGGCGAACTGCTTTCTATGCACTACAATGACCACCACAGCAATGACTTGAAGAGGGACTTTGTGGTATCGCCCGATCACAGTGATGAGGACTCTGAGTTGTACCAGTGTTCTCACTGTGAGCTGAAGTTTCTGGCTCTCCCAATTCTGGCCACACATCTATTGAATCACAATGAGGAGTTTCAGAAGAGGGCCATGAGGCTGGAGAGGAGGAGGCAGCTGCTCAGCAAACAGAAAGCCGCAGAACTTCCCGAGACCAAACCTGAGAAGGTGAGCAAACATACGAATTTCCCTTAAAGCTTTTTAATGAAAGAAAAAAACCAGCGTGATTTGATTTTCCTTTTGCCATTAATATCTTAAAGCACACAATACATCTTCTGATGCTGTAAACTACTACTGTCTCATACTACAGCTGTTCCTTAACTCATTGGAGTCATGGGCTTCAATGGTTTTGGAAAACAGTTCACAGAGACATAATTTATCACTAAGAGTAATGTTTACTTTTCATAACATGTCTTAGCAGTTGTACCCAAAGTGTTTATAATGTGGCCGAAACGGACTTAAAGAGATAATTACATATTTTAAATTGCCCCCTCACTGTCCCCAGAAATATAACGGTGAAAATGAGGTATGATAATTAATTTCATAATACGTTGATTAAAAATGCCATTGATTCTTTTAATGTATATTTGAGAACAATGGCTGTCTCTAACTTTATGGAGAAAATATAAATCTCACAGAGCAGAAATAATGGTACCTTCTGACAAAATATTTCAGCTGGTTGTTGGCAGATTATACACTCATATTATGTTAAATAATATCATTTAAAATAAATATCTTATCTGTCATTTTCAAATACATTTGAAAAAGTTGTCAAACAGAATGAAAACAAACTGTGAATAAAACGGCATATTTTTGTCATGTTTCTTTCTGTGAACAGGAAAACCCTGCAAATAAAGCTCCCATAGGATTCAGGTGTAACTTCTGCATAGAGATGCACCCCACCCTCCGAGCCATCTGCAACCACCTTCGGAAGCACGTCCAGTATGGAGAGGTCAAAGAGGGACATGTCAAGGTAAATGGAGTTTGATTTAATTTTCAATTTAGTTTGTACTGTGGCTTTTGTTACATCGTCAAGTCTGAATTAACAAGACACATGTCAATGTTAAAGCCTATTTATATGAAACAATGTAAACAATAATTATGACAAATATGAATTAATATGATTCTTCATTTATGGCTAAATTTAAAACTATTTTCTTTTTAAAACAGCATCTAGTGTTTACCTGCTTGGAAAACGCAATAAAGAAGTAGTTAGATGAGAAAGATGTTCATGTCTGTCCCATAAATAAATATAAAGATGTAGCTAGAAGCTTGTAAGCTTAGCTTAGCTTTGCATAGTTTGAGTTTGCATTATTTGGAGATATCAATGTTATATATTCTTTAAAAGTCCTGTAAGGACCCACTTTGGCTGTCCCTGGTGTTTCTGTCTTGTAAACTAACTCCTCATCTTTGTAGCTCTGCAGTGATCTGTTTCACCGGACTTGGTTTCTGTTTCTCATTTTGTTTATTACTGACGGTGGCTTCTGGGTAGGCAATCTGTCAGTTTCCCCCAGAGAAAACAAGCAAGGCTGTCCCCTTCCTGGGGAGGGGAGGGGGTTGGGGGGTGTTGGAGGACAGAGTGGTGAGCCATAACTTTTAGGGCAGCGGCGGGTAACTATTCAAACATTAGTATTCCAGTGAGGCTGCCAGTGAGGGGAAAAGGATCCAACCCCTCACCCAAATGAAGGACTGATTCTTCCGTCAGACACTCAGTCTGTCTTTTATGTTTTTAAGATGTATTCTGTTGTAACTTTGACTTTTAGATACATTGAGTATATGGAACAAAATGTTAGCCTGTAAATCTAGTGGCCTGTGTCAGGGTTATGGGCATTCATGTCACTAGCTCAGTCCATATGGACATGGGTTGGGAACTGGAGGGTTGCTAGTTCAAGTCCCCATATGTGGACTAAAGTATGGAGTGTTGATTGGAAGCTGGAGAGATGCCGGGTGCCAGTTGCTCTTGAGCAAGGCACCATATCCACTAACTCTGACATCTCTCACTCTGACATTTGTGCATGAATAGGTCCTTAGCATGTGTGTGTGTCTGTGTAACAAACAGTGTTAATTGTAAGTTCCCACAGGGGATCATTAAAAAGTATACATTAAATGCAGTTTGTTTTACACATTGCATAAAGCAGAAATTCAAGGAGCTTTTTATAGTATCATAAATACAGTTCTAGAGTTTAACTGTAGAACTGTAATGGTTTCTGATACAGTTGGAACAGGCTGACAGGGCAGGCTGGATGGCAAGGTCGGGCCTGTGGATGCCACATCTTATTTATGGCTGCATGAAGTGCAGGGTCAGGTCCTTCCACAGAAAGAATGAGCTCCCTCGGGGCAATAAAAAAGTCATGGTGATTGTATGTCTACTTGTGATGACTACAAAAACCAGCCAGTACTCCAGCAGATGAAGAAAGTGCAAATAGATGGAGTTTTGTTTAGCGTTTAGTTTGAGTTCTTGTGTGTAGATGCGGTAGGTGTGATGGTGCAAGGTCTTGTTTTAGGTCCTTGTCTGTTTTGTATCATCCCATTTATTTTCTGGGTGATAAAGCAGCATGATTTAGTAATTAAGTTCATTAATCATAGGAAACTGGATGAATATTGTGATTGACTTTGTTAAGAAGAATTTTATTCTTATACAGTTGAGAGATATATTTAAAAAATGGAGGAGAGTTGGCAATGATAGTGTAACAAAGCTCTTGGACAGATCTGAGTGGTTAGACTTGAGTTTTCATTTCACATTTGGATAGTGCAATCAACTCAATATTAACTTAAAGTATGGTGTGTCAGTAAATACCTGCAGACTACAAAATATCAGGTCAGGAATGGAGTTGGCCTCAGATAACTGTTAAGGCTTGTCTATGGTGGACTTGACGCAGTCCTGTTTTTCAGTAAAATGTTCTTGGACCAGAAACACTTTCATTTACAGGCTGACACTGCAGCTTAAAGTAGTTTGGACAGGTGTTTAAGGAAAGTGCGTTGCATAGAAATACTTTCAGGTCAAAGATATTTCCACGTTGACCTTCCAACATTCAGTTCTCCAGCACACATGTATCCAATTGACATTACAGAGCGTATGTGTGAAAGCTGTAACCAACACTTAACGGAAAATGATTGCACTGATACAGCAAAGACAAAACCAGTGTTATTCTTGTGCTTAACTGTTGCTTAAACTGTTACTTACTGTTAACATGATTTGCCTGATTTAGGAAAAACAGTAAGAGGTGCCAGTGACACTTAAGTGAGCTGCTCTATCTGTCGTCTGGCAGCTGATTGAGTCTCAACATTGGACCAAATTAATCGTTACCCCTAACCATTCTGCTTTTATTGTTGTATAGTGCATCCACGTAACAAAAAGGGACAGACAAAGTCGACAGGCACAGAAAGTTCATCTGAGACTTCTTTTTTTTGTTTTGCAGCAGGAAGTCAGCGAGGTCCCCCTGACCCTGCCTTCAGACAGCCTGACTAACGGCGTTCTTGAGGGGGATGAAGCAGCTGAATCTGAAGCCGATGGCATTGAGAGACCCGCGGCTGCGATGGTCGGTCAATCCTTGGTTTCCACAGCATCTGGTGGTGTTGCTGTTGCTGCTGAGCCACTGGAAGCAAAAACTGATGCTATTGAAGGAAGGGCAGCAGCCCTCGTGGCTGCAGCGAGGGCCGTGGTGTCAGAGGGCGAACTGAAGCAGCGATTAGCAGCAGGGGGTCACCCATGTGCCCAATGTGACAGAGTCTTTATGTCCATGCAAGGACTGAGGTCCCATGAAAGGAGCCACTCAGCCATGGCGCTGTTCAGCAGAGAAGACAAATACAGCTGCCAGTACTGCCAGTTCGTCTCACCGTTCAGACACAAGTAAGGAGGGAGGAGCAGAGTCTTTGAATGACACCTCTAACACTGTTTCTACATTAGAGTGCCCTGTGTGTAGGAGTAAATTAGAGTAAATTGGGCACCTTTGCTGATGATCCATTGAACTTTCATTAATTCTGACTGTCCAATTTCTTTCATTTGTGCTTTTCAATGAGGTTAGTTCCAGTTGTGGTTACTGGTGGTGTCAGCAAGTGGGGTTTAATACTAGAGCAAACACTAAGAGATGATCCGCTGACGTAACATTTTGGAAAATGTTTGCAATGCAACTTTGATTAACGCTTGTGGTCAAACCTTTGTGACAGACAAACTGAGTTTCCAGCATCAGCTTCACAATAAAATCCACCCCATGGCTTACCAGTTAAATGCTTTTAATGTGAATCACTGTCAGTAGGAAGTGCTTAGCTTGGATTAGCAGTAACTTAAAACAGTTGTGCTATGGCTTTGGGAGAGAGGAAAGTAAACAGTGAGCCTCAGATATTAATGAGATAAAATTATAATTAAAAACACTGGATTACATGCATGCATAATTTTCTTGTATATCCCACATGCATTTGAAGGAAATTTAAATCCAGTCTGAGAATGGTGAACTACATTGTGAAGTTATTATAGAATATAAATACCTCCAGCCATATAATCAATAGTGTGCAATATGTATCCTTGGTAGCACTACATTTAAAACTCTCCCCCATGTATAGCTTACCAGTCTTCTACCAGCTGTTGTGAAAATCAACTGGATTTTAAACATATTATGTACAGAGCACACTTTTACACCTTATTCTGTTTACCCTTTCACAACCCCTTTGAATTTTCAATCTTCTCTAAGACTTCCTGCCTCCTAGGAGAGTAAGACAAACATTACAGCGAGGCAGACATTTTGGTAGTGTGATTTGCTTTATCCATCACAGAGACACAGAGCGAGAGGGGAAGAGTGAGTCCTCATCTCCTCTGAGCTCCCAGGTGTAATCCCTCTGTACTGTATGTGCCCTGACCCAGAAAGAAGCTGCATTCCCATGCCACCTAGGAGGCTGGCATTAAAAACACAGCCACTGTCCCCACAGGCATTCACACGCTCTCTCCTACCAAGGGATTGTGGGTAGATGAGTTCACCCCACGGCTCCTTGTTCTGTAGTCATCGGAAATGTGCGGCTGTTGTTTGTGAGGTTTACAGAATTGAGTGCTTTAGATGCTACTGAAAAACCCTGCTGTTGAAATCATCAAAGTAGATGCTGATGAATAGAGCTCTCTCACTTTCGTTCCTGTCCTCTATTCTTGTCACTTTCTCTCTTTATCTGCTATCCTTTTGTCCTCAATCCATCCATTTGTTTTCCCGTCTTTTTATCCTCTTATCTCATAACCTCCTTTCTGTTTTTTTCCTTTTGTCTATTTTGTCTCATTGGCAGTCTGGACAGACATGTGCAGTCTCACCACGGACATCACAAGCCCTTCAAGTGCAAACTCTGCCCCTTTAAATCTGCCTATGTGAGTCGCTTGAAGAGCCACCTGCATAAGGCACACACAGGTAAACACACAAACACAAATACATTAAATCACATCTTACTGCTGTATCCATGACTAACAAGGTATGCATGGGCCAGAATATCAGTATCCTGTTTATCATCTTCCACATAAACATGATGTGCTTGATTTAGCTTATCCTGCACAGTGTAACCAGTGGATTAGCTGGAGGAGCAGTTTCACCATTTACTGAGTACATTATATACACCTAATTACGCACATCCAAAATATTCATATTTGGATTCAGCACAAATATCCCAGATTAATTTATTTTTAATATGTTTTTTTGGGAATATGGTGATAAAGCCCTCAGCATGTCTCACAGGTATAGCTACAGCTGTCTTCAGTTTGATGTAATATTGAGGGAGCTGGGCATATCCATACACCAGACATAGACCATCAAGCAATTGTAAAAAAGCTTCACCTTGGAAATCAATACATGAGCAAAATAACAATCTCAAAACTGGCAAACTAGAAAGACCAATTTTTAAAAAGCCTTTCAGTGCTCTCAACTGATTGGAGCAAGAAACAGCACTAAGAGTTAACAACTGCTTTTTCAATTATGAGCTGCGATTACATTTGAAAAGTGGAGTTTTGCAATGTTTTAGACTTTGGGAAAACAATCAGCATTACAGTTTTATCATTGTGGCTTAGTTCTTCTCCTTTGTATCCTTGCTTTAAGTCCAGCAAGCTTAAGAGTCCTTTTGAATGATTCATCCATATTCAGGAGCTGTCTTATTCTGAACATGTTCTTATCAGAAATAGTTCACTCAGGAAGTAGTTTCCTGATTAAAACCCCTTCTTGTTAGAATATGATGCTGTTTCAGATTTGGTGTAAATCCATTCCTCAGAATGGCGCTTGTTTAGCAAATATATCCAGCAATATATCCAGCAACAGCTACAGAAAGCAAGATGTTATAAATCCCCCATGGACGCATTCAAACTCCACCAAAGCTGCCAGAAACACACACAGTAGCCAAAGCAGCATCAGTACATTCACATGCTGTAACGGCATGAATCAAAGAAAGTAGTCAGTATTATGACTGTAATTTATGAGTCAGAGATTATCTGTATGCATAATATGAAATGTCCTTTGTGCATGGCTTACTAACCTGCAAAAAACTTCATTTAAGCGAACAAGCTTCCTGCTAACTATGGAAATTAGTTCCTTAATAATATTTGCCTCCCCTTCAGACTTGCCTCCCTCTGGCAGTGTGAGACTACAGTAAATTCATATTGACATTTAAAGCCTTTTATACTTAGTCAACTAAATTATTTGTAGTTCCCCAATGTAGCACTTGTGTTTCTAACATACAACTTTGTAACTTCCAAATTGCCCACAAACAAGTTATATGTTGAAGAGTTGGAATGTGGATCATGTTAATGTGTGTTGCCTCAAGACATTTTTAATAAACACTGCAGCTCAATATTTTTTTCTGTCAAAGTAGACTAATTAGTCCAAGAGGAGGACTAAGTGACAAATTTGTTACAGATTTGCTCAGATGGGAATAGCTTTGTTTGCGGTGAAGGGTGTGTTTATTATTACTATGTTTAATGTAAAGAATATTTTCAGATCCTGATCTAATACTACCTATGTACAGTTAATTTCAAACCGTGGCCAAGTTGTTGACCTTTGTTTCTTGGTTTTTCTTCAGGTGAGCAGTATACATACAAGTGCTTGTCGTGCCCCTTCTCCTCTATGACCATCAGTCAGCTGAAGGAGCACTCTCTGAGAGACCATGGTGAGGCCCTGACCCTTCCCAAACTCCGGGCTGCTACCCAGGCTGCTCATGGCGCCCTAAGGCCCTCACGTCTGGCCAGTAACACAGACCAGACTCCCTTGGCCCCGGATGGTATGAGATCCTGCATATTGTCATTTTATTAGAGAAGATCATATGATAGGCATGTCAGGCCAGATTTGGAAAATCTCAATTGAGCATCAAAGCAGAATCTGTTGTAATGCAGAATTTCTTAAAACCGAGTTTCTTAATTTTTGAACCAAGAAATGTTTTTAGAAACAGGCCCATATCATGATCTTTATGTGGTCTGTTTAATATGTATATTAGGACTGCAACTAGATATTATTTTTATTTAAGTGAATAATATTGTATTTTTATCTATAAAATAAATTGGTTTTAAAAAATATCAGAAAATAGTGAAAAAACTGCATTATAGCAATTATGCATTACAATTCTCCACAGCCCAGGAGATGTATTCAAATATCTAGTTTGCCCAATAAATTTTCCCTAAGAAATTCACTAAACTATCATAAAATGACAAAGCATCAAATAATCGGAGAATCTGAAACAAGCTCATGTTTATAAAATGAATGACCAATATCAATATTTCTGTTGATTAATCAACTAATTATTGCAGATATAGCATGTATATAATCTACATAACACACATTATGCTATTGGGTAACCAAGAGCTATTTCATTCACATTCTAATTTTGAAAGGCAATATTGGGATTACAAATTGTAAAAAGAAATTGGTGGGACTTTTTATTCAAAGTGTTTTTATTTTTTTATAATATTAAAATTCTGTCAACAATTAGGTGTCATAGTCTTTGGTAAGGTGTTGTGCGCACATACTGAATAAATAATATGAGAATTAAGGAGTTTGACTGCTGAGATTTGACTACCTTAGCCTGCTTTAATGTTGATTAAACAAGACACATTTCTTAACGGAATATTCCTATCAAAGAGACACCTTCACTGTAGGTTCGTGCAGCTGCTATCTCCCTGAATGTGATGCCATGTTTTAGGTGTTTTAGTGTCTGTTCAGCCGCTGCTTTAGCTTGCAGACTGTTCTTGGCAGCAGCTGTCACCTTGCTGCTGGAGCTGTGGAATCTTCCCTGGAGCTGAAGCATGGCAGCATTCCTCAATGCACCAACCACCACTGTCAGCTGTGCCCTACCAAGACAAGTGAAGCATTGACAAAGAGCATAGCTGACATGGAATGTCTTTCTACCTTGCCAAACTAGCTACCTTCAGTCGAATGTCTCAAATTCTGATATTTATAGTGGAGTAGGGGATTGTTTTGAAAGGATTAACATTTGATTGGCTCTAAAACTACAGTGGGGCTCGAAAGTTTGGGCAATCCAGGTAAAAATTTGTATTAATGTGCATAAAGAAGCCAAGAAAAGTTGGAAAAATCTCCAAAAGGCATCAAATGACAGATTAGACATTTGTATATGTCACAAAAAGTAAGATTTTATTTCCATAATTTACACTTTCAAAAGAAAACCAAAAAATGGCGTCTATAAAAAGTTTGGGCACCCTGCAGTTAATACCTTGTACTGCCCCCTTTGGCAAGTATCACAGCTTGGAAACGCTTCTTGTAGCCAGCCAAGAGTCTTTCAATTCTTGTTTGAGGTATCTTCGCCCATTTGTCCTTACAAAAGTCTTCCAGTTCTTTGAGATTTCTGGGCTTTCTGTCACGCACTGCTCTTTTAAGATCTATCCATAGATTTTCAATTATGTTGAGGTCAAGAGAGTGTGAAGGCCATGGCAAAACCTTCAGTTTACTCCTCTTGATGTTATCCACTGTGGATTTTGAGGTGTGTTTAGGATCCTTATCCATTTGTAGAAGTCATTCTCTCTTAACTTCAGCTTTTTCACAGATTGCATCAAGTTAGCGTCCAAAATTTGCGGACATTTTATTGAATCCATTTTTACTTCTACTCGTGAAATGTTCCGTGTGCCACTGTTTGAAATACAACCACAAAACATTATTGATCCACCCCCATGCTTAACTGACCAAAACGTTCTATTTTTAACCTTATCGGTTCACAAAACTTGTTTCCACAATGCATCAGGCTTATCTGTATGTTCATTTGCAAACTTCAAACGCTGATTTTTGTGGTGAGGACGTAGAAGAGGTTTTCTTCGGATGACTCTTCCATGAAGACCATATTTGTACAAGTATCTCTTTATAGTAGAAGGATGTACCACAACTCCAGTATCTGCCAGGTCTTTCGGTATGGATCGTGCAGTCAAACGTGGGTTTTGATTTGCTTTTCTCACAATCTTGCGAGCTGTTCTGTCTGATATTTTTCTTGGTCTTCCAGATCTTGCTTTAACTTCCACTCTTCCTGATGACGGACATTTCCTAATTACATTCCGAACAGAGGATATTGGCATCTGAAGCCATGGTGCTGATTGTGGGGGCAAGGTCAGATGAGTCTGGGCATTTAAAACCTTAAGATTGACATCACCTGGTCTTTCCAGACGATGATTTAGAACAATCCATGACTCTTTCAGGTCTCAGCTTTCCAAAGGGGACAGTGCATGCTATAAACTCTGCAGGTGACCAAACTTTTAGAGGCGCCATTTTTTTGTTTTCTGTTATTTTGATGTTATTTTGTTAAGTGTAAATGATGGAAATAAAATCTAACTTTTTGTGACATGTTATACGAATGTATAATCTGTCATTTGATGCCTTTTGGAGATTTTTCCATATTTTCTTGGCTTCTTTATGCACATTAATAAAAAATTTTACCTGGGGTGCCCAAACCTTCGAGCCCCACTATATGATTGCAAGACCCAAGGTCTTTGAACGCCATCCCAATCCACACATTTTTTGCTTATTAAGGTCATTCTTAAAATATATTATAGGCCTTCTGTAACTCCTCACAGAAGATTTATACCTCTCATCCATGAGATTTAATCAATTGTTCCACATCTAAGAAACATCACAACCAAATGACAGAATTTGCTGTCCATCTGCCATCTCATCTCTATACATCCCCACAATGCAGAGATGATGCTAAAAGGATGACTTAACTGTGGCATTGTTTTTTTTATTCTGAATACCTCTGTCGCTTCTGCAAAAGTGAGAAATTTGATCTTAAGCTTTCTATACAGTAAAAGTTTAAAAGAAAGGCTTTTTTTTCTTCCATTCTTCTTCATACGCTAAGTGCTGAATGAGGCATTTTTCACATGGATAGATATTCTGTTAGTGTCACACTGCGGTTTATTTATTGATGTGTTCGGGACTCAAAGTAGGGCGAGAAGATGAGCTTGCTCAGTGATATTATAGAATCTTGAGAAAGGGAATGAAGAGGGAAAGAAGTAAGGGATAAATGATGACAGTCATAGTTATACTTCTGTAGTTGAGAGGAGGGAGGGGGACATTTAATTAAATTCCTGATAGTCCCAACTTCCGTCTGCTGATAGCCTTTTGTTAAATAATATGTATATGTACATATTTTGTAGAAGAAACATAACTTTATTTTTGGCAAAAGTTCTATAATAATCTTTCAGTCTATCGTGATTCAAGTGGTCCAAGAGAAGGGTAGACTTCTGCACCTCCTTTTGAGTCTGTATTTAGGCTTCAGAAATCTAGCCCTCACAGGAGACTATTGCCAATCACAGGTCATTTCCCAAAAAAGAATGTTCCTATTGGCTGTTCTGTGCATGCACAGCAAGAGGTCTCACTCTCTTTTTTCATGTGATTCGGAACTGTATGTTACAGTATAATTAACAGGTTTCTCTCAAATTCTCTGCCCCTCTCTTAGATCTATCATACCTAGAGGAGCCAGCGGATGTTCGTCAGCAGCTTAGTCATTACCAGCTAGCCTCCCGCAGTCAAATGTCTTCTGGCTCAACACCAGGTGGCTCAACAGTGGTTGATAATCGACCAGACAGCATCCTCACTTGTGAGTTCTGTGAGTTCAGCTCTGGATACATGCAGAGCCTGCGTCGGCACTACAGGGACCGCCACGGTGGCAAGAAGCTCTTCAAGTGCAAAGACTGTTCCTTTTTCACCTGCTACAAGTAAGGAAGGACTTTAGCAGAGAAAACAGGAAAATGCTTGAGATAGTATGTCATATGCATTTTATGTGAGTGTAGATGCTGCAACCTTTATGCAAAGTTTATAAACTATCTACTTTCATTTATATGAAACAACAGTAACATAGCATTCCTAATAAAAGTATTTCCAATTACAAAGAGTATTTAACTGTCAAGATACTAGATAGACAATTACTGGATAGATTCCCTCAATAATTTAAAGATCCTTTGCTCTGTCTCTGAATCTATCTCAGGAATACCTTCACCATGCATGTGGAGGCCGGTCACAACAATAACAACAACAACAACAACGTCATCGACAACGCACCTGACCACTTCTCTAAAGACCTGCGCTGCCCTCTCTGCCTCTACCACACAAAACACAAGAGCAATATGATTGACCACATTGTCCTACACAGAGGTACACTTCATGCAAAATGGAACCAGAAACATAGTAAAACTTTAAAGGAATTGTTAAACATTTTGGGAAATATACTTTGTCTTGTTGAGTTAGATGAGGAGATCAAGCTCACTATAAAGACTGGGAACAGGGAAACAGTTGCTGCTGGACTATACCCAGGTGCAGTGACTTCCTGGAGAGACAGGAAGTGGCCAAAAGAATGTCAATGTATCTGACTCTGAATGACAGTTTTGTACGGTATTTCCCACTCAGATGCTTGTAATTATGGTTTAAACAGTATGACTTGAACACAGCAAAACCCGTGAAATTGCAACTTGTTGTAATTCTTTGATTTTTGTGTGGATTAAATGCATGAGAAACAACATGTTAATGACAGCTATTTACCCCTGTTTTTAGTTCTTATGCTTAGCTAAGCTAAATGGCTCAAACGTCTTATTTACCACACAGACATGAGAGTGGTATCAATCTTCTCCTCTAACTCTCAGCAAGAAAGCAGTTTCTCACAGCAGTTTCTCAAAATGTCAAACTATTCCTTTAAATGCCATCACATCCAATTAAAAAAAACTCATAAAGGCAATTTTAATATGGTGTAAATAAATGGTATAAGCAAGTTCTATAAATAGCTTACTATTTTAAACTTATTTTCTGTGCGGTTGACAAATTAAACACAATTATTTTTCTCCTGACAACATTGATATTCCTCTTGTATTCCGATATTAGAAATTTAAACATAGTGCAAACTAAGTAATTACAACCAAACTTAAATTATGACATGCAGTATATGAGAGTGTTCTTGAGAAAACAGAGAGGTAAGAATTAAAAGCAAACATAGAGGGATGGAACCTATGTGACAAGTCGTTATAGCTTGTTGGCGTGTGTTTGGGTAGTTTTTATCTTCAGTTATTTGGAGGAAATATTGTGTTGAAACAGAAAAAAACAGGCAACTGGGATTTCTGTGTCTTTGTGTGTGTCATTTGAAATTTCTCCTGCGCCCCCACATCTCCTCTTCCCATTCTGTCATTAGCTCTTGCTGCTCTTCTCTCTGTCTCCCCTGCTCTATTATTACTTCCCTTTCCTTTCTCCCACCCAATAATCCGCTCCATTCTCTCCTCTTCCCCTACCAGAGGAGCGCGTGGCTCCGTTGGAGGTCAGCCGCTCCAAGCTGTCGCGCCACCTGCAGGGCCTCATATTCCGTTGCCACAAATGCACCTTCACATGCTCCAGTGACCGGGCCCTGCAGCTGCACCTGCAGAAGCATGCTGAGATCAAACCCTACCAGTGCCAGCTCTGTTATTACGACAGCAGTCAAAGGAGCCAGCTAGAAGAGCATCTGCGCCTTGAGCACAAGGTCAGTGGGAGTCAAAATATGATACACATGGAGTTTTGTGTAACTGAATTTAAATTTATGTACCTTACGTTATTGATTTTTACAATATAATAATAAGACTTTTTGTCTGATAGAGTCTTATTGAACATGTTTTACTCATAATCAGCCTGCTGGGATATGAGATGTTTACAGTTTACGCACTTAACATTCAATTAATTCAATATAGCCTTTGCTAGTTTTAATGGAGGTCATCGTGAGGTCTGTGCCAATCAACTGTCTGTACTCCCACAGTGTCAAGATGTAATCCCTCATCCAATTTACATATCTTAAACAGCTCTGGATTGTAAAACAAAAACAAAAAACAGAGCTCATATCTGGAAAATATTTGAATCCCAGTTACCCCGAACTATTTGAAAGAAATGAAGCAGTTTTCAAAAGTAATTATCTTTATAATTAGGTAAGTAAACAGCAACTATTTATTCCAAGTAGAGTGCAGCAATGGGAAAGAAAAAGACTCAGTTTATTTGGTGATTTTAGGTTAACTTCAGTGCTGGAAGCTCTTTGCTGAGCATGTGAAAATGTGTAATATGACTTTATTAGATAAGACATTATTAGAATATTCCAATTATAGTGGGTTGCTAAGTCAATCAGTATCAGCATAGTGTGTTAACAATTGTTGTCTTGGTGACTATGGTCCCAGCTGCCTTGAGATCATTGACAAGATCCTCCCGTGTATTTCTGGTCTGATTCCTCACTGTTCTCATGATCATTGCAACGCCACGAGGTAAGATCTTGCATAGAGCCCCAGGCCGAGGGAGATAGACAGTTCTTTTGTGTTTCTTCCATTTGCGAGTAATTGCACAAACTGTTCTCACAAAGCTGCTTTGCAATGGTCTTGTAGCCCATTCCAGACTTGTGTAGACCGGAACAAGATGGTTTACCATCTAGTCCCTGACATCCTTGGAGAGCTCTTTGGTCTTGGACATGGTGGAGAGTTTGGAATATTTTTGATTGATTGCTTCTGTGAACAGGTGTCTTTTATACAGGTAACAAACTGAGATTAGAAGCACTTCCTTTAAAAGTACGCTCCTAATCTCAGCTCGTCACCTGTATAAAAGACACCGGGGAACCAGAAATCTTTCTGATTGAGAGGGGGTCAAGTACTTATTTACCTCCATTAAAATGCAAATCAATTTATAACATTTTTGACATAGATTTTCTTGTTGTTATTCTGTCTCTCACGGTTCAAATAAATCTACCCTTAAAATTATAGATGATTTCTTTCTTCGTGGGCAAACGTACAAAATCAGCAGGGGATCATATACTTTTTTCCCCTACTATATATGCTCCACCTTGATTAGGAGATAAAAATACCAGTGACTACTGAATGATACAGTGGAATAAGATGACCAGGTGCATATCTATCAGATTGCTAGAGCTTAAGTGTATTTTAACCACATTGAGGAGAGAAAAGGTTTAGTCTCTCATTTATAAAGTAAAAAATAAAGTATAAAGTATATATTATTATGTGATTATGTGAGAAGGCATGTGACATTTTAGAAGTTCAGAGTACACTATACTTAAAAGGGCAGCACAATTATCGTTTTTCAATTCTTTCTTCTCAAATCCCTGATTTTACTCATTGCATGCTGGGATAAGGTCCAGCCCTCCTGTTACCTAAAATAGGAATAAGCAGGTATAGATCAGAATCAGAACCAGAAATACTTTATTTATCCTCGAAGCGAAATTCTGTCTAAATGAAAAGATGATGCATGAATGTATAATTCACATAATGTATATACAGATAAAATGTATATACATATATTCATACTTAGATAATGTCAAAGGTAACAAAATCCAAGAAAAGTGTTGTTTTAGCTTAAGTTTGGCTGACATGAGGGACTGTGAGGAGTGAAGATGTGTGTGTGTTATTATTACACACCTTTCTCATTCAGATCATTTGGTGAAGAAGTGGTGCTATTGTGTTATCGTGAAATCAATATCCTAATCTTGATGTTATGTACTGCAGATCAAGGTCACACTTAAAAGTTACTGCACACCAGACAGATGTGTTGGACTGCAAACTCTTTCTTTGGAAGAACCCTAAAACAAATGAATCGGACATACTGGAAATCACTTGTGCTAACTTTTTTTTAAGATCCGCACATCCCGCTATGTTTACATAAGCTGTTTGTCTGTATGAATTTTATTGATGAAGGTATGAGGACAAAAGAATCGTAAAATATATTGAGTACAAGTGATTTGCCTTGTGCTGGAGTTTTTGGTCTTTTTTTATGTGTAGTTGAAACGGTCTTGTAAAACTTTTATTGTCTAAACTTTTATTGTCTATAACGTCTATTGTTGACATGATGTAGAAAGGAAAGAATGGGAGAGCAGAGCTCCTCCTGGTTGAGACAGAGAGCTTATTCATGGTAGGAGGAGTGGAAGAACAGACATTGTCACTGCTGGGAAGGATGTTGCAGAGCTACAGCTCGGAGTCCTCAGGGAGTGTGGGAGGTTGGAATTGCTGAGAAAGGGAAATAATCATTTGCAACAAGATTTATAGGCAATGGAATGAACTGGTTCTGTCGTCAAAATATGTCATCTTTGTTAAATTTTGGTTTACTGCTAATCTTATGCTGCATTGTTCTGATACAAACACACCTTGGTGTCTTGTTGAAGAAGAAAACAGACATCTAAAAAAGGCAATTTTCCATATAAATACTGATTAATATTGTTGAAAGCACACTATACCAAATGGATTAATACCTTCTGTTTCTGATCAGGTTGTTCGGAACTTTGAGCTCATGGGCCGCGTCAACCTGGACCAGCTGGAGATGATAAAGGGACAAGGGAGCAGCGCAGAAGAGGAAGACGAAAGAGAAATCCTGCAGATGGTTGAAGATGGGAAAGAAGTTCCAGAGGAGGAGGATGAAGAAACTGAAATGGAGATTGTGGGGAAGATAGTGGAGGAACAGAGAGAGATGGATGATGAAGAGATAGAAGACAACATCAAAGAGGAAGAGGAGGAGGAAGTTAAAGAGGAAGTCAGAGAGGTGGAGGAGGAGAAGCCTGGTCTACAAGGTAAATACTAATGACGTCATCTTTGTTGCTCTCCTGCTAAACATATTATCTACTCATATTCATCCCTACTCTGTTGACAGAGTCCATATCCAAAGGATAATTTGCCTGGATGTTTGCTGAAAGAACAAATGTAGTAGTAGTGTAGTGTACTTGACTGGTATTGCGCACTGATAATAAAGTGTAGCGTAAATATTTTTATTGTTTTTAAATATTGTTGCAAATAGGAAATGAACACTTGTGAAAATATTCTGAGACTGATCAATCATTTGAACTCCATTTCCCAGAGGTCTTTGCATCTCCCACCAGCAGCAGCAGCAGCACTGCACCGAGCAGCGCAGAGAAGCGTCTTCCCTGTGAGTTCTGTGGCCGCTGCTTCACCAACAGCCTTGAGTGGGAACGTCATGTCCTTCGGCATGGAATGTTAGTATTTCTTTCCTATTTTTCTTCTTCTCTATACTTTCGTTTTGTGAATAAGGTATATATATATATATATATATATATAACTATACTGATAAATGCCAATGTTTACCAAGAAGCCCTCAGCAATATACCCCATCTGTCCTAAGTCTTATGTTGTTCATATCTTTCCACATGTTAAAATCATTTATTTCTGCTCCCTCGCTCATTGCCAGGATGGTAAATAACAGTCAAATGGACGTCAGCACCACCTCTGCAACAGAGGCCTCGGCTTCATCTTCCTCTGGCTCCGCCTCAGCCTTGATGGACACAGGATTGGTCCTGTCCAGCAACGAGGAAGGGAACCCAGCTGATCTGTCACTGAGAGGTCCAAGCCAGTATGTGGAAGACAAAGAAATGCTCAGCACCAAAAATGATCAACAGTTTGGTTGAACTGATTGCAGCCTCTTGTGCTAGAAACTGATAACATTGGGTAGGATCAACACTGAGTTGGATCTTTAAATAGGAATTCAAAGGAAACAAAAAGATTGAAACTGAAAAAAAGTGACTTCTTTTGAGTTGGCGCATTACTAGATTTTAGGTGTTACATATTTAAGTATTAGATTGTGCTGCATAAAACGGCTGAGCTCTTTAAATGGGCAGTCCCCTAGGACAGATCTTAATATATTGGTAACCAATAGTGAACAGAACTCTTTATTGCTGACATTTTGGTCAAATCTACAGTGAAAGATCCCACCTAGATCAAAAACTAAGCTATTTATAAAGAATGTTGTCCCAAATAATTAACTAAATTTAGTGTTTTATTATTTGAAGCACCTTTTACACTCCCCCAAAACAGGGGTACTTTAAATTTACAAGATAAATAAACAAGATATGAAAGCATTTAATCCATGGCCCACTGTAGAGCTACCTTTTCCATCTTATCCTTGGTTAATTGTGTAGAAGTGTTCCTTGAGAAAGAATCACACCTTATTTATTTTAGTAAAACCACAAATCACGTGTTCTTCATTTGTAGAAATACTGACAATTTCCCCCAATGTTTGTAGCAAATTGCTATATTTTAGGTCCCTTAATATTATACTACGTATAAGCCTTCAGCCTGTGGCACCCTTTGCATTTTGACTGTACTGTCTAGATATTTCACTGATGAAATCATAAAAATAATGGAATTAGTTTAAGTCTCCCATCCCCATAAGATAACATGGTGTTTGTAGTCCAGGTTAAACAATATCACAGTTGACTTATGCACTCAACAGATCAATATAACAACAGAGATATGTTTAATGTGTCACGACTGTATCCATTTGACATAGGTATCTATTAATCTGCTCATAGCAAAGGTTAGCCTGGAACATATAACTACAGGTTTTTAAAACAGTGATGTGAGATTTGTCATTGTGATCAATAGACAGAGATTACACTTGTCTTTTCAGTGCAAAATTGACAAATAATTACTAGAATCCAGCTCTGCACATACTGTATGTGCATCCACAAATAACAATTCAATGCAAAATTTGGACAAAGCTGACAACCACGGCTGAGTGTTAAAGCCATTGTGCTAGTGCCTTAAAATGCAGTTCCTCTAATAGCCACTATATGGCTTTAATTGCTTTAAACGCACAATATATAATTATTTTGCCACAAGAGGGCGCTTAATCAAGAGATGGCGTTTGTAGTGACATCATGAAGTAGCTTGGGGGTGGGATCTGGGCAGTTATCTTCACCACACATCATTGCAGTCAGCTTCTCTCGGTTAGGATTTCTTCACTGTTCATTAGGTTTTGACCAGGAGCCAAATTATCCAAATAAGTATCCTGCTTTTCAAAACAACGGAGCAGATGATTAAAACCAGTAAAAACACTGAATAACGCAGTTTCACATTGAAAATCAGTGTTTCTCTAAAGGTGTTTGGCGGACAAAGGATGTCTCAGAGGGGCTATGAGCCGACCTGCTGCTAACGTTTGATCAGCCAGTCTGATGACTTAAATCTTTCATCCAGTTAAGATATATAGTAAAAAAAAAAAAAAAGACCTAAAAAGTAGTTCAAATGTGGCTTAAAACTTGATGAAAATTATTTTATGAGATCTTTTGGCAGACAACCACAACACTTTGCAAATGTAACCTTGATTAAAATTACAGATTTCTCCGGGTTTGGAAATTGTTGGAAACATTTAGGATAATGTAAGTACACAACTCAAAAAAATCTATAACATAGGTCTGAAGGTTGGAAAAGTTTAATATTATACCTTAAATAAAGGTCAGCTGGTTTGAAGTAACCAGGAAACCAAGTGTTTTCCCACAAGAATTCTCAAAATCTAATTCCACTTGTTCTGGGTGTCTTAGTGGCAATTTTCACAGTCATTGTTTAAGTAAAATCAGATTAGATGAAATTAGATTTCAGTTTGATTTTATTGTAATTGCAGCAATTGAGTTGCGTACCAGTACAAAGAGATGTGGTGTAGTGGTATTTAGCCATGCCGATAGCTTTGGTTAGGGGGATTTCTGTCGGTCCAATGGAAGAGGATGGAACTGAATTAGTTGTACTCACAGCATTAAAGAAAAAGCAGTATTCAATGGAATTACTATATACTAAATTAATAGTCTTAGAAAACTGTTAACTGATAATGTGTTCTGAGTGTACTACTAAATTATCTGCAGTGAAAGTAATATAAATGCTGCAGAGTTTTCTTAGTTTTTTTCTTATGCTGTTAGCATCACAAATGCAAAAGCAATTTTTGCTTGATTGACAGATGTCTCTGCCTTTTACAGTCAGCCCTGGTGATTACCTCAACTCCATCCAGGTCCCTCCACATTGCCCATATTCAGATTGTTAGGTTCCAAATGACGGACAGGCTGACATTAAGCATTAAACTCAAATCTTGGCTTCAAGACATGCCTTTAGAAACGTATGGCGAATGCCATAGACATGTTTTCTACAGTCTGTGGTCCAATTGTGACGCAACATACACTGAAAAGACAAGTGTAACCAAGTCGAAAAGCCCTAAAACCAATCATTTCCACATCTATAGAGTTTATTTGTCACTTGGACTATATGTTGACACTGTTAACACTGACTTTGTAAAGGTGTCAAATCGCCCCACTAAAACCCCTTTAAATTATTTATTGGCACAACTCTCATAGCCTGCATATGTGTGCTTCTTTTTAGACAAAGATATCATATTATTGTTATTACTGACAAAAGGCAGAGATTGTATATGTTGGAAGTTGCTGCTTGAATGCCCTAAAGCCTTATAAGATAATGAATAGCAATTATTAAGACACATTTATATTAAATTCCAATAAGACCAATAAGCAACGTTAAACAATCGGAAATAAAGTGGCTGATAACTTCAATGTCAATTCGTAAAGGAGCACAATTAATGTATTGTGTTCTTGGTACCAAAACATTTACCAAGCCCGCTGTGTTGCTGCTGTGATTGTCTTTCCTGAACATTAAACATTGATGGAAATAGGAAATTTGGGTTTGGAACCCAGGCGAACCACATGTTTGCAGCCATGTATAGAAAACAAAATTACTTGTTAAGTGTTTGAACCGTGATGTTTCAGAAAGGATAATTTAACCCTTTTTTCCTTTAAGTGTTCTCATTTAAAAAGAAAAAAAAAGAAAAAGAAATCTAAAGATGATAGCTAACCCTTAAAGGCTTTTTGAGTCCCCAATTCAACATTATTACGCTGTTGTACAATGTCTGGTTACAATGAAAAATATCTCCTTTTTGTACTGTAATGGGAATGAGCAGAAGAGCAGTGTGGTTGTACAATATTTAAACTCGTGGAGGAAAATTATGCAGTTCTCTACTAATTTGTGGCCATGGCTTTTATTGTGAAGTAGAAGAAGACATTTTTTTACTTTGGGCGCAATTACCTAAACTGCTTGGTCCTTTTCTGGGCTTGGCCCAAAGATCCCTGTAAAATCTAGGTGACTCATTTCCAATTCAACATCTGACACTCTAGTAAGGGCGTCAGCTCACTTGCTCCAAGTAGGCCTAACGGTAGTCTACGCAGTCAACAAGAGGTGGGAATGTAGCAGCCCCACTATGCTCCTCAGTAATACCTTAGAAACCTGTTGAGTTGGTGCTGAATCTCAAAGCCCTTTTCTGTTCGTTCAGGACCAGCTTGTAGCTTTTTGAAAGTAAAACTGTTTAAAAGCTGTTGTTGTAGAAATAAGCTTTGTAGGGCAGCTTGTTGCCCAGCTTAAAGGCCCAGTGTAAACAGATGATAAATTGGGACAATCTGGGTAATGAAGCTGTCAACCCAAAATTGTTTGTTGTTCTGTGACTATTTTAATAGAAAACGACTATGAATCCTTCACTGTGTGCAGTCTTTAGACTGTTATATTCCCAGTTTACCCAAAGTTAAGCCTCTGCTGACAACACACTGGATATTTGTATATATGTTTAGTTTGTTTCCGATGCATTTCTCTTTTCAGACTGTTGTCGTCATAGTTTGACACTAGAATCTCTCCTTCTTGCCTTTCTTCCCATTTAAATCTGATTACCTGATGGTGGGTTGTGATGTTGCCTAGAATGATTGTTTACAATTTTATTCCATTTATCTCTGGATATTCTGTAAATATTGTAATTCATTGTCTTTTTTTAACTTGATAATAAAGTTATCAGATAACAGTTAATTGCATTTTTTTCCTCTTTGTACAGACTCATCTTGTAAATTGAATTAGGGCTCTGAAATGTCAATTTTCCTTGCTTAATTGTAATTTCCTATTGTGGCACTAATAAAGGATACATTAATCTTAATCTTCAAACTAAGATGTTAAGGGTTAAATTGTGAGAACATGCTGCACTTTTACTTGTATTTTTTAGACATGATACATTTGATATCACGCATAATATCACTGTTATGTATGATTAAATCATTGAATTATGCATATCAGCACACATTTCCTTGACAAGCAAGCTTCCTAAATAGCAAATTGAGTAAGTGAAATGCTCCACTATCAAGGTCAAAGTGATGCCAAAGGAACAAGAACTAGGATGTGCTGTTTTCCAATCAAATCACCTGTTGTTGTTTTCTATGAAACTCAAATCAAAGTAGTACTTTATGTTTTTACTTGCAGATTTGTGTTGGATATGGTTCTCATAGGGAGGAGCCATTTGTATTAGACTTTTTAATCACTTTTTTCGACATACTATAACCTGACTGTTTTAAACATATACCATGACTTTTTACCACTTTTTTCCACATACTATACCATTACATTTTTTGTCAACATATTATACTAAGTGTTTTTTTGACACGCTATACTATGACTTTTTTAATCAACTTTTTTTGGCATACTATACAAAGACTTTTTTTAACAATGCCTTTTTTGTACACTGACTTTTCGATCAGTTTTTCAACTTACTACACTGACTTTTTTGATACACTATACTATGACTTTTTTATCACTTTTTTCGACATACTATACTGATTTTTTTTATCACTTTTTGACTTATACTATGACTTTATACACTTTTTTAAACATACTATACAATGACTTTTAATCATCTATTGATAAACTAAACTATGAATTTGTAACACTTTTTTCAATGTACTCTAGTAACATTTTTATCACTTTTTTCAACATACTATTCTATGTCTTTTTATACCTTTTTTATTATATTTTTTTTCATCACTTTTTCAACATACTATACTATGATGTTTTTCGTCACCTTTTTTGGACATACTGTACAATGACTTTTTCACTTTTTCAAAATACTGTACTGTGATTTTTTTTTTTAACTCGTATGTTTTAATCTTTTTTGACTTATGACTTTTTTTTGACACATTATGGACTACGACACTGTTTATCACTTTTTTCCACATATCATACTATCACTTTTTTTACATAATATACTATCAATTTTTTAGGACTTTTTTTAGAGACATTATAGTATGACTTTTTTCGACATACTGTACTATGACTTCTTTGTTGAAGAAGTGTTTTTTCAACTATGATGTTTATTTCTCACTATTTTCCACATACTAAACTATGACTTTTTTTGTCATTCTATGCTAAGACTTTTTCATCACCCTTTTTCTACATACTATACTATGACGTTTTTGATCACCTTTTTTGGACATACTGTACAATGACTTTTTCACTTTTTCAAAATACTGTACTGTGATTTTTTTTTAACTCGTATGTTTATCTTTTTTGACTTATGACATTTTTTTGACACATTATGGACTACGACACTGTTTATCACTTTTTTCCACATATACTATCGTACATAACATACTATCAATTTTTTAGGACTTTTTTTTAGATACATTATAGTATGACTTTTTTGACATACTGTACTATGACTTCTTTGTTGAAGAAGTGTTTTTTCAACTATGATGATGTCATTCTATGCTAAGACTTTTTCATCACCCTTTTTGTACATGATGTACTATGACGTTTTTAGACAAACTGTATATGTTTTTTCCGACGTACAATATGATGACGTTTTTTATCGGTTTTCTTGACATACTCTACTATGACTTTATCAATTTTTTCAACAAACAATACTATGACTTTTTATTACTGTTTTTGATATACTATTCTAGATTTGTTTTCCACATACTATGCAATGACTTTTTCATCACAATTTTGTCACTTTTTTCAACATATCAAAAACAAGATTTCCCAGAGAGTGTTGTTTGAACATTTAAGATTAGTTACATTGTTGACAAGTAAACATTGCAGAACATGACTTTTTTGACTTACTTTACCATGAATTTTTCATTACTTTTTTGGACAAACTATACCATGACTTTTTATTACTTATTTTGATAAACTATACTATAACTCTTTAATCATCTTTTTGGGGCATACTATACTATGACTTTTTTGACATATACTATGCCTTTTTGAACTTTGGTCGACATTCTATGCTATGACTTTTTATTTATTTCTTTTTTTTTTTTTTTTTTACATACTATATTATGACTTTTATTCAGGTTTTAACACCAACTATACTATGACTTTTTTTTAGATACTATACCATGACGTTTTTGACTTGCTTAACCATGAATCTTTCTTCCTTTTTTTGGACAAACTATACTATAATTTTGATATACTATGATATGACTTTTTTCAGACACATACTTTTTTTTGACATACTATGACTTTTTTGACTTGCTACACTATAACTTAATGACTTTTTTTAGACATACTATATCATACCTTTTTTGTTTTTTACATACTATACTATGACCTTTGTTGACATGCTATACATTTTTAATCACTTTTTCAAAATACTATTTTATGATTTTTTTTAAGACTTTTTTGGACATGCTATACTATGACGTTATTCACTATTTTCAACATTCACTATTTTCACACTTTTTTGTCATTCTTTACCAAGACTTTTTCATCACCCTTTTTCTAGATACAATACTATGACGTTTTTAGACAAACTGTATGTTTTTTCCGACATACTTTACAATGACATTTTTTTGACACATTATGTACTATGACACTGTTTACCACTTTTTTTCAACATATCATACTATCACTATTTCCTCACTTTTTTCTACATACTATACTATTACTTTTTTAGACAAACTGTATATGTTTTTTATGACATACAATATTGTGACTTTATCACTTTTCTTGACATACTATACTATGACTTAATCAATCCATTCGACATACTATGACTTTTTATTACGGTTTTCGAAACACTATACTAGATTTTTCCCACATACTAAACGATGACCTTTTCATCAGTTTTGTCACTTTTTTCAACATATCAAAAACAAGATGAAGATTTCCCAAAGAGTGTTTGAACATTTAAGATTAGTTACATTAATACACTATGACTTTTATGACTTTTTTTAGGCATACTACACAATACCTTTTTTATGTCTTTTTCTACATACTATACTATGACTTTTTTAGACAAAGTGTACATGTTTTTTCTGACATACTATATTATAACTTTTTTATCACTTTTCTTGACACACTATACTATGACTTTATCAATTTTTTCAACAAACAATACTATGACTTTTTATTACTGTTTTTGATACACTATACTAGATTTTTTTCCACATACTATGCAATGACTTTTTCATCACAATTTTGTCACTTTTTTCAACATGTCAAAAACAAGATTTCCCAGAGAGTGTTGTTTGAACATTTAAGATAAGTTACACTGTTGACAAGTAAACATTGTAGAACAACACTCCAGTTCGATGAGGATGGGATTCGAACCCACGTGCAAAGCACAATGGATTAGCAGTCCATTGCCTTAACCACTCGGCCACCTCATCTTGTTTCTTAGTGTAGTTTACTATGACTTTGTTTGACATACTACACTATGACTTTTTTGACTTACTTTACCATGAATTTTTCATCACTTTTTTTTGGACAAACTATACCATGACTTTTTATTACTTATTTTGATAAACTACACTATAACTTTTTAATAATCTTTTTGGGGCATACTATACTATGACTTTTTTGCCATATGCTATGCCTTTTTGAACTTTGGTCGACATACTATACTATGACTTTTTTATCACTTTTTTTCACCATACTATACTATGACTTTTAATCAGGTTTTAAGACCAACTACACTATGACTTTTTTGACATACTATACCATGACTTTTTTAACTTACTTTACTATGAATCTTTCTTCCCTTTTTTGGCCAAACTATACTATACTATTATTTTGACATTCTATACTATGACTTTTTCATGACTTTTTTTGACTTGCTACACTATAACTTTATGACTTTTTTTAGACATACTATATAATACTTTTTTTTAATCTTTTTTTTGACATACTATACTATGACCTTTGTCGACATTCTGTACTATGACATTTTTAATCACTTTTTCAACATACTATTTTATTACTTTTTTTTACATGCAACACTGACGTTATTCACTATTTTCAACATAGACTTTTTTTGTCATTCTTTACTAAGACTTTTTCATCACCCTTTTTCTACATACTATACTATGACGTTTTTAGACAAACTGTAAATGTTTTTTCCGACATCGTTTACAATGACTTTTTTGACACATTATGTACTATGACACTGTTTATCACTTTTTTCCACATATCATACTATAACTTTTTCCTCACTTTTTTGGACATGCTATACTATGACTTTTTCATCACTTTTTTCACCATACTATGACTTTTAATCAGCTTTTAAGGCCAAACTATACTATGACTTTTTTTTGACATACTTTACCATGACTTTTTTGACTTCCTTCACTATGAATCTTTCTTCCCTTTTTTTGGACAAACTGTCCTATACAATTATTTTGACATTCTATACTATGACTTTTTATTACTGTTTTTGATACACTATACTAGATTTTTTCCACATACTATGCAATGACTTTTTCATCACAATTTTGTCACTTTTTTCAACATGTCAAAAACAAGATTTCCCAGAGAGTGTTGTTTGAACATTTAAGATAAGTTACACTGTTGACAAGTAAACATTGCGGAACAACACTCCAGTTCGATGAGAATGGGATTCGAACCCATGCGTGCAAAGCACAATGGATTAGCAGTCCATCGCCTTGACCACTCGGCCACCTCATCTTGTTTCTTAGTGTAGTTTACTATGACTTTGTTTGACATACTACACTATGACTTTTTTGACTTACTTTAACATGAACTTTTCATCACTTTTTTTGGACAAACTATACCATGACTTTTTATTACTTATTTTGATAAACTACGCTATAACTTTTTAATCATCTTTTTGGGGCATACTATACTATGACTTTTTTGCCATATGCTATGCCTTTTTGAACTTTGGTCGACATACTATACTATGACTTTTTCATCACTTTTTTTCGACATGCTATACTATGATTTTTTTATCACTTTTTTTCACCATACTATACTATGACTTTTAATCAGGTTTTAAGACCAACTACACTATGACTTTTTTGACATACTATACCATGACATTTTTAACTTACTTTACTATGAATCTTTCTTCCCTTTTTTGGACAAACTATACTATAATTTTGACATTCTATACTATGACTTTTTCATGACTTTTTTTGACTTGCTATACTATAACTTTTATTACTTTTTCAGACGTACTATAAAATACCTTCTTTTTTAATCTTTTTTTTGACATACTATAGCCTTTGTCGACATGCTCTACTATGACATTTTTCATCACTTTTTCAACATACTATTTTTTTACTTTTTTGGACATGCTATACTATGACGTTATTTACTATTTTCAACATACTAAACCATGACTTTTTTCGTCATTCTTTACTAAGACTTTTTCATCACCCTTTTTCTAAATACAATACTATGACGTTTTTAGACAAACTATGTTTTTTCCGACATACTTTAAAATGACTTTTTTTATACATTATGTACTATGACATTGTTAATCACCTTTTTCCACACATCATACTACCACTTTTTCTTACATAACATACTATGACTTTTTAATCACTTTTTTTAGATACATCATAGTATGACTTTTTTCGACACTGTACTATGACTTCTTTGTCGAACAAGTGTTTTTTCAACATACTGTACTATGACTTCTTTGTCAAAGTGTTTTTTCAACGTATAATACTATGATGTTTATTTCTCACTATTTTCAACATACTAAACTATGACTTTTTCGTCATTCTACACTGACTTTTTATCACCCTTTTTCTACATACTATACTATGACTTTTTTAGACAAACTGTACATGTATTTTCTGACATACAATATTATTACTTTTTTATCACTTTTCTTGAAATACTATACTATGACTTTATCAATCCTTTCGACATACTATGACTTTTTATTACTGTTTTCGATACACTATACTAGATTTTTCGACACATACTAAACGATGACTTTTTCATCACAGTTTTGTCACTTTTTTCAACATGTCAAAAACAAGATGAACAAGATTTCCCAAAGAGTGTTTGAACATTTAAGATTAGTTACATTGCTACACTATAACTTATGACTTTTTTAGACATACTGTACAATACCTTTTTTTAATCTCTTTTTTGACATACTACACTGTATCTTTGTTGACATGCTGTACTATGACCTTTTTATCACTTTTTTCAACATACTATTTAACGACGTTTTTTATCACTTTTTTCAACATACTATTTAACGACGTTTTTTATCACTTTTTTGGACACACTATACTATGACATTTTTCCCTTTTTTCGACATACAATACTGTGACGTTTGTCACTATTTTCAACATACTAAACTATGACTTTTTTTGTCATTCTATGCTAAGATTTTTTCATCACCCTTTTTCTACACACTATACTATGACTTTTTTTAGACAAACTGTATAGTTTTTTTCCGACATACTATTCCTTTATCACTTTTCTTGACATACTGTACTATGACTTTATCAATTTTTTCGACAAACAATACTGTTACTTTTTATTACTGTGTTCGATAAACTATTCTAGATATTTTCCACATACTACACAATGACGTTTTCATCACAGCTTTGTCTTTTTTTAAACATATCAAAAACAAGATGAACAAGATTTCCCAAAGAGCGTTGTTTGAACATTTAAGATTAGTGACATTAATACACTACAACTTTTATGACTTTTTTTAGACATACTAGACAATACCTTTTTTATCACTTTTTTCAACAAACTAATTTATGACGTTTTTCACTTTTTTCGGCATACAATACTGTGACGTTTATTTCTCACTATTTTCAACATACTAAACTATGACTTTTTTTGTCATTCTATACTAAGACTTTTTCATCACTCTTTTTCTACATACTATACTACGACTTTTTTAGACAAACTGTACATGTTTTTTCCGACCTACTATATTATAACTTTATTATCACTTTTCTTGACATACTATACTATGACTATCAATTCTTTTGACAAACATTATTTTGACTTTTCATTACAGTTTGATTCACTATACTAGATTTTTTCCTCATAACATACAATGACCTTTTCATCACATTTTTCAACATATCAAAAACAAGATTTCCCAAGAGTGTTGTTTGAACATTTAAGATAAGTTACACTGTAACAAGTAAACATTGCAGAACAACACTCCAGTTCGATGAGAATGGGATTTGAACCCATGCGTGCAAAGCACAATGGATTAGCAGTCCATCGCCTTAACCACTCGGCCACCTCATCTTGTTTCTTAGTGTAGTTTACTATGACTTTGTTTGACATACTACACTATGACTTTTTTGACTTACTTTACCATGAATTTTTCATCACTTTTTTTTGGACAAACTATACCATGACTTTTTATTACTTATTTTGATAAACTACGCTATAACTTTTTAATCATCTTTTTGGGGCATACTATACTATGACTTTTTTGCCATATGCTATGCCTTTTTGAAGTTTGGTCGACATACTATACTACGACTTTTTCATCACTTTTTTTCGACATGCTATACTAAGATTTTTTTATCACTTTTTTTCACCATACTATACTATGACTTTTAATCAGGTTTTAAGACCAACTACACTATGACTTTTTTGACATACTATACCATGACATTTTTAACTTACTTTACTATGAATCTTTCTTCCCTTTTTTGGACAAACTATACTATACTATTATTTTGACATTCTATACTATGACTTTTTCTGACTTGCTACACTTTAACTTTATGACTTTTTTTAGACATACTATATAATACTTTTTTAAAATCTTTTTTTTGACATACTATACTATGACCTTTGTCGACATGCTGTACTATGACATTTTTAATCACTTTTTCAACATACTATTTTATGACTTTTTTTTTACATGCAACACTATGACGTTATTCACTATTTTCAACATAGACTTTTTTTGTCATTCTTTACTAAGACTTTTTCATCACCCTTTTTCTACATACTATACTATGACGTTTTTAGACAAACTGTAAATGTTTTTTCCGACATCGTTTACAATGACTTTTTGACACATTATGTACTATGACACTGTTTATCACTTTTTTCCATATATCATACTATAACTTTTTCCTCACTTTTTTGGACATGCTATACTATGACTTTTTCATCACTTTTTTCACCATACTATGACTTTTAATCAGGTTTTAAGGCCAAACTATACTATGACTTTTTTTGACATACTTTACCATGACTTTTTTGACTTACTTCTCTATGAATCTTTCTTCCCTTTTTTGGGACAAACTGTCTTATACTATTATTTTGACATTCTATACTATGACTTTTTATTACTGTTTTTGATACACTATACTAGATTCTTTCCACATACTATGCAATGACTTTTTCATCACAATTTTGTCACTTTTTTCAACATGTCAAAAACAAGATTTCCCAGAGAGTGTTGTTTGAACATTTAAGATAAGTTACACTGTTGACAAGTAAACATTGCAGAACAACACTCCAGTTCGATGAGAATGGGATTCGAACCCATGCGTGCAAGGCACAATGGATTAGCAGTCCATCGCCTTAACCACTCAGCCACATCATCTTGTTTCTTAGTGTAGTTTACTATGACTTTGTTTGACATACTACACTATGACTTTTTGACTTACTTTACCATGAATTTTTCATCACTTTTTTTTGGACAAACTATACCATGACTTTTTATTACTTATTTTGATAAACTACGCTATAACTTTTTAATCATCTTTTTGGGGCATACTATACTATGACTTTTATTTTGTCACTTTTTTCAATATATCAGAAAGTCAGGAAAAACAATTACTTTTATTATATACTAGACTATGACTTGTTTTGACATACTATATAACAACTTATTGGTCACCTTTTTTCTACACAATATGACTTTTTATTACTTTTTTGCATGTTATACTGCAACTTTTTTATCAAATTTTTTATACTATTCTATTAATTATAATCAGTTTTTAAGACATACCATGACTTTTTTCAACCTACTATATTTACATGACTTTGTTGGACATACCATACAAACATGAACATTTCTCATGGGCAAATTGATAAGATTTCCCAACGAGAGTTGTTTCAATATTTAGGAATAGTTACATTGTTGACAAGTAAACGTTGCAGAATAACTCCAGTTCGATGAGGATGGGATTTGAACCCACGCGTGCAACGCACAACGGATTAGCAGTCCATCGCCTTAACCACTCGGCCACCTCATCTCGTTTTTCAGTACATTTCACTTTGACTTACTTTACTATTAATTTTTCATCTTTTTTTTTGACAAATTCCACCATGACTTTTTATCACTTATTTTGATATTCTATACTATGAATTTTTAATCATCTTTTTGGGGGATACTATACTATGACTTTTAATCAGGTTTTAAGACAAACTGTACTATGACTTTTTTGACATACTATACCCTAATGTTTTTGACTTACTTTACTATGAATTTTGTTTGCCTTTTTTTCGACAAACTATACTGTGACTTTTTATCCCTTATTTTGATAGACTATACTACGACTTTTTCTGAATCGTTACACTAACCTTTATGACTTTCATGGACATTCTATACAATAGCTTTTTTATCAACATTGTATACAATGACTTTTTCATCACCTTTTTCAACAAATTATAATACATACCATGCATGAACATTTCTCTTGGGAAAAATTATAAGATTTCCCAAAGAGAGTATGAACATTTTAAGATTAGTTAATGTTGACAAATAAACATGCAGAATAACACACTCCAGTTCAATGAAATTTGAACTGACGCCCACAGAGTACAATGATTAGCAGTCCATCGCCTTAACCACTTCTCTTCTTCCAGGGTGTTTTAGTATGACTTTTTATCACTCTTTTCGATGTACTTTTTTCAACATAATATACTGTGCCTTTTTAAAATTTTGTTGACATAAAATACTGTATACTGTATACAATGACGTTTTTGTATATTATACTTTTTTGACATACAATATTATGACGTTTATTTTTTATTTCAGCATACTAAACCATGACTTTTTTGTCATACTATACTAAGACTTTTTCATCATTCTTTCTACATACTATGACTTTTTTAGACAACCTGTATATGATTTTTTCCCAACATACTTTACAATGACTTTATTGACTATGTCATTGTTTATCACTTTTTTCCACATATTAAACTATCACTTTTTTTTCTCCATAAGATACTATGACTTTTTTTAGATACATTATACTGACACTTTTTTCAACATGCTGTACTATGACCGTTTTATCATTTTTTTGGGCATGCTACACTGACTCTTACAACATTCTATACCATTACTTTTTTATCACTTCATTTGATGTACTACATTATGTTTTTAATCACTTTTTTCAACATATTATGCTGAAACATTTTTCAACATATTATGTTAAGGCTTTTAAAAATATTTTCTTGACATACGATACAATAACTTTTTGGACATATTGTACTATGACGTTTTTATAACTTTTTTGACTTACTTTACTAGGACTTTTTTCAATCACTTTTCTGGACGTTTTTATCACATTTTTTGATATACTGTACTGAGATTTTTTCCACAAACTTTACAATAACTTTTTCATCCCTTTTTGACATGTCAAAAACTCCTTGAAAACAATGACTTCTTGGATATACTTGACTATTACTGTGACAAACAATGCTATATCTTTTTCATCACAGGTTTTTGGACAAACTATACTGACAGTTCGATGAGGATGGTATTCAAACCCACGCGTGCAAAGCACAATGGATTAGCAGTCCCTCCCCCTAACCACTCACTTCATCTCTTTTTTTTTCAGTAGATTTTACTATGACTTTTGTTGACTGTGATGGCCACAGCCATGGCCACACAACCAGAGCGGTAACCTCATGCAGTTTTCCCTTAGGTTTAGTTTATATGTTTTTGTTTATACATTTTCATTTATTGCAACCATTTATTCAGTTACAAATAACTTACAGGACACTTGTTTCATTTCATGTGCATCATACTTTCATTGATTTATACAAAAGTATCTTTTAGCAAGCGTGCACTTGCTT
The DNA here is from genome assembly GCF_013103735.1 of Etheostoma cragini. Taxonomy (NCBI): domain Eukaryota; kingdom Metazoa; phylum Chordata; class Actinopteri; order Perciformes; family Percidae; genus Etheostoma; species Etheostoma cragini. The sequence goes on from NC_048422.1 coordinate 16,665,925, forward strand.
ACATTAGTTGCATTAGTTACTTTTGGATGGTCATACTGTTATATAACGGTTTCTTCTTTTGAGCTTACCAGTTGGAGTCCAAACCTGGGAGTGTTTCAGGTCTGATGGCTTAAAAGGGGTGGTGCTTGGAGAAAGAGCAGCTTTATAGGGGAGGTGGCCTAATTGGACATTACCACTGCTTGATAGGTGGCTAGCTTTATTCTCGTTGTAGGTATTCTGGGGTTTAGATTTTATATAAAGTAATTTTTTATAAGTTAAGATAAGTAAAAGTGTTATTTGGAATGCATTTTTAGGTAGGTTTGTCATTATTTGTTTCTGAAGCTAGTTTGCAGTTATTGTTTGTTTCCCCCTGTGTGTTTAAATTGGTCTGATCAGCCAATATATAAGTCCCCTTTGTGTCTTTGTTAGTGGGTCAGTTGTAGTTTTGAGTCTCTTATGGTTTGAGCCTTACTGTCTGTTTATTTGACGTCTTTAAAGGGCCCAGAACTTTATCTTTATTTTGTTGTAACTATTTTTGGGAAATAAAAACTCTAACTTTAGAATTTCTCTTGTGACTCCTCATGCTTAACTGCTTGGTCCCTCACAGTGACATACAATCCTATGACTTTATCAGTCTTTTTGACATACTATACAATGACTTTGTATCACTTTTTTCAACATACTATGCTATGAATTTTTATCACATTTTTTTTGCCATACTATGTTATGACTTTTAATCAGTTTTTAAGACATACTATACTATGAATTTTTTAATCACTTTCCTTGACATGCTATACTGACTTCTTTATTAATTTTGTCAACAAACAATATTACGACTTAATGTTTTCAACGACTTTTATTGACATATTATATGTTTTTCTTAACATTTTGAGAAATGACTTGTAATCATTTCTTAAGATATACCCATAGACTGTAACGGTCTATGGATATACCATGATTTTTATCAACCTACTAGATTTTGATCGTTTTCAACATACAAACATGTACATTACTCTTTGGCAAACTTAAGATTAGTTATATTGTTGACAAGTAAACATTGCAGAACAACACACTCCAGTTCGATGAGGATGGGATTCGAACCCACGCGTGCAAAGCACAATGGATTAGCAGTCCATCGCATTAACCACTCGGCCACCTCATCTCTTTTTTTAGAATATTTTACAGTGATTTTTTTGGACAAACTATACAATGACTTTTTAGCACTTATTTTGATATACTCCACCACAACTTTTTAATCTTTTCGGGGCATACTATGCCATGACTTTTTTTGACATATACTATGCCTTTTTTTTTTTAACTTTGATCGACATTCTATGCTATGACTTTTTCATCACTTTTTTTCAACATACTATACTATGACTTATTCATGACTTTTTAGACATACTATACTATACCTTTTTATCTCTTTTTTTGACATTCCATACTATGACTTTTAATCAGTTTTTAAAACATAGTGACAAGCATTTTCTGCTGGAAATGCATTTTCTAATAACAATGCCGTTGCTCACACATTTAATTACCCTTGCTCCAAAGTTGATCATATGCTTTTTAAAATATCTTCATCAAGGCTAGCTTTTGTGCAACATGTTTCCCATTTTCAGTGACATATAGGATTTCCTCTGTATGTCCTCAGAGCCCTTGGAACAAGCAATAACAGTCCCGGCAGCTTGTCCACAGGAAATAACTTCGGACTGAGAAGGCATCTTAGTGGCCTTCACTCTGTGTTACACCCTTCCCACCCTCTGTTTCTTTCTCTCTATTCTACTCCACTCCACACCCAGCAAGAGCTCTGCTGACCAAAACCACAAACCCTGCAGTGCTAGTCGTGAGTGTGTGCTTTGAACATCTGTGAAATGTGCATGCATGAAATGCTGCGGCTCCTGCGCCCTAAATACCTCAAGCTATTGTGATAGGCAAGCTTTATATTTCACTGTTGTTCCTTTTTATATTCTCAACATCTCCCCATATCACTAAAAACAGCACTTGGAGATATCTGTGTGGTGTCTTTCTATTGAAAGTCTCAATTTCACACATGCCGTCTGCATTTCCTATCCTTCCTGTTTTAGAAGAGGCCAAGTATTTATTTCACATGTCCAACATCATTGCTTAAAAATATCTCCAAGTCACAAGGGATTAGACTGTAATCTCTGTGGCTCGCAACTTCAGAAGGGGCACGACAGCAAACTGACGACCCCTGGAGACAGGAGCAGGAGGCACAGCCACAGTGGGGAGAGGGTAACGGAGGACACTGCTGCTGAGTGGAGCAACATAAGGAATGCCTGATGAGCGTGTGCTCGGGCCAAGGCAGGCAAGGACAGTGCTTCTGTCGTAATAACTGGATGACAAGAAAGGGGGGGGGGGGGTAGAAGATAAGAGCGGCAGAAGAACAGGGAGAGACAGTTGAGAGGAGTGGGAGATAAACAGATTCCCACTTACAGCAATAGAAAGAGAGGGGGAGTGATATGAGAATAAAGGAGACGTGGCCTCCAGCATATTATCTTTTGCACTTAACAGTCCTCTCAGAGTCAGAGCTGTGCAGCATGTGAGACAGAAGTCAATGAAGCCTCGGAATACTGAGTGCTGGATGGATAATATTGAAATTCCTCCATGCTTGAAGGTCCTGGGATTGTTGAAACTTGTGATAACGGCATTACATGCTAAATTACTTTAAGTAAGGGGAACAAGTTTATTCTATCAATGTCAGTCTTTAGAGATAGCCTACATGATAAAAAAGAACCAAAAACATATTGATCTAAAGAAAAAAAAAAGAAAAATGTTTTGATTACATGTAATTAAAATGCAGAAAAAAGCATTGTATTTGATAGAGGGTGAGTTGTTGCTCTGGTTGCTTCTTAGACCATACAGTAAGAATGGGGCTGGGATGACATTACAAATATAGCCTGCATGAATAAAGGCTATAATTTTTTTTACTTCATCCCAGTAGGATAAAGAAACATTTTTTCACTATTATATTCCTCTACGCATATTATAACTTAACTCTGTTTTGCAATGTACTATTGTAATCAAAATAAGTGACAATAAAATGCTTTTTAGGAATTCAATTAATAAGGGGTTATTTGTGTTGGTCAGGGCTAAAGGAAACAATACATATTTTCTATGTTTTCATGATATAATACTTAAATACTAAGAATTCGTAGTGTTGGAGTTATTTGTCTTCATACTTTTTTAAAGTAAGTGTTGCAAAGAAATTATACTGCGTCTCAATCAAGCAATCAATAAACTTCACAGTACTTGCACTTAGGACAAGGTAAGGGATTTAATTAATTTTGTGAAAAATAAGCAATGGTGAAATGTAATTAAATGCATTCATTTGAGTAGGCTACTATAGCTTGACTTGAGTAGGCCTACTTTTTATTTTCTCACCTCTCCCACACTCCATGTCAGAGGCAGGTATTGCACTACGACATTTATCAACAATTAACTACAACGTTACTATTTACTCTGAAGACATGTATGTCAAATAAATAACATATGATCAGCTTAAGATAGGATATTGTCAGTTGACAGGGTACCGCCCAGAAGTAGGCCTACGTTCCGCAGTTTCACTGCAGTTTCAACGCTGACCAGTAGGAGCGCTGTAGCTAGCAAATCATACATAGAAGAAGAAAGAAGAAAAGTCATGGCCGCTGACAGTTTGTAATGAGCCAACAAAAACAGACAAGATTCTTGCAAGTTGGATCTACAACATTTAAGCTAGGCCCGGTAATAAAAACTCTGACGACAAAATGCAGATAACTTTGAAAACCTTACAACAGCAGACGTTCAAAGTCGACATCGATGAAGAGGAGACGGTGAGAGTTGAAACCATGCATTTGGGAAGGGGGTGGAGTGGGAGTTGGGTATGTTCTGGAACGGAGGACTTTAGTTTTTGACCATTTCAAATTAGACGCGTGATAGATGTGTTTGCGTAGACATGACGGATATATTTTAGAAGGACTAAGTATTCGGGTTAATATAGCCGGTGTATGACTCGGGGCATGAGACCGATAGGCGTCATTTTATTAAATAACGTTACTGGTCAGGAAAATAGTTAAAATTGTCAGCATTTAGCCTTAGCCCACTTATCGTTTCAAAGTGTGTGTGTGGGGGGGTTGACAAGGTAACGTCGGCGTTACTACCGTAAAAGTGTTGAACCAATGAGTTTGGATTAGCACAGTTCATTTTCTGTGGAACACATTCAAATTAGCTACACATTAGCTACGTGACCAGTTAAATTAATTCATAATAATAATTAAACATGTTATTTTGGTTAAAGTCATTAATGTAATTACAGCATTACACATTATGGTACAAATCTTTTCATTATATTTTTCCTTTACACCTATGAGACGCACGCTGCAGTCAAGCTTCTCAAAATACAACAACACACTGTCATTTTCACAGGTGAAGACTCTAAAGGAGAGGATTGAACAGGAGAAAGGAAAGGAACATTTCTCAGTGGCTGGATTAAAGCTGATTTATGCTGGTATGTATGTCATGGCTCTGTATAACTCTTAATCTTTACATAAAAAAAGAGCGCTTGTCACTGTCTTCAGCCTTAAGTGTAACCCATTACACTTTTTAGGGATATCAGCAATACATTGGGGCGTCTTATAGTTTATCTAATGTTTTTGTTTTTGAGATGGACGTTTATTCTTACTTTCCAGTGTGTTCTCTTGGTGTTCACTTTGAAGAGTAGATGTAGATGTGTAATACCAAGCTACCTTTGACCGTTTGCCTTAATGCTACCAGTTTCTCCTGATTCATGCTGGGATCAACGTTTAACTCGACATGATGTTGTATTCTGTCCAGTCACAGGGAGCCCAAATTTGTCATGAAAGCTAACGCGGATCTTCCAAGCAAGTAGATTTGTATCACAGTGCTCTTAAAGTCGGAAATGGGTCTACATTGAGTGCATCACAGTTTTCCTTTTAATGGTTTACTGTAATACTTTGTAAAAGATCCTATACTGTTTTGTATAAATGGGGAGGTTAGAGTGAATATCTGACCAGCAAAAGAAGCATGTCAATGTCTGAAAGATTCTCTTCATAATCCAGCATGAAAGCAAATTTAGTTTGTTCTACTTTTGTGTTTTCAAACAAAACTTATCAAGCCAAGCCTTAAATAAGATCAGAAAAACAAAATAAATATATTTTCTATCGACTGTTGCCTTTAAATGGCTTGTATTGAGACAGAAGTTGCCCAACTCTTTGCTTCCCTCTAAATCATGTGGTGTCCAAGTTTGATAATTGGAATAGAACTGATGTAATTATAAGTAAGGATCTGTTTCCACATCTCTTGTAGCTGGTGTATGATGTAAATGTCCACACACTAGATTGGTTCTACTTTGCATTGAGAGGTCTAAATACATTTATTTGGTCAAATGTAATTTTAGACCCTCAGTGCAGCTGTAAAAATGCAGCACTGTAGAGCTGGTTAACAGTGTATTTTCTGTTTAGCTGGTAAAGCAGATACATCAAGGCTACAGCAAGGGCTGTGTTTTTAAAATGGTTTTAATCCCCTGTTGCCATAGCTCAAAGCCTACAGTATAGCAAGAAACCTGCCAAAGAATGAAAATTATATCCAGATTACTGCAGAGGATCCAGCTTGGTTAATGTGTTCCATGACATGCCCACTTTTGCAGTTAGGTCTTTCAAAATATAGATAGATAAACCTTGGGGAATATGGTAAAAACCAGGTAGTGAATAATTAAGACTTTAGTCCGACTTAAAAATTGCCCATTACACACTGTAATTTACGTTTTAAAATAATCAAACGTGACAAACCGCAAGGGAGGCTGAATACATTTCATAGGCACTGTGTATGTAAACGTTTTGTAGCCCTTTAGATAGGAGTTTCATACGACCTACTTAAAGTGGCTTCTCAGAAATATATACACCATAAAAAACAATATAACAAGAAGACCCAGATGTGGTCACAAAAGCAGGTGATGTATCCACTCAGCAACCTTCTATTCAGTGATCAAATATGATACCATCTATTGTTGCATCCCTGCATGTTGTTTCAGAGTTCATGCCAGGTTAACCCAATAGGATAATGTCTCTTTTTTTCCTTTTTCATCACAGGTAAAGTCCTCAGCGATGACACAGCCCTCAAAGAATACAAAATTGATGAAAAGAACTTTGTGGTTGTCATGGTGACAAAGGTTTGTGAATTAGAAGTTGTTTCAGGAAATGGCAGTTTTTTTTTTTTTTTTTGTAGAACAGCAAACCCTTGAATGCAATTGAAATGAGCTATCAATGATTAGGATGTGTAACCTTTCTTTTCCACTCCCAATGACAACTTATAAGAGAAGCACCCTTTGGGACTCAAATAATACCGGATGTATAACATTTTTATATTATAAAAATAATCTTGCAGGCTAAAACGGCATCAGCCGCCCCACAGCCTTCACCTGCCACATCAGCTTCCAGCGCTGTAGCTCCTGCAGCGATTCCTGCCTCATCGTCCAGCTCTGAAAACACATCAGGGCCCACCTCCACAGGCGACAAACCAGAGGAGAGACCGTCTCCGACCGCTGAACCAGCTTCCACCCCTGTCGGGTAAAGATGGGTAGATGTTTGTCTTTAACTATTTCTCTGGTTTCAGTGCGTCTCTTTCTGAGAAGTGACGTGCAGATCACGCCTCACCCAAGCTCTGTTTTCTCTTGCAGAAGCTCGGAGGCTTCAACAAACACTAACCTGATTAATGAGGCCGTTTCAAATCTAGGTAAGGCTGCAATTTATAGACCTAATTTGTCAGTGAGTATTGTATTGCCTTTTGTTGGTGGGACACATGAGGGAAAGGTAATTATGAATCTGATGAAAGAGCTTTGTCACAAATACCACACAATTTGTTAGACAAAAAATACTATTTTGCCTCAATGCTTTTAAGCCATATCTTGTATGTAATAAATCTGTGGGCCCACTTATGAATCGTTTTATTTTGATCCACCCTATTTCTCTGGATATCCATATCATGCTGACATAGATGCATCTTAATCAATTAGCTGCCTGACACTGCGGCACGGCAAAAACATAATCCTGTAGTTTCCCATGGCCAATATGCTCTGTTTTACAATTATTGCTGTTAAGAGCAAATCCTTTTGGTCTTAATTATTATCACTCTTGTAGCTATTGATGTCAATTTTCACAATATGAAGCAGATTTTCTTTAAAATATAAGACCGTGTAGAATTTGATCTTACTGTTTGCTAACTTCTAAAATGCTCTTGCCTTGCTTTGCATACAAGTCAAAGCTCAACTGGTGCATGATTTTGTTAATAATGCTGTCATATTAGATACATTTTTAGTTGTGTTTTCTGTGACCTTAAAGACATCTGAGCAAGATATCTTCTGTTTGACAGCATGCTGATATTTTATGTATCATTAAATTAAGTGCCATGTTAATACATATTTAAAGATTAAAGATCAAATTAAAACACATGCATGTCTACCTTTCTGGTGGCCTTGACAGTTTGACACCCATGTTATAACCTCGACATTAATTTGCAAATATTAGGTCATTAGGTTTCAGTTCTTAATGTGTGTGTGTGTGTGTGTGTGTGTGTGTGTGTGTGTGTGTGTGTGTGTGTGTGTGTGTGTGTTTTTTAAGTGACGGGCCCATCATATGACGCCATGGTAAACGAGATGATGCTGATGGGCTACGAGAGGGAGCAGGTGGTAGCAGCTTTGAGAGCGAGCTTCAACAACCCAGACAGAGCTGTGGAGTACCTGCTCACAGTAAGAACAGTCTTCAGTCCGAGGCCCGAACATATGTGACAGCAAATTGCTGGATTGGTACATAACCCATATACTATGTCAATTATGTTTTTTCAAATAAGTTTTGTTGACTTTATTTTCAGGGTATTCCAGGCAGAGAGCCAGGCCATCCATCAGGACCTGAAGCGGTGGTGCCTCCAGTGAGTGGAGTTACTACTGCACCCATAGGTGGTATTACCCTTCCTGCCAACACTGGCTCTTCAAGTGCTGGAGAAGGTAAGTGTCCTATACTATTTTGCATATTCCAGTGGTCTCAATGAGAAAATGTTGTTTCTGTTTTTTTCTTTCTGTGTCTGGCTTCTTGCTGCTTAAACTGACATTTAATTCTTTCAGGCAACCCCTTGAGTTTCCTGAGAAATCAGCCCCAGTTCCACGTGATGCGACAGCTGATCCAGCAGAATGCGGCCCTGCTTCCTGCCCTGCTGCAGGAGATTGGCAGGGAAAACCCTGAGCTGCTGCAGGTGGGTGGGGGTGTTTGACACAGTTCTAATTACATTTTACATTACACTTAAAGAGGCACACATTAAGTTCAGTGTACACGACACAAGGAGTACTACTCAGCCTTTAAATACAGCTGTATAATGTCCTCTGTGGCTCTGGAGGGAGCCAAGTTTAAAAAAAGAAGAAATGTATCTCAGTTTGGACTTGGGACTTAAACATTTTTAACAAGCCTGCGTTACAACTAGAGGTGTGGGGTTTCTAAGGACAAGGATTTAGGGGCAGGGCGTCTAGTGAAAGACAGTTCTGAGTTGCATTATGGGAATTGTAGGTTCTAGTGTTTTTTTAGTTTTACCCATAACAAACTTCACACTTTAAACGTGTCTCTTGTGAGTCTCTAATGTATAGGAAAAACAAATTTTATAGGAGGCAATTATTTTTTTTAATACATTTTGGCCCCCCCTTAAGTAATAAGTGCACAGAAACAGTGTATAGTTTATATGCCTCCATTGTACATACCTAAAATTCTCATTTACCACTGTAGGAGATTAGCAGCCACCAAGAGCAGTTCATCCAGATGCTGAATGAACCCAACCCAGAGGCAGTGCCGGCTGGAGGTGGAGCAGGAGGAACAGTGGGAGCCGGAGGGATAGCCGGTGATGCACCCAGCGGGAGTCACATGAGCTACATCCAGGTCACGCCATTGGAGAAAGAGGCCATTGAGAGGGTGAGGAGGAGCCCAACGCTGTCACTGACCCTTTGCTCTCAGTCCAAAGTTCAGTACTGCTTAAATTGGCGTGCTGGGATATGATGAGTCACCTCTAATGATGTTGCCAAAATCATGACTATTGAACATATTTTCACCTAGTAGAGACTATTAAACATGAAGCAACCATTTTCATTTGCTTATTAAAATGTCGTTTGGCTAATTTGCAACTACTCTGTTTCTCTCTCTCTCCAGCTAAAAGCTTTAGGATTTCCAGAGGGACTCGTTATACAAGCCTACTTTGCTTGTGAGAAGAACGAGAACTTGGCCGCCAACTTCCTTTTACAACAGAACTTTGATGATGATTAAATCGTCATTTTGACTATTTTCTTATTTCTTCCTCTACTTTTTGATTGCTAACTATATATGTACAACAAGCCTTTTACATTTAAAAAAAAAAGAAAAGAAAAAAAATCTATTCAGCACATTCACCTTTCTTTACAACACTGGATCATTACCAGCCTGTGGACAAGGACAGGCTATTGTTTGTGGAGGAACAATTAAAGTACAGTAACTTTTCATCAGAAATCACCTGTGTGCTATTGATAAAAAATAAAATAAAAAAAACACTTTAGTTAATCAAAATAGTTTGCAGTCTGCGTCTCATTGACAGTGAGGTTTGTTCAGGAGGATTGATCCAACAGTATTCATGCACTCTTTTTGTTATATTTTATGTTGACAAGTAATGGAGGTTTGAAAAATTAAAGCTGTGCACAATAAACAATCAACATGTATGGCACTGTTTTTTTTTCTATTTAACATCCCTCATTTGAAAAAATTGTAAATCAACAGGGGTGTGGAAAGGAGCTCCGTAAAGAAGCCTGAACTGCAATATATATGTGAAGGCATTTTAACATGTATACAGTTTACATACATGTGGTAGGGTTTAGCGGCCATGGCTGACATTTTTACAGAAATCTAAAGTTTTTAAAATATGTAAAAGTTGCCTATTCTGCTGTGTTTACGAGTGTGACTGCATAAATCTGACATGCTCAAGATTATGAATTGATTAATTTTATTAGTAAGGTTTTGACTGTTTTTCCGAGAAAATTCAGAAATTCTGTCCACCAGACCACAACCCGCCCGCCCCAACAAAAAATAAATCGTCATCGCCTCATACACCACACTCCCAAATTATAGGGCAAACTAAATATTGCAATGAAGCCTAAACTGTAACCAGGATCAATTAATGTAATGAGATACATGTAGTATAGAAAGGCTGTACAGAGCATAATTCATGTTCATGTGAGCTTTATCGGTGTCATCAAACCACTTCTTGTATTTTGCAGGTTAACTCAAGCTTAATAGTACACTGCAAAATCTAGAATTACTTTTAAAGGCCTTAAAGGGACTTTCTACAATGCTATATTTAAGAATAAAGGTTGAACGACAAAAGCCTTGAGTGTGCTTAAAATTGAAAGAACCTATAGGGGGCAATATAGACCACAACATGTCAACACTGCCAACAGTAAGCCCATCTGCCAGCCTGAAGAAACCACAAACAGTGAATATCAAGGCATGCCTTTTTTCCCTTTTACTGTGTTAATAAGCAGTGCAATAGTTTTCCCTTGTTTACCCGGTGACTTTAAACACACTAGAAATAGATATTTTAAGACTTTGTGGCCTTTTTATAAATACAAATGTAGAGCCTATGTTAACACAATTAACATAGGCTCTTACGTAAAAAAAAAAGTAGTATTTATAAATTTCAAGACGTGTTTTGTGGGAGTAGAATGTTCTAATGTGCAGTAGAATGGTATGGGCAAAAAAAGGGACATTTTCTAAATAAATACAAAACTGATAATTTGGAAAAATTTAGAAAGTTCTACAGTATTACTTATCAGAATGTGCTGTCATATTTTTACAAAGTGATTTACTGTATGTTTATTGAACTGCAATCCTTAACCTATATTTACTGTAAATAGTTCTTGTTTTCTTTTAACATACATGAATACGCATATGACAGTATTTCAGTGTTAATCTTCATATGGGGTGTAAGTAACTCAGTTGTTGAGTGGACACTAAGCGTTCAGCAGGGTTTCAGGTATGTCATTTCATACTGTTGCAATATGTGAGAAAAAAATGTTAGAAAAAAAAAAAGCTAGGTACATTACATACGTTATGCATTATAACATAGCAGAAACATTAAGGAACTATCTCACTGTAGCATCTTCATGTTTTTATTATTTATATATTTATACGGTGCACCCGAGAGCTTCAGCTCCGGCACAGAGCGGCAGTCAGATTTGGTGTCACTCTTGAATGTCAGCCAGTAACTCAGTCGTCCTCCCCATTCTTCCCACTGACAGGTAGAAAGACAACCCCATGGAAACAGGACATTGTAGCAGTGTGTTTTTTTTGGAAATCTTTTTAACGGCAACATTGTGTTAGTTTGCCTGCGGCGATAATCGCTATTATCAGGGGGGGGTATTGTGTGTGAGCTTACTGTGAGATATTGCTGCCATTTAAATGTGCTTCTCCATTACACTGCCAGGGAAATCTATGATGTTCTCTTGTCAACAGGGTCATAATGTAAATAGGGTAAAAGAGTATAAAGGTAATTGTTTCCTTATTTCAAATACAGTTTTATTTTATTATAGTGTAAAATACAAAACATAACAAAGCATTTTTATTTACAAATGTACAAAATTTAAGATTATATTACATATTTTGGCTATAAACAAAAAAATCTTTGTTCAGAGTTACTCATTCAATACAAAAATATGAATGTCTCATAAATTATTGCACTTTGCAACTGCAGTGCGTTGAAGATTGCCATCACCATTTAGAAGTGAAGTGTTCCCCTGATTTAAGTCAGATTGTGGAAGAAAGGTTTCCAAGAAACACACAAACAACCATATGGCACTTTTTTTTTCATAGTTTCACCCTTTTGTATATTTTCCTTAATCTTTGGTACCTTTTTTAATCAAAAAGAGTCACTCAGCACCATTTTCTATAAATTATAATTGTACCTGAAATTAATGGCATTGCAGGTGAAATGTGTATATAAATATAGATGTATTTACTAATACAGTATTTTGAACAGTGTATAGATGATAACCGAGCCTATATTGGCATGTTGCTGGTGTAAGGCCTCTGGAGATGTTTGTCTGTTGCTCCTGGTTTCCCTGACAAAAATACATTTCCAGTTAAAAGTTGTTGGCACCTGGTCTTCCAAGTTTTGTCGGTTAAATAAGACAAATTCCAGTTTGGTCCCTTTCATAAAAGTTTACAACCCTGACTGAGAGGTCTTTTCAAGTCACCTGCACAGTGTGCGAAGACGGGATTGAGAGAAATTCTTCTTGGGGGAGTAACGCTGTTTTTGCCGTGAACACCACAGCTTGTCTTGTTGCTTGACAACGGCTTGAAGGCAAATTATGGTTCTAAAAAGTGTAGTTCAGTTTGTTCAGGGTTCTTGTTAACATAGGTTTTCATTTTTTCCCCTCTGGAGCCTTCATCCATTGCCAAGTCTCATAAGTGTCTCTTCATGTGGAGAGCAAGGTGGTCTGACCTCGAGAAGGCCCGGTCACATTTCTGACACTGAAAAGGCCGGTGGCCGGTGTGTTTCCTGTAGTGGCGTGTGAGCTCGTCCGAACGTGCAAACTTCCAACCGCAGCCCTCCCAGTCGCAGTGGTAAGGCTTCTCCCCTTTTGATGGTAAAACAATACACATATGGAGCAGTTAGTGCTGGCCCCGAGGTTAAACTGGCCTAACCTTCTCCACCTTGAGGAGAAAAGAGGTCCGTCCTGTCCTACAGCTGGTGTATAAAGGCCAAGCTAATCAGCCTGGGGTTTGTATTTGAGCAGGGATCAGTGTCAACCGGTTTTACTGCACCTGCCAAACAAGTCACCTTCCCCATCCCCCACCCACCTAACCCCCATTCATAACTCAATAATTCACTGTGACGTGCTTGTTGTGGATAATAATTAGCTCTGAACAATAAAAACAGTATGAAACAACTGCATTAAACAGTTTAACAGTAAATAGCCAAAAGCTACCCGTATGTGACGTCATTTAATTCAAACCAGATATAAATGGCTGAAAAAAAAAACACTGGAAAGAAAATCTCACATACAGGTGCATACCTGTGTGCGTGCGGTGATGAGCTTTGAGGTGGGAGCTCTTTGTGTATGTTTTCCCACAGCCGACATAGTCACACGTGTGTGTGGCAACTCTCTTCCTGGGCCAGGAGCGCCTACCACGTTTAGGCTTTGGTTCCTCCGACAAGCAGTCCTCACTGGAGATCATGAGGGGCTCTGCGGGGTCAAAATGATCATGGTCATCATCATTATGCCACATGTGTAGAGAAAATAAAAGAGAGCACAGTTTATATACAGTAGAAGTTGCAGAATGTCCTTAAATCATTTATTCCATCAACTTTAAGCAAAAGAAATTACCAGCCTTCAAAAATGTAAAAGGCTTGGAACACACACCAAAGTTTGTAAACTACTTCAAATTACTATATTGTAAAAGTTAATGCAAAGGGGCACAACAATGGACAATTAACACTAATACTATGAAAACAACCAAATCACTGTATATTTTGTTAAACATCTGGTAATGTCATGTATTTCTTTTTGTCTGGTTTAAAGACCATGGGATGCCGTTTTCAATACTTTTGAACTGCTGTTTGGGGGGTATAATTAAGTCCCTACAGGTTGTTTTGTGTACTATGCATTTAAATAGACTCTATGGACTTTAAATTGATGTTGTATAATCCATGGTGTAAGTCTGTTTTGAGTTGTCAGCATATTTATTTACTGCACAGAAAAGGTACCAACCTTGGTACTGCAGAGTGGATGGCTGAGGGTAGGAAGTGTAGCCCTGCGGGGAACTATGGTGGTACCCCTGGGGAGCTAGAGGGATCTGAGAGTGGGGGTGTCCCAGAACCTGGTGATCCCGGCTCAGAGGATGGTCTGGGGAGAGGGAAGAGGATGAGGATAGCCTGCCGCCTGTCATGGATCTCCCTCCAACAGGGAAACAATGTAGCTCTAACTGACATGGGCGCTGCTGCTGGCCCCCTCGGCCTTGGGAGTTTACCCCAGCCAGGTGTAGGTCCATGGGCTGTGAGATGGTGCAGTTACTGGGGTTCTCCTGCTTTATCCTGTGGCACGCAAAGGACGGTGAGGCACGTGAAGAAGTTGGGTCTGACACAGCAGTAACGCAAGCCTTGCTTACGTTCACGCCTAGGCTGTATTCTCCCATGTCCATTGTGGTCTTTACCACAAACTTGCCGTGGAGGCTGGTGGGGTGGAGGTATGCCGGGTCCAACTCAGGTCTCATGAGCTCTGCCACAAAGCCTCCAGAGGGCGAGACGTCACTGATATCTGGGAGGGTATAGAGGAGCTCACTGGCAGTGCCCTGAGGGGAGGGGAGAGGGTAAGATGAGGAGAAGGACCTGGGGGAAGGAGACAGGGTCTGGCCAGAGATGCATGCCATGGCCTCCTCCTCCTCCTGTTGCTGCTGCTGCTGCTGCTGCAGCTGCTGCTGCAGAATGGAGTTAGAAAGAATGAAGTCGTAGTCCAAATCCAGGTCCGGTTCTGTGTCTTTCTTGGACATGCTGGGGCTTGTTGTGCTGGTTGCCGTGGGATGGTCTGGGTCAGAGCAGCTGCTTCCGGTTGGCACACTGGGTTTCTTAAGATGGGACAACTCCTCCTTCCATCTCTAGAGGAAAGTTACAGAAGCATAAATGGCTTTCCTCGTATAAGCTGCTTGTTTGCACTGTGTTACCGTTCACAAGATACAAGCAGTAGACAAGAAAACCACACTTGTCCTGTCCTACTTAAAAATGAGTGCTTACTCTGAATTCATTAGGACATCAGATACAAGTTTAAGTCAATGCTTCAAGGGTAAAGGAAGCAGAATTTGAAATGGAGCGATTATTTTTGACAGCTCAGCTCCGGAGCTCAGTCTGGTGCAGCAAGTGTCCTTGGCACAGAGCACTTCCTAGAATACAGATTATTCTCACTCACAAAGAAACTGCACTGAAAAGCACTAGTGGTGGTATGGGTAAGTAACGCTTAAGCTTAGACAGCCATCAGAGGATTCTTGCAATCAATGTGTAAACAAACCCTTCTTAATAAATACAATAATAACCATAGTGGGCATAAGGATGTTTTCTTAGGAGGGGTGCAGTATCCCATGGCGCTTTCGTTAGAAACCTATGTAAACTGGTGCACGCCCCAGTAGAGCATGGTGTCAAGCCCTGCCTGTGTCCATAATAACATAGGAGGGACACTAAACAACTATACTGACTAGACTGTAAATAAGCTGCATATTTTCCCTAACAGATTCGTTGATGCCTACGGCTATTTGGCTTCCGTATGTAGTAATAATAAGTGGCCATGGGCTAACATTACTTACTAAATTGGCACTTCCTATGGATTTACTCTTGACAGTGGGTCCGCTGGCGAACGTGGATATGGATGGCAGAAGCGTCCCACCTAAAGCCATCTCGACGTCATTTGGAGGTTGCCTGAAATTAAACAGATAATATGGTAAATCCTTGTGGAGTGATCCTGGAACAGCGAGCGCAGTCTATTATAGTCCCACAAGTATGTGCATCAGACAAGATGTTATTATTAAAAGTTGCTCATGGTCCACACCTCATCTATGAGAATCGGTGTGTGGAGTCCTTTCGGCTGCTCTTCGGTGCGTGACTGCGCTGGGTTCAGTATCCCGGGGAAAGTTTCTGCTCCGCGTCGCGCGCTATACTATATTCCAGTACATGCTGCCACTGATGGGCGCGCCGGGTAGAAGCAGCCAGGCAGGTTTGAATTTTTAACGTTAAAGCAATTTTGAAAGGGAAGACTGGGAGGCGACGTACGGGGGAACCCCTTGCGCCTGTAGCCATACAGGGACCGGCAGTCTGAACTGAGAAAACCGCGTGAGAGGTATCCTTAAATCACTAGAGCTGGACACGCCTTCGTTGCTCGGCAACAAGCACGGAAAAACATTAGTGCGAGGGAGGGAGCACATGGGGAAGGCTGGGACACGAGAGATAGAGTGAGCGAGAAAGAGAGAGAGCGAGAGAGATTTGTTTGTATTCATAGCAACAGCACCTATCTTTTTATGCTGTGATCCCTAAGAAATATGGGTGAAAAGCGCATCTTTCCAGACCGGCTGCGGTGGGGATAACAGCGAGTGTTATTTCCTCATGCCGGGAGAGCCACCGTGGGCATCCACATGGGTGGCCAAAAGGGTATCTATTGCATTAGCTTTTTTTTAGCTGTCTTTGCTCCACTTGTTTGTCCGCAAGTGATTTCCTAAATGAGTGCAATGATTTTACCAGAGCTTATAGGTAATTATGCAAAGTATTGTGGGCACACGTTGGGTTGACATTGCATCACTGTATTGCAATAGAAGTCAATCCCCAAGTCAATTCATGCACGCACCTGCAGACAGTGGTGGAATGTAACTAAGTAGCCTACTGCACTTATATACATATATTTAGGCCTATATTATATACAAGGTATCGTATATAATTGAGTCTTTCTCTTTTCTATATATATATATATATATATATATTAAGTAAAGGATCTCAATACTTATTGCAAAGCAAGATTAAAGTGTTTTCATACATTATTATAATATCCTTATATTTGGTTTTACTTTTACAATTAGGGATATCATTTAGCAGGCAGCACAAGTATATATATATATATATATATATATATATATATATATATATATATATATATATATATATACACATTACATAGGTAGATGTATAGACAAACAGTATATATGCACATATACATAGCAGACATATCAACTATGCATAACCAACATTTTCAAAGATAATTAGTCTTGAACACATTATTTTCTTAAAACAAATGTCAGACACGTATAGGAAATATAGATAGGCCTTGAGCTGCTGTGTTCCTACATTTAAGTGTAATGTTTCTTAAAAACAGATTTATAGCAAGCAACCCTGATATATTTTTTGTCCTCCCTTGCAAATTGCACTCTTGCACATTATCAAAAGCCCCATTAAAAAGACTTAAATAACACTACAGTATAGTTATAAAAATTCTGCATGGGGAAAAAAAAAACTACCCTAAATGGGAACATTATAATGCTGAGAACTGTTCAGTGTTGAGTTTGAATTGGGTTCAGGCAGTGTTTGCTCAGAGCTAGCGAGCTAACACAAACCTTTCTCTTCAAAATAATTAGACACATTGACTAAAGAGTTCAATGCAAGAGCAAACAAAGCGCTTGCAACTGATCCTGCTGCATCAGGATCTTGTCTGTTAGGCATGTCAACAAACATGCCGTCACTTCAACAGGACACAGTTACTGTCAGCGTATGTTGTGTCTTCATTCAAACATTTTAATTGCATGAAAGCATGTTTCTTTAGTTGGCAAACAAAAGCTGGTGGGGAAAAACAACTATTGACTACACAATGGAACTTTGTAAATGGCAAGTGCATCCTGTTGGGCAACTTATTATTAACTGTTGGATATATTAATCTAATGAGTATCCAAACAGTAATATGTGTACTGCCCTTTATCTCTGATTGTGTGGTTAGAAGTGATGGCTTTACATCTACATGTTAAACCATTAACTACAACTACATGTCTCATTCTTGAATGACTGTTTTCTACATCATGTGGGAACACAATGGCAGCTGTGTCATTATAGCCATATTCCTAATGGTGGGAGATAATGGTTTTGAAAAGGATCCTGAAAACAAAGGCTTGACTTTGACAACTGGGGTGCTTTGCATCGCAATAATGACAGAGAGATGAGGAATAAAGGAAAGAGATAAAGGAAGAGAAGATGACACCACTGTGTGCTTTTCCTTAAACAATGAAGTCATGGTTATTGTAGTAACTCACACCAAACCCTTGTGTTGAATATGTTAATGCAACATTTACAGTATTAACTGGATGCAGTGCTCAGAATACCCTGCCCACACTAAATAGTGTTACACAGTTCCAGATATTGACATAATGTTAATGCCATAGGTGACATGACTGCAAGAATCACATGTGGACAGGTTTAGGTAGTGCTGTTTTGGGTAACTGTTAAGTATGAACTTGATACTTAAGATGTCACATTTTCTTATAATTTGTGGTTATGCTAATATTTAAATTGAGATCAAACACAAATGATAATCCAGTCCCACAGTTGGGAACACTGATATTATGTAAAGAGAGTGTAAGCAGTCTAATAACTCAGCACAACTCTCGAGTACTTCGGTGTGCATGTGACTGGCATGGATTCCACTGGTGTCTCTTAGTAAAGTTCCCCCTCCTGGAAGGCACCCAAGTGAATATGAGTACCAGCGGATCAGAACTCCAGATATTGAGGTTTTCAGTGCTTTCTTCCAGATGCTGTTCAGTAATTAAAACATAGCTTTCATTCTTTCCTTAATTCATGAAAGCTGAGTCGAGCTTTTTTGGATTCTCCGTGCTGCATTTCCCCCCACTCCACCTCACACTAGCTCTAATGTAATTATATGAATATATGTACGTATTAATTGTAATGGTTTTGTTCCTCTGGTGACCTACTGCAGTTCAGTCTTAGTTCAGTCATAATTCCTAATCTCAGAAAGAATTTAAAGACAGCTATTTGCAAGTAAACAGGTAATTTCCCCTTATGTCCATTATGTTACTCCTGATTTTGCTTTTAAAATTAACACCAAAATCTGTTCAAAGTTCATGCACTAATATAAAGGCATGTTCAAACAACACAAACTTCTAGGGCTGCAATTAATGATTATTGTTTATTATCAATTAATCATTTAGTTAAATGTCCATCACCATTCCCCAAAGCTTATGATGACAATCTCAAAGTGCTTGTTTGGTCCAAAACCAAGAAGATATGCAATCAAAACAGCAAAAATCGGTTAATCATCACATTTTAGAAACTGGAAAGCCATGATTGCTTGGCATTTTTGCTTAAAAAAATATTAATGAATATCAAAATAGTTGCATAACACAAGTTTCATACTGTCATGTTTTGTAATGGCTATAATGTAAAGCTATACAAGTTAGAAACATTCAGTATATGTACAACATTCACAATACAAATAATGTTAGTTTATTAAAACATCACTTAAGTGCCTTTTTAAAGTCATTACACTGACCAGTACTGCTTGACATTTAAATTTATAATAATCTAAAATGCTCCGTGATGTAAAAACACCTGACGGATCCAGGCCAAAGAGTTCACCACACTTGTTTCTGGGGTCCAGACATCCACCAGCAAGCAGAGCTTCGTATATAGAGATCACCATGAAAGCAATTACCGGTAGCTCTGGTCATTTTTATGACAAAATAGTTTTATATTTATTTTACAAAGATAAAATATGCTAACAGACAAGTTGACAGTTCAGCTGTGTGATGGTAAGCATATGGATGAGTTCTGAGTCAGTGGGGGCCGTTTGTTTGGATAATCAGCCAAGCCTCTATAGCTGGACAGAGCTGGGGTCAGGCTACGATGCAACCACCAACACTGGGCATTCATCACGTCATGAAAATTTAGAGGTGGGCTACCACAGGTGTAAGGTAATGTGGTTTAGAAGAGGAAGAGAGAGAGAGTAGTTGGTGAAAAACAGACTGGGAGCGAAGAGAGAGAGAGAGAGAGAGAGAGAGAAGTTGGCGAGAAACGGACTGGGAGCGAGGAGCGAGCTCCTGCCGGGCGGCAGGCTGTCCAGCCTCTGCCTGGCCTGGGATTCCTCGGCAACCTTAAATATGCCAGTTATTTTTAACCAGCGACGTAACAGAGCCCAGCGCCGGCCCCCTCTGTTAACAATATTTCCTTTCTGTCAGGAGGGGAAATGGAGGGGAGCCACACTTCCTTGTCACGTGATGCAGCTCTAAGAGACCAGGGAAGTGGGGAAGAGCGATTGAGGGGAGTAGAGGGAGCTTGGTTGGCTGCCTCTTACCCACACCAGCCCACATAGTCACTCAGCACCGCCTTTCTCCAAAGCTTAACCCCCTCAGCTTGCCAGATGAGGCAGTCCGTTTTAATCCGATCCTCAGACGTCAGAAGCCAAAAGGACCAGAGCAGAGATTGGTGTTCGTGAGCTATGGAGGAAATGAGAGGGTGGGTACGGCACGTCGGCAGACAGAGGGTGTGGAGGGGTGCTGTGACGTCAGACCATGGACCTGCCAGGATTTGAAGGCTCTAAAACGTAAAAGGCCTGGGACTTGGGCTGCTAGAGCTGAAGAAAATGTGTTTCTCTGTCTGTCTGACATTGGAGAATCAGGGACTTCCCATGAGCTCACCTTGTTGACATACAGAGAACTTGGACTAGTTCATGTCTCAATCTGCAGTAACCTCACAACCAGCTAAATGAGAACCAGCCTCATGTCAGACTATAATGTTTGACAGATTTATATTGCTTCACTACATCCACAGTGGACACATGTCAGTTAAATAGAAGAGCATGTAGAATATGTCAGCCTTAATTTAGTTTAGAAGCAACACTCAAGCCCTTTTCCCGCTTCCCTACCCTACTGGTTGGAGGCGGAATTGTCCATAAACGCTATTGTAATGTCTCATTTAAACTACAGATCCGCTACCTGATCAGGCAAACTTGCATAATGTAATGTAATGGACAATTCTGCTTCCAACCTGTAGTGATCCGAAGCAGGAAAAATGCTTAAGTGTTGCTTTAAATACACATAAAACAATTTGATGTTTGATTTTTAGTGTGTTAATTAGACAATTGGTCAACATTTGGTATGAATATAAACTCTACACTAGCACCTTTTAAACTTAAATGTCACTATTTGTTACTGGTTTTATATTATTGTGTATCCTTTGCAGTTTTGTAGAACTCAGGATTTATTTGTGGCAGTTTTAAGGGTACTGGGTTAAGTTAACTCTGTATTGCGTCAATGCTATAGAGGGAACAAAACCGAGGACATTTGGATTTTTAGTGTGCAGTGTATTTTAACTGCGACAAAGAAGGATTCACATTCAAGGATGAATCAGATCTTTGAGACCTACAATGAGAGGAAAAGGGCAAATAAAGGCAAGTCTCGAGGGAAATAACATTTTTTAATCCATAGGATGTCAAACTGAAATATAATGCTTTTGTAAAACTCTTACGAATAACAAATATATTTTAAAATAACTTCAAAGTTGCGTGTTTAGGGATTAGTAATGGAAAAATAATCAAAAGATTGTAAATTCTGGTTATCTTGGATTCATTAAAATCTATGAGCTGAGCATTAAGTTGTGGAGTAACTTAATGCTCAGCTCATAAATTTTAATCAATCCCTCAACCGGATTTTTCATGCTTTATACATATTGTTTGATTTAAAATGACTCACAGCCCAAATGGTTCTTCATAAATAAAGCAGATATACTGTGTGTGTGTCTGTAATGTAAACATGGAAAAGAAAGTAAGTCCTGAGGCACTTTATTCACATTTGCAAACGCTGCTTGAAAAATGGCTCCTCTAAGGTGGAATACCAGTCAGCAGCATCTGTACAATTATAACTATTGAAGAAATCTGGCTCTTTGATATGACTTTTTAAAGGTTTGACACATTAGGAGACACTTAACTGAGATCCAAGAAAGCCAAGTCACCTGTTTCTAAAGTGCAGATGGAGAAAAAAAGAATTTGTAATATGAAGAATTTCTGAACTCATGATGATGTGGTAAACACAGACAAACTGCATGGAAAACAAGCATCACATTCACAAGCGGAAACTGGCCAACGGGGAACAGCACATTTACAGCTTTATACAACCCAAACCTGAAGCCTTTATAACAATATAGTGTTTTATCTTGAAATGGTTCCATTGTTTTGTCCACCACTGTATCTATGGCTTCAATATTGAGCTACAGAACAATCTAATTTAACAACGACTATTACCGTCACGCTTGGACCACAAAAGCTAAGTGTACAAGCTGTCAGTAAACCAAGAACACATCTTTACAATGTTAAGAGAGGTTCCTATAGAAACATATGAGTATAAAGGTTTTTTTATTTCTCTGTATGAGTCTGTATCAGACCCTGGCTGCACAGCAATTACAGCAATCACGATTCTTAACCCTTTAAGAGCGCTCTGGCATTGATTCAAAGGCAGCTAATAGGTCGTCTATGGTCTCACTGAGCTGCTGTTAAACCATAGCTGTCACATTTTCACAATACGATTAAATCTTTGTGTTTGCACATTGGAATTTGAGATGCAATGTGGATTGAGGCTTGGCGGTTTAGTTATATCGACGTGTAGTCTAGAGTTTGTGATTTACAGAGCTTTGAGCCTGCGTATCACTGCACTCTGTAATGTGAATTTAGAGGTTTCCAACAGATTAAGTTGAAAACTAAATACTATAAATGGATAGCTTTTACTGTTAAAACTACATTATAGCCTACACATGATATCCATGTCATTATTATATGCCAAAATTCATGTGGTAATTGTTGTCAGATTTCAGGACTGTGTTCCTGAGAAGGAGTGGACTCTCCTGTTTTCCCCATTGGGAGTGGTCGGGAATGTGTGACCTTTTCCATGGATTGCAGTTTTTCAGGCCCTGGATTGACTCTCTGAGAACATGCCTGCAATCGGTGGAAACATTCAGAAATTTAAAATGACAATAATAATTCTGGATATTAGCACGTAGGCGCTGCAGGATGATGCATGGTTTGTAGGAGAGAGTAGACAGTCTGGTTGGGGAACTCCCGTCACTAAAACCAGGGAACTCCTAATACATTTGCAGTGCAATAAGAGAGAAGAAACATAATTGTCTCCAAACCTCCTTGTGTTATGAACGTTAATATTCAGGCATACATCTGGAAATTTGATGGTATCTCTTTGGAATAGCTGAATAAAAGGAATGTTGGGAATGACTTAAAAGGAGAAAAAATGGTCAGAACAGTTCAAAGTTTAAACTTTCTTTTTTCTCACTACATCCCGTTAGTTTTCCTATCTATCTATCTATCTCTCCCCCCCCCCCCCCCCCCCCCCGGTAAAAGGCAAACAACCTTTATGGCAACGTTTTCAAGCCAAGCGTCCAAATCAAATCAGAAATGGCACATTTTGATAACCTTAATCAAACTACAAATCATTTCAGATTGATCGCCGCTGCTGGAATGCTGAGGAAAGAACAGTACTTGACAGGCCCAATTTAAGTGATAGCTTCTCCAGTCTGACGTTTTATTGACATCATGCTGAGTCTAATTGAGGAGGGGGGTTTTAGTAACTCAAAGCAGATGGGCCACCAGCTCATGAACTAACAGCCCCCCTCTCTCCACCCTATACGCTCTCTTTCTCTCTCTTTTACATTAACCGCTATTTTGGCACAATGAAATACTTAACTATGAAGTGTCATAAAACTAACTAAAAACTAACTAACTATTTGGTCAAATGTATATCCATTGTACGAATCTGATACCATGCCATTTCTCATAAAGACACATAAAGCTAGCAGTGGAAAGTAAGTGGTGTAAGCATTGTTGGAAATTCTTTTTGGGATGGTCTAAAGAATCCCATTGAAGAAATAGTTGGACATTTTTGGAAATATGCTTATTCACTTTCATGTCAAGATTTAGATGAGAAGATTGATACCAACCTACTGCTTGTATGCTAAATATTTAGCTGGAGCCAGCAGCCCGTTAGCTTAGCTTAGCTACAAACCGGCTGGAAAAGACTGCAAACAGGTGGAACAGCTAGCCTTGCTCTCTAGGGAAATGAAATCCATCTACCAGCACCTCTAAATTTCACAATTAAACAAAGTAATGTCTTGTAAATTAAAAAACCAAGTAGTGTTTACCTGGCTGACTATTTCATTGCCAGGAAAGAAAGTAGAACGTAATTAGTGAGGTTTGGAGGTTTATTATCTTTGGACAGAGCCAGGCTAGCTGTTTCTCCCTGTTTCCAGTCTTTATGTTAAGCTCCCCAACTGCTGGCTCCAGCTACAGATGTTGTGTACAAACATAAAGTGGTATCAGCATATATGCCTTTTTCCTAAAATGACAAGCTATTCCTTTGAACAAAGTTCCAATACAGAGCATTACCCGACACACACATATGCACACACAGAAACTGAGAAGGAGAGAGCTACTACACGCAGTTCATTAGAGACATGGATTTAACAAGTCTGAAAAGAAAACTGCCTCTTAGAAGTGAACTAAATTAGTAGGTTCACATGGATTTCTTTAAAACCAAAATGGGAAATGTGCCACATCAGCAAAGCACTCTTCATTTGCAAGAATTTTTGAAAAGACATCAGAGGCTTTCTGATTTCATACCAACTGCGATCAATAGTGCACTTTAAAAGGCATTAAAGTAATTTCACCAACTGTTAATGACATTCATGACGCAACTTGCAGGTTATGGTACTGTAATCAAATAGGCTAGAGAGGCAAAAAGAAAAAGAAAAAACACTGAGAAGTTCTTATAAAATTAAATTAGGAAAACATTCCACATAAATGGCCATAAACATGACAAAAGCATGGTAATCGTTAAAGCCTGGCCATCAGTGGAAATACATGTAAGTCTGTTTTAACACTCAAAATAATGTGTTTCTTGCCCACAGATTTTATTTATTATATTCTTTGGTGGGGAGAAATGTGTAAAGTTGCCTAGAAAAGAATTAGAAACAATTTTGTTCTTGTTTAATGTATTGTAAACATTGAAAAAAATGGGGTTAGGGGGTTAGGGTTAGTGATGCAACTTGATCATAGTCACATGAGCTGTCTAGGTTTCTTCTCCATAGGAAGACTAATGAATGTACTGTACATGATACTGGTAGAAACCGAACTTTGGAGCTCCAAGCTTTAACAAATATTTTACAATATAAACAAGTTTCCCTTTGCAAGAGATCATGGACAAATACATGATTAAACCACAAATAGATTTGCTGTGACTAAAGCCCCTTTTATTTCCCTGTCTGCCTTTGAAGTTGCATGCAATTTTGCATCCAAGCGCAATTTACTCCTTGTGACTTTAGGTATGTCAGTTTAGTGTCATATTTGCCATGGGAGCAGATTATGAGCTGTAATTGTTGCAGATCTTGACAGTGGTACTCATTCAACTTCCCTCCCCTTTTGTAAGCAGAGGAGAGTGGATCTCCTCAAATCCAAGAACTAAATGAAGAACTGATGCCAAAAACCTTTACGAAAAGGCAGGTAATCACACACCATTGTTGAATATGTCAGTCATGGTTAGATGTTGAATGAGAGTGTTAAACATGTTGACGTGTTTTGCTGGTCATTGCCTCCAAAAGCTGCAGTGTTTAAAGCAAAACGTGCTGTAAAGTTGCCATTTTCCTAGTGTGAAAATGCCAAATTGGAACCTAAGAAGGTGTCAGTTTTATTGGAGAAATCACTGCTACAACTGCCTTTGAATAAATGACAGATTCAAAATAATTTGGATTCTTATCTGAAAAACATATCAAACTTTTCTCTCGCTTTATTATAACAGGATGGCTTTGTGTGCTTTTCCAACAATACTTTAAACCACCAGACTTTTTAAGAGAACCCGCGTGACTCACGCAGCGGTTGTGTTTCTAACTATGTGACCTTGTTGCCCTGCGTTGGTTTATAGACCTTACAGCCAAAGCGGATGCTGTCCAGCTTGTTGACTGTGGGAGAGACTGTGTGCGGACTTATTCCACTACCCCACAATGCCAAGCTACAGTATGTATGCCTGCTCACGTACATGGCAGACGTGAGCTAGCTACATCTGTCCGAGGGAAAATGTGATGCGGCATACTGTGCTGTGGTAAAATGTCGACATACTATGGAACTTTACAAAAAGTCAGTGAGACATGGGCATGCCCACAATGTAGTGTGTGTAGTGCGCGCGGACGCACACACCCTTGTGCACACCTGCACTATGAATGCAGAGGGAAAAATACAACTTTGTTTGTCTTGGAGGCTTCTGCACCAGTGTCACCACATTCACATACAGCAAGAAAAAGCCATTTAGCTATTTAAAGCACAACCGTGTTAACAATAAAGGCCTCATTCAGCCAGCCTTGTATTTGTATTTTCTTGTTAAATAAGTAAGGGGCTCCTTCCTGCACAGAGCAAACAAGTGCATGACTCCACGGTAAAGACTAGAACAATCAACAGTGTGTGTCCCTGTTGTGACTGAAGTGCTGTCAGGACTGAACGGTTGTGTTACTGAGCTCACACATACCCAGGAGCTATGAGTATCCTCATTTCCACATTCTGCATGTGCTTGTGTGTCTGAAAGAGAATGAATGAATAGAGATGCAGTGCATTGTATACCTTAGAAAATTATAGTTTAGTGTGTTAGTTTCTCTCCTCTGTCACAGACCTGGGAACCACCACAGGGAAGACATAAAGCTATTTTTAGAGCAGCTCACCTCTGTTTCCCATCTGGGTTAAAGACGGCCCCAGAGGATTTTAAACATAAAACAAAATACTAATAATGTTTACTTAGGAAGATGTTTTGCAAATGTTTGTGGTTATTCAAAGAGTTAAGACAATTACAGTATTTTACAACACATTCGTTATTGTCCATTTATTTTATTTTACCAGCTTTTGCTAACTCTATGGGTAACATTAAGATTATATTTACCAAATCATGCTAGCATGATGACAGGCCTCTGTGAAGCTTTTTTTTTTTGACTAAATGCTAAGAACAGCATACTGACATACTCACAGCAATGCCCGACATGCTGATGTTAAGCTTATACAGTAATGTTTGCCTCGTTAACAATCTAAGCACTGTTAGCATGCTGACATTTTGTACTTATAAAGGGTTAAGGTTTAGCCAACTGGACTACTGTCCATCGTAAACATACCTACCATACATACAACACATCACCATCATTTGAAGTGTGCTGTACGTTCTTTTTATAAATAAAGTGGTATAGATCATTTGGTTTAACTGTTGGCTTGTCCACAACCTGCCCGATCTCTAACCGTTTCTTGCCCTATCTGAGTATCAAAATGTTCCCAGATCTTACTGAATACCTTGGTGGGGTACAATGCCAAAATAAGTGACAGACATGATCATCACTAGGAAAATTATACCCTTTTAAAAGGGGCAAAGCAAAACCTGGGGATAGATCAGATTAAAATTCCCTCTCTTCTAAAAAACATAGGTTTTTCCCCTCTACTTTCAACTTTCTCCTCAACTCATGCCTGTTTGTTCTTCATTTATACAGTGCAGTATTGTGCATGCATTCCCCCTTATCAACGCATCCACTATGATTAAACCTGCATTCCATAACAAATAATCCAGATTGTGCAACTGTCTGTCAAACCACTTTTTTTTTCTCCTCACTATTTTAATACCTCACCACAAAGTTACAGAGGGAGGGAGGGAGGGAGGGAGGACCCTCCCCTCCCGGTGACTCATTGTGATTCATGCGTAAGCAGCCGCTACAAACCTAAAAGTAGTATTCCATTACTCTTGCCATTATTATTGTCTTCATCATCCTTAACATCACTGTTGCTGTACGGTTACGGTTAGGCAGTCTGGTGTAAATGAATGCTAAAAAAACAGGGTGCAACTCACTGTGGCAGTCAGGCCGAGATCTGAATGAAGATAATTCATCTCCATGGAAATGTTTTGCTGTTTTAGTTTCTTTCTCTCTTACAGTGTAGCACTTTGTTTTCAGTGTAAGAAAGGAGGAAGGAGACTCATAAATTAAAAAAGGGGAAAATACAGGCAGAGAAAAGATTAAAAGAATAGAGGCAGCAGAAAGGTATGAAGAGAAAAGAGGAATGTGGAAAATGAGACCGACGGAAGTAGGAAGAAAAAGTTCAAAATTGTGGAAAAGCGTCAGAATAGCTATGAGCAGGTGTCAGGGACGTACATTAACAACCGAGGGTTAAAGACAGATCCTTGTTGAGGGGGTTTTCCATTTAGCTGAGGGTCTCTGTAGTATTATGTCACTCTTACAGCCCCATTTAGCCATAATGAGGGTGTTACCTAAATTATAATGTCACAGTAGACACTGCCAGCAATACTATTACACTTGGCTCCACACAATATCAATGCTGTCACTGTATCAGCTTGTCCATTTGACAATATACAACCTAGCTCTGGTTATGTTCTGAAAATTGAATTAAACTCAACAGGAATGTGAACATTTGACGGATCAAAGTGTCGGGACACGTTCAGTGAGCATGGAGGCAGAGAAAGCAAGTCACATGCCATTGTAAGAGAGAAGCCAGGGCAGCGGGCCAGAGAGTAAATATTCACTTGACGATAATGTGCGTGCTGATCTGGTGTACACACCCTCTGCCCACAGATAGGAGCAGCCTTTTATCTTAAACTGTACACACACTGGCTCAGTAGCAGTGGCAGGACAGAAAAATAGCAGCACTGACCAGTGATAGAATGCTGATGGTGCATCTTCACTGAGTATCGATTTCTGGAGGTACTTCATTTTTAGGATCCTTATAAAAACTCATTTATGAGTATAAAAATATGGCAAATGAACTGAGCCTAGCAAAAGTTATGAAAACTCTCCACAGGCACATTAAACTTGTATACCAAGATAGATGTTAAATGGTTTGACCACTTGTCATGCCTTACCTAAATGCTGTGATAGCTTTTTTTCTCTATTGCCTACTGACATAATGTTTCTTATTCAGCTCCATTTTATAAGGCACCCTTTTTCTGTGGAACATGGCCTGGGCCACAAAATGTAAGAAACAGAGACAGTTTTGTCGCTGATGGGAGCAATTTGATGCTTATCGCAATTTCTGTGCGCCATTTGGTCTCCACTCTATGTCGTGACCATCTACAGCACAAAATGTTGTAGTTTTTGCAATAGGAAATGTTAAAGTGGTCCACAGAATGTTAGCTTTATCTCACAGTTCATCAGATAAGACCACAGACGCAATGACAAAATGCACCTGAGGAGCTTCTCAAAGAGACCTTTTGAGACTGGTCTGTCTAAACAAAACTAATAACTGTGCTCAGAGCCAGGGTCCATTTCTTAAATACACACACGCATGTAATTATTGGCAGCTAATTGTTCAGCACAGCGTTATGGTACAAGTGCAGCGTGGTCATTTCAAAAGCATTTCCTGTTTGAGTTCACTGATGGTTTGATAAGCATAAAGACACAGTTTTATATCGTCTGAGATTGCAGGCGGAGAAGTTATATGATAATGGGTGAGTTGTGGGAAGGTGTCAGAATGTAATATTTCCTCATCTTGGCCTGTTGAAGTCAGACCTAAGCCCAGTTAGAAATAGTACATGAGAAAATTATTTATTTTATTTAATTAATTATTATTTTGCAAGCAGTTGGGTTTAATTTTGTTGAAATGAGTATGAATGAAATGAGTTTGTACGACGTGTCATCAGACCACATCTAAAGTCAATACCCTTCCCAAATGGACATACTTGTATGCACAGCGAAAAAGCCTACAGTCAAAACCTCCTACTGGTGGCATTACACTGCCTCGAGGACCTGCCTCTCTACTCTATCTCTTGTGTGTTTTTGTTATCTCAAAGAATCATAAAAACGTGGATAATGCCGCACACTTTCAAAAAGCAGTCCCAAAAGGCACTCCTGGGGTTACACTGCACGTACGAAAAGTGACGGAAGTAATTATTTTAGCAAAACTAAGAGTCTACAGCCACACTGGCTGCTTTGAGAAGCTGCAAAGTAGTGCTTTGCTGTTGGTGGCGCCATAGGAAAAACTGCTAATGATAAGGATTTATCCTCTCAGCAACATGGATATTTGTAAATATAAAAATAATAATTATCAGTTCATCGCAATCCACCAAATAATTCATAAAATCCCCAAATGTCAATGGTGGCACTAGAGGAAAAGTCAGCCGGACCCAGAGTGGTGGACATGACTGACAGAAAGACTACTGTGTATAAGAAAAAGGGCTTGAGAGAGAAGTTCTGATCTTTCCATCTTTCTTATCTTTGCACTCCTGGACAAACTGGATAAAGTGGACGTCCTTGTCGGATTGTTGGTTTCAGAAAAGATGCAAAAATCAGAGTACTTTGACTAAAACATGAATACTTAGTACAAACAAATGACTTAAAGGAAAGTTGACATATTTGTAACACCACAAATGCCCAGCAAACAGTAGATTTACATGTCATGGATCTAATTTAACTATTTTCATTTTTTGTTAAGACGGTGTCAGAAAGTAGATTGTATGATATATTTGTTGTGTTGTATTATGACAAAACGGCCTGTATGTAATCATTTCCAACCCTGTATGTGTGCCAGTTGTAGCAGGCCATAACCTCAGACTCAGACCTACTTTCATAAGCCTACATCACAGGATGCACTCGGGAAGGGAGGAGCAGGCTGGGGCTTGAGCCTGGCTGGAGAGGAGTAGGCAGGCATAACGTCGGTCACAGGGAGATGACCTCATAACATTGTGCCTTCGGCCTGTAGTTACGCAACAGCCCTAACGCCACCCGGGTTGCCGAGGCCGGAGAAGGAAGTGTTGAGGACAGACAGCCACCCTCTCGGGGGGCTGGGTGGAGAGACAGGCCAGAGCTCAGATCTGATTTTGCAGGAAGGAAAGGCAAAGGGAGGGGAGAGTCGGATAAGAGCGCTGCCACTGCTTTATTACAACATTATCCTTTTTCCCTCTAAACTGGGACCCAGGCCTGTGTTATGAATGCCACAGAGGTGGAGTTATTACACACACAAAGCCGAGCCAGGTCTAATCTTGTTACTATTCTGTTCAGTAACAATACAGGGCTCCTTTACGGGGGCTAAAAGTCAGATAAGTGTAGTTCAAGAAAAACAAAATGAATCAAAAGTTATGTAACATCTTGAGCGGCTACTGCCACTTGAGAGTTTTGCCATTTTGAATCCCCCTCAAAGCACTTATTCCCCTTTCCCTTTCCTCTGCTATCATTAAGCAAGCTTCTCCTTTACTGACTAGCAGGTGATTTTAAAGTGCTTGTCTGTTTGTCTTCCCTGGGTCAAGGGGCCCTTAGTCGGTGATTAATAAAAAGACAATTACTACAACCAGAAGCTCCTGTCAGCTGGAGGGATTCACAGTAGGAGGGACCATCCACGATTAAGGAATGTGCACACAACCATGAGCCTGTGCACACAAATACAAGCACCTTCATACATGCTGGATTTCAATCTGTGTCCACCTTTTAATGCTTACAAACACATCTTAAACGATGTCCATGATGTCACTCTAAGTCTCCTATCCCCTCCTTCATACATCTGCAATGACGGGGCACTTAATCACCAGACGACACACAATCTCTCCACCCACCAGTGGACATGGAGTTTTATGCCGGAGTATTGACAAAGCAAAGGAAGTGAACCCACACCCTGTTTGCCAGGGATCAACCGCTGCAGACCTTTCTACCTGTCAGTAGTCAGTGCCTGTCAATGCACAAGTCAGACAGTCTTCTCCCAGCCCGGCCGCATGTGTGGGTTGTATGTTAATATCCCTTTAAAAGGAAAAGTTCAAAATTTTGGAAGCTAAAGCTACATGTTATTTTCTCTTGTTGAGAGTAAGATGAGAAGATCAATAACACATGTCTGCCCACTGAATATGTGAGCTAGCTACAACCAAGAGACTTTTAGCTTAGCTTAGCATAAAGACAGGAAACCGGTGGAAAAAGCTATCCTGGCTCGGTCCAAAGGTAGTCTCGCTTTGCCAGACCCTCCTTCAAAGCAAGCTGAAGGAGGGTTTGGTTACTTCACATTGCATTTTGGAATGGGAGGAAAATGTGCCCTCGTTTAATGGCATTTTTTTTAATGTCAGAATCTGCTTGGTGCTAAACTCCGCACGGACCCGCTGCAAAATAGTCGTGGAAGAGAAAACTCATCTTGGACAGATAGTCTAGCTAGCTGTCTGGAGAAGCAGTTAACAATAGTCCTCATATATCCATAAAACCAATTTTTAAATTCCAAAAGTGTAAGAAAGTGGAAAATAACGCATATAATGCATCCGGAATTTCCAACTGCACCGGAGCAATCCCAGAAGTAAAACGTCAAGGATATAGACTAGTCCAAATGCAACCTGCCAGCACCTCTAAAGCTCAATAATAATGTTTGCTAAGTTAGCCGGCTGCTGGAGGCAGCTTCATATTTAGCAACAAACACAAGACTGGTATTTATCTTTTCATCGTATTCTCCGCAAGAAAGCAATTAAGCAGATTCCCCAACATGTCAAACTTTCAGTATCATAAACACTGTGCTTGTTTTCCAATCAAACTTTTAGTATACATGTTTGTGATTGCATTTGTTAACATCAGTTAACCAATATGTTGTAATATCTAATGTCCAAAACTTTTGATTGGAGTTTTGGTATAAATTTTACCAATGGGCAGTCCCCATTATTTACCTGTATTAAGCAATCTAGAATGAAACTACAAGTACAAATAAATGTTTACATGTAATAGTAGTGACGTTGTTGCAGTCTGTAAGTATTTAGACAGTTCTTTCTTGGTCAGATTTGAAATTAAATAATTTGAAGGGGTTTACATCAATATCACATAGGCAACTTGTAGCCTTCCTTTCATACAATTCCCCCAATCAGGTGTGTGTAAATATTCTTACAATGTTCACAGAGTATTGATGTGAACACCCTAAACACCCTTAACTGATATTTTGCACTTTAACCCCCCAGTCATTGTTTCCTTTTATATCCAAACTGCTGGAGTAGAGACAAAACAATGAAAGTCACTTCACTGTCCACATACTTACAAACTGCACTGTATTAGTAGAGCTGTGGCCATATTTTCGCATATGATCTTTTATCCTTCTGCAGTGGAGCATTGCAAACATTGGCAGTCACTTTTCATGCTTCGTCTTTGACTCCCAACTACTAAAGCTGGGCTTATAAAAGTAAATTACATGTCTATAAACTAACCTCTTGGGTTTGTGGGGGCATATTTGAAGTTGCGTCATAGCAGCAAAACAAACCCTAAACTATGTAACACACAGCCATGGTACTCTCAGCTCAGCAGCTGTAGGTATTAAGATATAAAATATATTTCAAGAAATCTCAGTGGGTTAATTATTCTTTTTTTCCCCACTTGTTTGACAAAAGCTCCACATTCTTCTATTATACATTTGTGCAGACACACAAACGTACACGTACACATAAACGTCTATAATCAAACTATTAATCCATTGCTTCAGCCTTCATTTTTGGGGTCATTTCTGTAATCTGTTTTTCACATTTACAGGCTATTTTCAGTCTCTCTTTTACTACTTAAATAAAAATCAATGTAATAAAAAAAGGATGTAAATACACATGTCAAACTAACCAGTCATACATCTGTCAAAATTGTGAAATTCATACAGCCACAAACACAGTGTGTTAACCTCGGCTTCATGTCAGCCCTCCTTATCAACCAACATAGGTCTGATACTTTAACTTCAATCTTTTCCAAGTCTCAAATCAAAGAAAAATAGTGCACAGTGTTTGGTAGCTAGGTTCAGCTCTGCTAATGAAAATTGGGCTACAAGTGTTGTCTGTACATCAGGTCCCAGCAGACCATTGGTAAATAAATGTCTCCTGGTCAACTTGCTCTTATCTGACATCTTCTGCATTGATATCTGATTACACACACACACACACACACACACACACACACACACACACACACACACACACACACACACACACACACACCTCAGACTGGCCTACTTTTACCCACAACATGACTCACCTTCGACTGATATCTGATAGACTCATTGTCTTTTCCTGTTTCTTTTGAGGAAACAAGTTTGTCTACTGTTACTTTTTCCTGTGACAGATCATGCCTATTTTAATAATTATATATTTGACTTTATTTATATGTAGTCAGTACAGTAGAACCGTGTGTCTCTTTCACTATTGTGACAACAGCCACAACTGCTGATATGCTCATATCGCTTGTGGACTGCGTGGGAGGTTTGTGGTGCAATTTACTGCCACAAGGAGGCCAACCAAAGTCCAAGAAACGACACCATATTTTCCTCTCAGGAGCGGAAAAACAAGCTTTAAAGAAAACCCACTCCCCTGGTGACCCCAATGATAGACGACAGAAGATAAGATTAAATGTGCTATCACAGGTATGTGGTGCTCTGGATTCCCTTTAAGATAAATCACTGACTATGACTTGTATATGTTTCCAGTGACCTGCATAAAGACTTTTCACTTTTAGTGTAATTACTTTTACTAATTGTTACAGAGGTATCCCAGCAGTGTTTTATTTCAGCTTTATTTATTTCCTTTTTAACCCTGTTGGTCGATCGATTGGTTGGTTGGTCGGTCTGAAATAAATGTAGCAGTACTGTAGACCCTTGTCTTGTTTCTTCTATTTCTCAGTCACTTTTACACTTGCCGCCTTTACATCACTATTTTCTATCCATTTCCTTCCTGCTTTTCCTCGTTCCTCTACTTTTCCTCCTGCTCTTTCACCTACTCCTCCACCTTCTACGTCTCTTCCTCAATCTTTTCCTTCTCCAGTACAAACGCAAGAGCGAGTATCTATCCAAAACTCTGACGGACTGCAGAGAGCCCCAGAGGATACTGCATATTTTCACCCTGCCCTAACACACACACACACACACACACACACACACACACACACACACACACACACACACACACACACACACACACACACACACACACACACACACACACACACACACACACACACACAACCCCTCTCAGCTGCCTGTCCAATCACCACACCCGATTGCATGACATCAGCCTGTGATGTCATCAAGGGACCAATGCTGGCATGCTATCCAGTGCAACTTCATCATCAGCATCATCATCTCTTGGCAGTTGCGGACGTGCCTTGGATGGGAGGCAGCTGGATTGTAACAATTCCTTCAACCTTTGCACATGTCAGTGTGTGTGTGTGTGTGTGTGTGAGCGAGCGCACAGAGGGGAAGCTAAAAGACGCAATTGCTTTAACTCAAACAATCTGAGCCAGATGGAGTTTGGCTTTCTTTGGCTAATTCGTCCTGTTTATAAAGGGCTTTCTGGGCAGATTCACATCGTGTTTGTCAACATTTCAACTGTGAGGTAAATATTACAGTGACAGCACTTATTAAAGAGGAAAAAGGAGAGAGGAATGTGAAGGAGGGGAGAGGCAGGGATTGGGGGAGAAGGAGGAAAGAAAGACACAGGAGAAGAGAGGCAATAATCTGAAGTAAGGAATAAGATGGCATAGGACAGGACAGGATGGGGTGGGATGACAGGGAAAGGCGAGGCGTGACAGGACAGGATGGGATGGGACAGTGGGAAGAGGAAAGGCGTCACATGGTGAGAAGAGACAAAAAAGTGGTGCTTAAATATGATGACAGGTGCAAAAAGGGGATTGAATAGGTACTAATAGGTAATACATTTAGGAAAAAAGGTTGGAGAGGAACGGTAACGTAAGACGTGGGGTCCAAAAGAGAAGACTTAAAAGAAGAAAGGATTTGAGGATCATTTATTTCTCGGGATATTTTCAGTGATTTTCAAAAGAACAGTGCTTTCTTACAATTACATGGACGCAGTACAATTGCCAAAAGATGGATCTTTAACAACTGGTTACAAATATACAGCTGGGCACTGTGTTTTTTATAAAAGGTTATTCAAACAGGAGTAAAGAGTGCGTTTGTTGGGAAAGATTGTAGCCATGGACATGAGTGCTCTAGTGAGTATTTGGGACAGCAGGAATAATAAACTACAATGCATATGTTAATTGTAAAGAAGGAACATGTGACCCAGTGCAACAGTGTGGCTCATTATTGTGTGTGAGTATTATTTTTAACAACAGTGGAGCTCTGTGGCCGGAAGGACTAAGCTTTATCTTGGCCAAACAGGAAATACTTGTTCATCAAATCATGCAACTGTCATTTGGTGACCAGAATTTGAATAACGAGTTACAGTTGAATTGTTCACTGGCTATTCCACACAGCTGGACTCAGTCAAACTGATGAGCACAGCAGGAATCTGGTCAACCCAAAACTGCCCTACTGAAAGTTAACAAAGATTATGACTTTGTTTCACTGTAAGTCACTCTGGCTCATCCAAACCAACTGTTCATGACAACTTATCTTGAGGAACCACAGCATTCTGGCGCCTGTGCGGTGAGTGTACACCATGGAAACAACCACACAGTTACAACACACCTGGAGCCCATCCCAGGGACCGAGAGAAAAAGAATGAGGAGAGACAGACAGAGAGACAGAGACGGATTGATGAGCATATGACAGGGTCCCAGCTCTCACTGCTGTTCTTTTCACTCTTCACACTAAGTCTACATCTGGATTAAGAGCTTCATTCAGAGCAGCCCGTGTTGCTTTTAAGGGACCCTCTCTCCATCCCGCTGGCTTTCAGGCATTAGTGCTAACATCATGCTGCATAGATCGCCTCCAGATGTTGTCACGTATAGTTTACATTCACTAAAGCAAAATACTCTTTAGCCAGGCTCATGATGTGAGACATAAACTGCTTTTTATTATGTTAGTTTTAAACTGTTCTGCTGTTCTTTTGCAATCAAATCTGAAACAGTTGTTACTTGTGACGGTGTTGCATATCTTACAGTATAACTGAAGTAGTGGCCGGTTATAACTACTTAAGGGTGTAGAGTACGAACGTATGTAATTTTGATGCAAATCTGATCATCTCAAATATGCAGATTCTGCAAGAGAAACTTGTGTTTGAGAAAGTAAGAATACTGTATATACTTTACAGTGTTTAGCTGAGTTTGACAGCGGAAATGATCAGTGATGAATGTTTTACATTAGGGTAATAAAGTGGACTGGAGGAATCCAGATTGGATCAATAGAGCAGGGCAGCTTGCCAAACCTAGTCATTAACCGCATATTAATTCTGGCAGCAGCCGCCAAGCCACATTCTGATCGGGGTGGTTTCTAGAGGAGTGTTTACCAAAACAAGACTGCCAGCTCTGCTTTAGCGGTTTCACACAGCTCGCCAATGACGTAGGAATCCTCGACATTTTACCAACTTTAAGTACGCGTGTAGAAATGTGAGGTCAAGTCAGTCTTGTATGTGTAAATTCTCAGTGTTGTGGACGGATTCCCAAAGATAATTAAAGCCTGGTCCTGCAATGGATCAAAAGCACAATTGCTAAGATAACTTTGCTCCAAACAATAATAGTGTGGAAAATTGTCAACTGCAAAACTTGTGAATTTATTGCAATCAAATAGGAGATATATTTTGGAAGGTGATACACAAACTTATACGTACCTCAGTACCTTATGGCCTCTTTAACACCAGCAGCGTATTGAATATCCACCATACAACCTCCACCTCCTCAGCACCGCTGATATCTCATTCTTCTCACTCCAAATATAAGACATGTGTCAAAATGTGTCCCCCCTAATTGACCCCTAATCACATTTGCTGAACACACAGACGTCTGGGGAGGTCTGTCTGACTTGTCTCTCCTGAGGGTGTCACGTTTGCTCTGTCCTTTCCGTATCACTAGTGCATCATCCTGTCCATATACATTTTCTGTGAGCCTATTGACCTCTTTACATAAATCCAAAGAGAAAAACTGTTGCTTAGCCATATTAGCTTTGTGTATAAAGTGTTAATGTAGGTACTGTTGAGGAAAATACACAAGGAGAGAGCATCATAGTTGAAAGGCAACATTTTAAAGAAAGAAAGACAAGAAAACAGACTTAAGCGACAAAGATGGCGCAAATTACCTTTAATGGACGACAATTTAATAAGAAAGACTTTTGAGATTCAGTCCCTCCGTCTGCAGCAATGGGCAAAAGAAGGAGGTGAGAGTTCATGCTGATACTTATTTTTGGCTGATTAAGATGTATGATGACCCCTGACCTCTACAAAATCTAAACCATGTGTGGCCAAAAGACAACTCTAATAGAACTATAATGAGCTTTCAAAAAACCGTTTGTATAAAGGCAAAATCAGTTAAAGGTCATTAAAAGCCTTTTTGTCCTCTTCCTTGTTGATGCTATGACCTTGACATATATGTCACAAGGCTTATAGAAGCTTAAATCTCTAGATCCTTCTTTTCTAGATGTGAAATATCATTACACACAAACCATATTTAAAATACAGTATTCAGATTGAACATGTGCTGTAAGTCAAAATGTCTCATCTTTGCGAGCCCACAATGTAACCCCAGTAAGTTACATGTAATTGTTTTAAGTTGATTGATTCCAGTTGTGCCTAGTCTTTAAACACTAAAAGGCCGAACTTTAATTGGATTTTTATTAAGTTTCTGTTCAAAACAATGAATCTAATAGCTATGTAGATTTACACTGACCTTTCATACTCCATACGAAGTACAGCAGATTATCAAAAACTAACAAGGAATAAAAGTTAAAGACATGTTGTCCCATTAACTTGTTCATAGTCTAAAAGGCAAAGTGAATTAATGGCTTCAACTTTCACCTCCGCTGCATCTCTGACTACAGTGCTCAGTTAACCATTGAGAAGAATTTTGCAGCTCATATCTGGCTCTAATTAGGATCTTTGTCAGTGGTGTTTGGGACAGAGAGACAGAGAGAAAAGAAAAGCTGGGAAAAGGTTTAATTTTGCAATCAGAGATAGTCTTAAAGGTCACATATTATGCTAACGTTCAGGCTCTACTTGCATTTTGGGTTTTACTTAAACATGTTTACATGCTTTAATGTTAAAAGAAACACTCATACTGTCTGTTTGAATTTACCATAGACTGCATAAATACGGACACAGCCTCTGTGACGTCCCCCATAGGTTTCTAAAGAGCCAAAATTCAGCTTAAAATGGCCGACTACCGGTCGCTTCGGTCACCATCTTGCCTGACCTCGCCTCATCCAAAAATGGGCAAATAGGTGGAGACGGAGAGTGGATGGAGCAGAGGCGGGCCGAATGAAGCCTACAGTCTATACACCCCTCTTTTGATGGCAGAACATCTGTCACTCAAGGTGGAACCCCCTAATTATGCCGTCACGTGTAATTCTGCTGTAAATGTGGTCATTTTAACATTGGGGTCTCGGGATTGACTCCCTTTTGGAGCCAGTCTCAAGTGGCCACTCGTTGAACTGCAGCCACTCGATGGCTTCATTTTTCAGCAATGAAGGTTTCCGCTTGGAATATACCTGCATTCACCCTCTGTCTGAAACGCTACATTTTATCGTCTCTTTAAGCCCCACCACGGAAAAAGCCAAGTCTGCTCCTACTGGTCAGCGTTTCCAGGTCTTCAGCATTTCACTTTCTACAATGTGGGACTTTTAAGTCATTAAGTCAGTTTTCATCATCCATAAAACTCTTGATACCTCTTTCTGCATTTAGTTTCATATGAGCCACTCATATCTATCCAAACCCCTTACAAAATGTTCATTAGAAGTTCGAAAATGCACATATATTCATTCCTTCATGAAAAGAAGACTGAGGTATTTTCCCATCATGTGAGGATTATGTGAAGGAAACATCCAGTGGTTTTCACATCGAATCCACTCACTGGTGGAAAGTGAGGGTGTTGTGGTCGGTTTGGTGTATGGGGGGGTATTAAACTCTGGTGACCTGGGTTTAATTCCCAGCTCATACAGAGGACTTTTCTACTGTGAGAGTGAGAGGTTCACTTTTTAGGAAACACATTTCTCACTTAACCGTTATCAAAAC
Organism: Etheostoma cragini; assembly: GCF_013103735.1. Taxonomy (NCBI): domain Eukaryota; kingdom Metazoa; phylum Chordata; class Actinopteri; order Perciformes; family Percidae; genus Etheostoma; species Etheostoma cragini. The sequence goes on from NC_048422.1 coordinate 16,705,410, forward strand.
AATATCCTAACTTTAGTTTCTCAATTGTAACCATAATCTGAACCAAATTGTTTTAACCATGCCAAACCATAATCCCCTTGAACACTTTTTCTGTTTTTGGATTTATGTCAACAACATGCAATCTGAATTTATGAGTTAATTTGAAGGTTGGATCATGTGCACATCATTACTTTATCCACTGGTTAGGATACAGCGAAAAGCCACCTTCACTGAATGATTGCTAAAAAAAATGTAGGCCCCTAGGACATAAGAGGTTTTATATTGTTAATTATGCAATACCACTGAAAACAATATCATTATTAATACTCTTTCATCTAAACAAACAGTAATACATTTCACTTGAAATGCAATGGGTGGACATTAAAGGCTGCTTGTGAAAAGTTTGCCTTACAACCCACGTCCACACAAAATAGTGGCAACAAGGACACACTGAGGTTGAGTGGTGATGGGGTGAATACACAGGCAACAGCAAACGTGGCTTGAGGTGAAAAATGCCGGTTTGTGCCAAAACAAAATTTGTCCTCTGGCACACTGCCAAAAAAGTGACTTCCCAAAACAAAAAATAAACAGCACAATCAAAAAAAATCTCTTTTAATAATTCTTCTGTATACAACCTCTCAGCAAGTTGACAAGGTCCAGACTCACCCTTGAAGGCAGAAAACCCTCGCTTTGAATAAAGCCCTCCAGTTAAGCTAATTGGTAGAAACCAACGTGACAGGGTGTTTTGTTATGCATAGTGATTCTGCCGATATTCTATCCATCACACACATACATTGAAATATAGCTCATCATACATTTTAGTACTATTACTAATAATAACAACAACAACAACAACAACATTCTTTCCTTGCCTAGAATCAAATAATAATTAACTTGCAATACAACCAACCATTTTGTATTGTTATTATAGCTTCCCCTGCTCAAATTAACGCTTTCCACTGTCGCAAAAAGGGAATAAACTTGCCATTGTCATGGGGCTTGTGGGCTTGGGGAAACACATTGATGCCAGACCAGGAAGTAAAAGTAGGTGCTATCAGTATAGTGTTGGTCTTTATGTGCACAATGTATGGATTAACAGAATAAAATGAAGCAGAATCGATGGGTACCGCGTCATTCGCTATGTGGTTTACAGATGTTTGGGGAGTAGCTGAAAGTTGTCTAAATAAAGACTGCGCATGAATGAATCACGCAGCGGTTGCCGGCACCACATCACAACGTCACAAACATTAGACGCTAAGCGTGTGTGTGTGTGTGTGTGTGTGTGTGTGTGTGTGTGTGTGTGTGTGTGTGTGTGTGTGTGTGTGTGTGTGTGTGTGTATAGGATAAGGTTTAAGTCAGTTTAAATGTCAAAGGGAATGTCAGGCGAGTCGGGGAAAAGGAGGGGCTCTACCTTTTCACACTGCTGTAATTTATAGTGTGTGTTTTAAACAAAAACCTCACACACAATGTTGACCTCTAATTTGGATATATTACTTTGTTATTGCTATGTTCTCCACTTTTCTGGGACAATCTTCTCTTGCAATCAATCATAAGAATGCAGCTACACAAACTCAGACTGGTATTAAGTTAAAAATGATTGTATGGATTCAGGCCAGGGAAGAAAAGCAATTGATCATTTAAGTAAACACGTTTCAGGCTCTGACAGCCAGCAAAGAGCAAACTGTTGCTTGGCCACATTAACTTTGTGTATAAAGCGTTAATGTAGGTACTGTTGGGGAAAATACACAAGGAGAAAGCATCATAGTTAAAAGGGTGCATTTGGGATTAGCTAGGGAAAGAAAACAGACTTAAAGTACAAAGATATCAATGAGATCAAACCATTTCATCAATCTAGCACAGTTAAATATGACAAACTATACACAAACAAAAGACACATACTCACATGCATATACTGTACATGCATAAACATGTAAAAATCATAATAAAATATAAAACTTGGGGTCCTCATATCTCCATTTAGTGTGATTATTTTTACATTCTATTGGGTAAAACTGAGCCGCAGCAGAAAGCAATGGCTGTACTGCCAGATATAGCAATCATTTTAATAGAATTAATAATAGCAGAACATTGTAGATTGAGCAATACTGTGGTCAGCATTATCTCAAATTATGTTTAGGATTGCTATTGTTAACACTTTTTAGGATCACTGAGTTTACCCCCAAACACTGTGTCTAAGTGAAGTTATGATTACTATAATGATATAATGTGCTAACCACCTCCAATTCTCCCCCCTTGACACAGAAGGACTGATGGTGGCCACTCAGACCATTCCCTGAGGAAACACTTCGACCCTGCATTGATGTTGTTATAAGAAAGAGTCGTTATGACTTTTATAAAAAATCTGTCCAGTTAGATTGTGAAAATGATGTACTGCCTTTAGAGGGGAACTTTCCTTATAAGCTGCAATAATTCCAGAGCAATCCGCTCCATTTAAAATTATTATTGAACACTAATGTCTCTTACTTGCTTAATCAATTAGCATTTGTAAACAACGATTTTCTCTGGGGGCTTTAACCACAGCAATTTGACAAACTCCTGCTATGAATCCTGGTTAAATACCAACCTCCAGACATCCCAAAAATAATTGTAAGCCAATATAAAGTCTCAGCTGGGTTTTGCAGTTGCATTGTTAATGTGCAGCGTCATTTATGTTAATATTGCTCAATCCTTCATTGTCTACGTGCTTAAAGAATTGAAGATTTTGAAGTGGCAGAGTTATTGTCTTTGTTTCATTGGATTTCTCAGGGGTTGTGTCAGACCAACATCAGCCTTTCAACAGGAAACCGAATTCCAAAAGACATCACATCCCACACTGAATAAAAGATTATTTACATTATGCAGCAAATGCGGTTGTTTAATCCAGAAAGCTGATTAATAGCTGAAACTGCAACAGTCAATCGTCAGAAGAATCAATCATCCTACGATCATCTGCCACTGTTGCCTGATCCAAGTGTTAATCTGACTCATCACAAGCTTTTTAATCAGCCCTCAAATTGGCTAATTATTTGCTGTTACGTTTGCTGTGGTTCACTGGCCTTCTTAAAAATGGCTTGAATCTCTCCTGCTGAGTGAAACATGGTTTCAATAACAACACTGTAACGATTTGACAATCATCATGGTTGCCATTCGCCACATCTGAAATCAGCACATTCTTGCCTCAATATGTCACCTTGAGGCAGCTCAGAGGAACCATACCTCTTGTGAAATGAGTGCATGCTCCTCTTATGATATATCTCGCCAAGTTCAGAGGTTAAAAAGTCTCATCCAACAAATAATTCTAGCACTGACCCGAGGCAAAGGCTTAAGATACAGTTTTGTTGCAAGTGAAAAGAAGCTTGATTTGTCATTTGGCCAATGAAATGAGCTCATCAGTACCACATGAGGCAACATCTGGGGTGTAATGAGCAACTGCAACAGTTCTGATTGAGAAAGTCCTTTCAACACACAAACAACAAAGCATTTCTCTCCAACATTATATATTAATGACTTAATGTACAATTTTCAAAGTTAAAATGTGGCATTATTTATTAATTTATTTACTCTAAATATGAGACTGTGTGGCTTTATCTCATTTGATTGACAGTTGCCTGGGAAAAAACCCATCAACTTTCATCAGATTTTAATTGCATTTTTGCTTTTCCTACTGAGTCCCGCCCACTTTAAACCAGTGAGGAGACCACAGTCAAATCAGCACATGTAGAAATCTCTCAAGTGAAATAACAAAAACTGTTGAAACTCTGGCAGAAATCTGTGTATTCATGTAGGACCCCAGCTCAAACGGAGGTTAACTATGGGGGCAATACACTGTAGTGTCATGCTCAGAGAATGACCTCACATCAAACAGTATAACACAGTGGTAGACTTTTGTGTTGCCATACTTTTATGACCATGGATATTTTTTTAACCATAGCAGCGAGATATTTTGGATTAAGTGGAACATTAGATAAAATAAAACATTTTATTCTGTCTTTATAAACAACAATTTCATGCCTGCATGACCTACAGAGAGATAATGTGCCTCCAGGATGTGTTTGCATTACTATGACCAAGGACTGGACACAGTGGACTCTATTATAAGTGAAAAACAACATCTCCAGCTTTGTTATTGACTCATTTTCTCATATCTCATTTGTTTATGTAGCTTTAGAGGCAGTTAAACAGATATTAGATCAACGTTTGTGAATCCACCCAGCACCTCTGCACAGTAAACTCTTTCCGCTGAAAAAGGGACATTCCCATATAACTAAAGTGCATTCTTAATTACGTTTCAAGGTAACGTGATTTTGTCCCAGATTGATTACACATCCTCTTACCAGAGAACACTGTTGTGAAACGATGTGGTTGACGTTGACGTGAATTGAAACAAAACTGCTTGGTTAGAGTCAGGAAAAGATGATGGTTTGGGTTAATGTAAGTGCATTTGTTATGCATCTTACATTACGTACACAACTGAAGTATGTTACATAATTCAATGTTGACTATTTGCTTCAAGCTGGGTGGAAAAAGTCCCATGTTTGTTTGACCCATCCAGTCCTGCTGACCTCCTCCCTACTCAGAATTCGAATGGGCTTTCCCTCAAAAGGTAAATCCAGCTGCAGCAGGTGTTACAGTTGCATGTCCATTTTGAACGCAAGGTAAAACTTGAAGTTGTTCTGAAACAGTTGGGAGGTTCTTTGCAGCATATGACAGCTAACTTGCACAGGTCCTGGTTATACAGACCATTACATTCCAACCTCTAAGACACAAATGTGTTGGGTGGACAGAAATTCTAAACTTCCTTTTTAAACCTCTCAGTAAATAAAAACTGTCACTGTAAACTGTAATCTCCAGATCACCCAATCAAAGCACATGTTTTCACAGTTCGACAGCGATTCAATTTGGGCCGGAAAAAGGTGCAAAGTCAAGGATCTCCTCACCGCACCCTGCCTCAGCAGGCGCGCTTGCCTGCTGCCTCATGAGCAATACTATGCTCGCTATTTTCCATCGTTTGGTCTCATTCCAGCTCTAAGTTCAGAAAACACATTTCTTTAAAACATGCAGTCCCTCTCACACATCTCCGTTTTTGCCAATTTTTTCTCCCTCTTTCTTCTCCTTGCCACCACCAACATTCTTATCTTTTTCACTATTTCCTACACCCCTTTGCTTTCTCCGTTTGTCCTCTCTAGCATGTGTCCTGTCCTGTGGTCTTTCTTTAGTGTCCATATGCTGTTAGAATTAAAAGAGGGGAATGGTGGGAGAGAGGAGGTGGGCAGCACAGCCCTCCTCCTGAGGGAGCATCTGCTTCTCGCTTTCCTCTTGTGTACAATCATCTCTCTCCCTTGTACTCTCTTTCTCTGCGGAGTAACAAACAGCTCTGACCTCAGACAGTTGGATAGATTACAGAGGAGCAACATTATATAAAACAAAAAAAATGTAGCCAAATGACCAATCAGGTTAGGGATGTGGCCAAACTCCAGAACATTGCATACATTTGCAGATAATTGAAATAACTGACAAAAACACCTCTGTTCATTCACATTTAGAAAGAATAAGATGCTCTTCATAACACCCTACACAATGTTTTGAGTTCAACTATGTTATTAATATCATACTGTTGCAGCAGATAACTTAAACATTGTAAAAGGTTTCTACAAGCACTATCAAATCAACATCTGACAATTGTTAGATTGTCAGTTGTTTACAAAATGTTTTTATTACCTTTATAATAAGATGTATAGCTATTCAGCTGGTGTGTTTTAATGCATTTGTTGTTAGTGACTTTAATACCCACTATTTAGCATTTTAAAGCAGCAAACACACATTTAGTAAATAGTTTATAAGGAGCTAGGCGAGATGATTGTATGGGTCCTCTTCTGACAGCCAAAGATATATTTCACACGAAGTACATACATACTTACAATTTAAATTACAAATGTTTTAAGGTGACGTTTCCGAAACATAAGATGAACATGCTTTATTACCAACTTTTATGTCATTCTTTCTCAGTACTGCATTTGGGCCAATCTTGCAATGTAAAATTTGAAATTATAAATTTGAATCAATAGCTGCTGACACCTTGTATAAAGTATATCTTCATCTATTTATGTCCAAGATCATTTCAGATTTGAACACTGTCTCAATGTGTAAACACACATCTTTACAGATTGACTCGACAGTTTCCAGCGATTCGTCAATAAACATTGAGTGCAGCTGAAGTGTTATGCACTCAATATGTCCATAAATCAGCCATGAACACAATAACACACCCTGAGAAGTCATTTTCTATGAGCTATTCTAGAATATGATATAAAATCTTCTACCAATGCTTTGAAACATCTCGTGAAATACATCAGCCTCGTGTTGCTCACGAGAGGCCGAGCAGAGTAACAACACTTGCGTCTAAAACACAGGCGACATGTAAACAAGTGTCAGTGGGAGCAATAAATACTGAAAAAAAAAAAAGATGACAGTGTCAATTTTTCCCCCCTCCACGAAGGAAGAGAAGTGAAGCAAGGTCGAAGCAATTATGTCAGCGACAAGGTCTTTTGGTAAGCGACATATACATTTATTTTTGTATACAGTACATTTATTTGTGAAATTAAGGCAGGAGTATTTCATTAAATTCATTTCTGTGGTGGGTAATGTCGCCATGCTTTATATCACTGATACATTAAAATGTCCTCCTGCCCAAACTATGGTTACTCTTTTAAATCACTTTATGTCTTGATTGATTTTGACCTAAATAATATTAATAATCCTAATCGTAAGTGAATAGTAAATAATCTGAAAGTGATGATTTCATGGCTAAGCTTGAGAAAGCAAAGATTATTTTAATTCTTAATAATATGGAAGACTGTTTGTGTCACTTCTATTATATAGCAGTACAATAGAATTGAACCCCATACTTTACTATGATTATGTTATTACCTCTTAAATACCTTTTTACTCCCTCTTACACACTATGTCATTAAAGTTGCCCAAGCTACAACTCAGCTCTTGCGTTTCTTGTGTATGAAATTATGTCTCCAATCCCCCCCCCCCCCTTCCATGTCTTCTCTGCCCCACACACACAAACATGGACTAAATCTGCAGGGCACCCTCCCCACTCTGCTGACTCAGGCAAGATCAAGGCGTGGGGAGTCTTCTTTTTGGCATCAGGGCAGGAGTGAGGATCTGGAATTACTGGGCATCACTCAATGCAACAACGATGCCGGTTTTCTTGGGGGGGGGGGGGAAGACGACGTTACGTGTAAATGCATAGCAGCACTTTATATCAGTGAGATCACACAAAGGGCTGTTGTCATTGCGTAGGAAAAAGGGTGTGTAAAGGCAACACGCTTCTGTCTTGGGGATGATTCATAGGAGCTTTCAAAGGTTTGACTTCTTTTTCAGGTTTGCATACAACATGTCCACACTGGACCTCCACGTGCAAGCTCATAGGTTTGGTTCATTTCATAAAAACCGGAAAGCTACATTGAGCTGCAAAACCGATGCAGTTGCATCATCGAGGAACAGATGTTTGTGACATTTTGTATTAAAACTCTCTATCGCACTTCCGCTTACCTCACTACTTCTCCATGTAGCCTATCGTATGTACTTTACCGTCATTTAAACTCTTTCTTCGATTTCAGAGCACCTTCTGGGACATTGACAAGGCTTTCCCATGAGGTTGACTGAACACATAGGGATGATGCATTTACTTAAGCAAGATTAGATGACACATAAACAAAACAGCATATCACAGCAACCAGGGTTTCAGTCTGCCATAAAGGGAGGAAAAAAAACGAAGGAGGGGAAAACAAGGATAAGAAATAATGACAAAATCATGCTGTGCGTTTGGCAGCAAACGGCGAGGAACACTTCAGAGGGAATCCAGGGAAACTGAGTAAGCATATTTGCTATTCTCTCTGGAGTGTCTTCAGCATGTATTGCTGTTGGCTGAAGATGAGGCTGCTATGCATTATCAAGGTTCAAGTTTGACCTTGTGCACGACAAGTCATCGGTCTGTTTTAGGCTTGACATGTTCCACTCTGCTCCAACTTCTTACACAGATACGAGGTACGGTTCATTAGCAGTGTGAGTAATGCGAGCAGATTTCTCACAGCAAATGTGTTTTGTAGTGAGGACTTTACCAGATTTCTACTAATTACAGGCCAGAGGGGGTACAAGCTGAACCAAACTCACACGCACATCAGCAAAAAGGTTTCTGCCCTTCAAAGCCTCATGAAAGTATGTATCTTCAAACCACAAGCTGCTGATATACTGTAAAGAGCTACATTAAGTGAAATATGAGCCAAATGATGACTGTCAGACTACTTCTACAGCATACAGGCTTCCACACGTTCATGTTTTATCTGAGATATGCTTTGTCTGTCTTACTACAGTTATACCTGAATACCTCTGTAACAGGTCTAAAAAAAAAAGAAAAAGAGAGGATTAACTTAGCTTAGCATACCACCCTCCTTATCAAGGGCTACAGTAGCCTCATACCATCTACTGGCAAGAAAAAACAAAAAAGCGTACAGCGTATTTCCCAAACTGGAAAACTACTCCTTTAAAAGTGTACTCCGGGGCAACCTCTAGCTCACCCAGTAGAGAGTGCGCCCCAAGTATGCTGAGGCCTTTGCCGCGGCTCTGGTTTGAATCTGACCTGCGGTCCTTTGCTGCGTGTTGTCCCCCATCTCTCTCCCACCTTACCCGTCTATCCATTGTCACTCTGAAATGAAGGGAAAACTCTTTTAAATCTTTAAAAGTGTACTCCAATAATTTAGCATTGCCAGACTCACAGCATGGATAGGATCAAAATCAATGCAGCAGAATCAGAGATATGTTCTTTAGCAAACCTGGTGCCTACATTCAAACCCCTCATAATGGCTGGCCCACCGAGAGGGCGCTGCGTGTTTTACGGAGCTAGCAACAACAACAACAACGGCAGATCCAGCATAACGACGTCTTCGGTTACCTTTCAGGAAGTTTACCTTAATGTGTCAGTGGTGTAACACTTCTGCATGCTTCTCCCTCGTACTCATATCCCGCAACATTTACCTCCCCTATTTTCCACACACACACACACACACACACACACACACACACACACACACACACACACACACACACACACACACACACACACACACACACACACACACACACACACACACACACACACACACACACACACACACACGTCAAGTAGACGGTTGGAAATCTAAGCTATTGATGGTTACCTTGGGAAAAGCCAGAGTTTGGACAGAATAGACTAAGCCATTTTTCCCACACCTGCCGCTTTGTGACACTTTATCCTAGAATATCCTCTCTGGTCACTTTATCCTGGCCTTCCCAGAGACAAGTATAGGATGACTGGCAGGATGATCGCCAAGTGCTCCAAAAAGCAGGCAACTCATAGAGAAAGGTTTAAAAAATATGTGTTTTTTTCATTACAACATTTCATCTTTCATAGTCTCTATGTGCTTGCAAAATGAATTTCATGACTCAGAGTTACAGGTTGCTATAAATTACCCATTTTATGGAGTCATGTAGATTTTACTACAGTACCATAATAGCAGCTTTCATCCACTAGGAGACACAGGTAACGACATCGGACACCGCCAAGGAAAACTGACTCTTTTCTCCAAGCCACGGGAAACACAGGATGCAATCTAGGCCTCTCACAGTCAGCACGCTATCCACGACATAGGCCCAAAGCTCGGGTTACCACCTTACGCTCTCCTCTTTGTTCATCTCCCCATTCAGCAGAGAGAAAGATATCCAGGGCTGTTTTAGGCCCTGAGGTGGGATTAACAGCTTTTAGGTACCAACGTGGCTTGTATGAATTAAACAGGAAGGACTTTTAAAACCTTTGATGACAAACAGTTTGATAGCTGGCAGTTCATTCCCACGTGATTTCTTCTGTACTCACATGAGGGAAACACCAGAGGCCTATTAAAATCAGTTTGCATGCACACACTGTACATGTGCTGTGGGGAAGGTTGGACATGGATGTTTTCTCAGGCCTGGGAAACAAACGTTTGAATGATCCACTTTCTCAGAACATAAATTTCTGACATAATTAAACACTTTGCAGAACATCACCAAAGAGGGGACTGATGGCAGGAGTGTGTTTCATCTGTCCCAACCGGAACTGTAATGTTTAGCCAAATAAATAGAGGGTATCAGCTTTCCCACAAGCCCAGTAATTAAACAAGGAGGCTTTTTATAGTGCCTAGCTGCTTTGAATCATATCGGTTAGATAAGGCTACATGTTAACTTGTATTGCCTTCAGAAAATGCAGAACTCCGGCATTACAGGTGGGAAATTGAAGAAAACAAACTGTCTGACAAAAGTCTGAAATTCATGGTCTTTGAATCAGATTTGTTTCCAGTAAAAATATTTGCCTAATCAATGGTTTCCCTTAGAGAAAAAGACAAACAATCCTCACACCATGGATCATTAGGCATAAAAGGCAAACGCCTCGATATGCCTGTGCCCAGCAAGCCAGCTAAGTTCCGGATTGCCCACGGTTTATATCAACATTATCAGCTACAATGGCTCATTCAAAACTGTTGTTTAATATCATGGAAAGATGCTCTCATTAACAGAACATAACTGTAGGCACCACAATGCAGTCTGGGAGAGGGTGGCTTCCGGCCGAGTTAATACAAAACAGTGATTGGCTTCAGATTAAATTATTGGAAAAATAAAAAGGCGTCAGTATGTCTCTAAAAGTTTTGGAAAAAAAATTTTTTCCATCCAGTAATTATAGCCATTTATTGTTAACACCACTGTCAGTAAAAATAGCAGGACTGGGAAGAAATTTTTTAGGCAGAGAAAATATGATATATATCTAGCGAAGGAGGGCAGAGCAGCAGTGGAATGAAGGTCAGGTAGCACCTGTTTAATATCAGCAACAAACAGCAGGAATATGAATCAAAACATCTGGGTACAGCTCTGCCCATCAGATTCCTGTTTGGCAAGCAGCTGCACGGCTGGGTGTGTGTATGTACTGTATGTGTGCGTGCAAAAGAGACATATTTAGTCCTTATTTAGACATTTCAAGTTCAGCATCTGCTTTATTATCATTTATTCATCAGTGACAACAAACATTAACTTACATCAATGTAATGTATATTAATTTTGGAATGTATATGTGGATTCTGTTGGTACATCCAAGTCTTATTTGTTTATAGGTATTTTTCAAGTGCACGTTAGAGCATTTATTCAGGTAATTTGCTATGAAACAGTTGGCTCATACTTGTGCTGGTACTATAGGGTTTTCCTTCTGTTTGTGGAGGTGTTAAGGCGCGGCTGGGAAAATTAAAGTCTGATTAAGACTAGGTAAACTAGGTACTTTCAAAATTTGTCTATTCTCCCTGAGCAGGTTCTCCAAGTCTTCTTCAGAGCTCTACCTCCAAAGCAAGCAGCTCTTGTTAAGACAAGCTACCTCCATGACATAAAAGGAAGACAGCGCATGCATGGACTTCATCACCCAGAAGAAAGAAACAAGACAAATAAACTGACAAGACATATAAAAGTGTACACAAGCAGCCTGTGTGTGTATGCTAAAGGGTCAGCTAGGCACTACAGCCACCCCCAAACCCCAAACAACGCTTCAAGTTTCTTGTTGTGTCATCCAATTTACTGTATGCTATTTTAGCTAATCCCTTCTTAGATTATCGCTCCAGGCATCCCATATGTAACACCTGTTGTTTATGTCTTAGTCATTGGGACACAAACAGCCTCGATGAAACCCTTGAATCTCGAGGAAGCACCCACCCACCCCCGTCCAACTCTCTCCTTTGGGTGCCACCACTGACAGCTGTGGAGTGGAGAGCGAGTTGACGTCCTTAGGGGCAATTGTGTTGTAAATGTGAGTTCTGAGGGGGTAAATAAAGAGCTTTTTTTGTAACCTGACACCAACAACCACCTCTATTAAAAGGAGCATCACCAGCACCACATCTGCCCTATATATAGCTTGTGGGCTGCTTTCAATTTCAGTTTTCCCTCTATTTCTTTGTATATGTCTCACTCATATTTTCTCCACAGCCTCCCCTCCAACCATCTGTTAATCACAAAGTGGTGTCATAATATGTAGACCTACATTCAAGTGCATGAGCTCATAAGTCAAAGTTTCAACGCAGTGTTTTTAAACACCTGTCAACACTTCAATCACTTCATTACCATCGGCAGAAATTCCTTTTTACATTTCTGTATCAAAGAAATGTCTGAAAATATCTGAAAAAATCCCCATTTTCTAAATTAAATTCTCCTTTACCTTTGCCAAATGTTTCAAATTTTAGATTTTGTGATGTGATGTGATGTTATGTTATGTTTGGGTATAGCTTTTTATATAGCTAGAAGTCTAAACTCTGGGACAAGGTTGTTGTGTTTAAAAAACTGCCATGCTGATTCCTAACAGACAGCTTTGTCAAGGCAGTTTGAGCTACAGGATAGCTTTTACACAGTGGCCATCGTTAATGACAAACCATGTTCGGCAATGAACGTGCACACACGTATTGTTTGTGTCACAAACACAGTTGTTCAGCGAAGGCGCAGTCGCAGCGGTAGCCGTCGATGCCGGTAATGTACTCGTATGACAGAGTACGGAACGAAGATTTGTGACTATAGCTAGCATCTAATGACTAGCAAGCACTTTCTTACCGCTGCTGCCGTACAGTGAATATCTTCCTTGAACATACGCTGCAGCCGGGTGCTCAGTTTTGAGGCACCAAGTGCTAAACGGCTTGCCGTCTCCACCCTTTTCCTCTTGTCCTCTTAACTAAAGCTGTATCTACAGTTTTAAGCCGCGTAACCGCGGAGACCACACACCTCACTCTCGTTTTTCAGCAAAGACTTGCCCTACTTTGCATATGATTGGCTAGAACTCGTTTCATTGGTAGGTGGAAGTTCGGTGATTGGTTAAACCTAGCGCATCAAAAACAAATCCTGTGTTGACTTTTTAATTTATACATTTTTCTAAAATAGTCATACCCCAGAAATCCGAGTACTTTAAGCTCTGCGTTAGTTAGAGTTGCGTTCATCTCATATGATTGGTAGGTAACATCAATTGACTCGAAAAATTAAAACCGCATGCAAGTTCACAAATGTATTTATTCATTTTTCCTCCCGGCCGCACGCCAGAGTTCAGGCACGGTGCTGGAATACTTTAAGCCCTGCAAGTCAAATATTTCACTCAAAACAACAAATGCCAACCTCATGGTGCTAAAGTCAGTAGGATTTGTCCTCTGGGGATGATGTATATTCCAAATTTCATGGGAAATCATGCTTTAGTTTGTTTTATTTCTCAGCCTGGACATTGTGGTCCACCAGGTGGAACAGCTGTGGATCCGCTCCGGAGCGGAGTCATTAGCTTTCCGTCAAAGTCAACGTGTGTATTTAAACTGACATTGTCTTGTCAAATCAGTTGGTAAACATCTTGGCTGCAAAGTTTCTTTCAGTGTGTCTGATACACCGCACAGTTCTTATTTTTCTATTTCAGTGTGACGCTCGAGGAGACGTGCAGACGGTCCCCGGTTCCTTGTGGTTCATCCATCAGCTCTAAATCTGAGTGGGTGGCTGAGTAGCTGGCCCACTGACATTCCCCCGGAGACACAAGGAATGACAAAAACTTAGAAAAACAAAAGGCACACCAAAACCTCAATTGAGTTGCACAATAAAATCCTAATTAGCTACTGGCAATAATGATAATAAAAATATAGTCTAGACATGCTGTATTGAATAAAAAGTGGGGATTTTATGAGAGCGTAATGGACAGTTTAAAAAACCCTCCACAATGTTGTCTGCAATGCCAGTGACAGCTCATATTATCTTGTTTTATGAATAATAAAAAGGTTTGCAGTTTTCTTGTTTGCTGATGTAAGGGGAAAGTATGCTGGTGGTTGTGAGTTAAGTCTGGGTCAGACTTGCACGCTGGAAACAGCTCACTATTTCATTAGCTTGCTTACTGTTGCTTTATTGTTATTGAAGTGGCTGTTAATTTAAGCTAACTATAATGGAGAGCCAGTAGAGTTAGGAATCATGGTATAATCCTCAACAGTAATTCTTGCTGACTGCCTGTGGGAAAGTTTGAATGCTTGCTTGAGTTATTTGTTTAAAGGCACCATTTTGCTTTTGCACACATCTTAAGCAGAATAGCTAGACTTCAACATTTAAGGGAAAATGTTTATTTTCCTGTTTTTGCAGAGGTAGATAAGGCTGATAATACTCTAATTTGTCTCTACAGTAAAAATGTAGCTGAAGCTAGCAGCTAGTTAGTTTAGGTCGGCATGAGGGCTGGAAGCGGGGGGGGGGGGAAATCGCTAGCCTGGTTGTGTCAAAAGGTGGAATCTGCCTACCAGCACTAAAGCTCACTAATAAGTATGTTAGACTATTTCTTATTTGTTTAATCCAAACAAAAACCATATTTCGCCAGACTATTTCTTGTGTCGAACTAACTCTAAATCTAAAAACTGTACATAAAAAATGTTTACACAGTCCTTTAACAAACAAAACTAACATGTCCCACCTGTAAATGGAAACCCCATCTTTTACAATCTTGGCCATATAGAGAAAAAATGAACTCTTTTAAAGACTTTCCGCAAAGTTGTAAAGCGTTCTCGCCTTTTAAAATGGAAGAGGCAAGTTCAAAGTCAAAAATCAGATGGCAAGAAATAAAAGTGACATTTTATTCACAATACAAGTAGTTATATAGGGTATATCTATTATCTGACGGGTCATCTAATAGGCCATACAGGGGCTCAGATGCTCATTTGAATGGCTGCGCAAGCTAAGTTAACACAGTTCCTTCCTTCTTTGGAAATGTAGTGTATCTATGTTTGTAACAATGAATGTGGCCAGAAATCTGTCAAGTAACTTACTGCCACTGGGTTTTATTGTGTAGAGACAGTGTGGCGATGCTGGTTGTTGCCACAGCGGACACCCATAAAAACAAGTCATTCTCTAATTTAGCTTGTCATTTATAACATGTTAAAAATGTGGCAACATCTCTTCATCCCAATGTTTTTCATTGCATATCCTACAGTGCACTGCAGAGGATTCACTGATGAAAATGTGCACTGAGTTTTGAGCATGGTAGAAATTTTAAAAAGCATCTATTTTTGCAGACCTCTAGTGAGGAGCTTTTCCTGCAGTGTGCGGGTTCCCTTCTCCCTTTGATCTTTTTCTGGAATCAAATGTAATGATTGTGGCTAACTTTGAAATCTGGAAACACACTTGCTGTGTCTCGCTGCAGAGCTCCTTTGCACGGCTCTCACTGGCACGTTTAAGCTGCATATTTGCTGCTGTTTTATTCATTTTAAATACTGGATAGTTTTGATTCAATACTATGATCCAATGAACAACCATTGTAGGGTGAAACACTGATAAACAGAGCCTCTGTATAAAGAGGTTTGCCCTGTAAAGCTGGGACTGGGAAGGCATGTTGGGCTATCATGGCAAATGGAATTAGAGCAGAGCATGTCTTTTATGTGGTAATAGGCCTATTTGTTGGAGTTGGGGGGCCGTGCCTACTTGTTACTTAAATGGCGTTATGGGTCTATATTTCTATATATGAAAAAGATCTTTTACCACAAGTACCATGGAGGTTTTTTTTACAAGTGACTGTGCATTTTTTGTGAAGATATAAAATTCTTTTTTTCTCTCAACCTACTACAGCATCATTTAAAAGTGAGGTGGAATGCAAACAAGTGCATTTATTTAAGAACTGTACACACATTTTTTACTTGTACTTTACTTGAGTATTTCCATTTTATATAACTTTATACTTCTACTTCACTACATCTCAGAGGCAAATATTGTACACACATTTATGTTCCCCTTAGGTTCAATTGTAATGAACCTAAGCATGGCTGAAGACTTATTGACTTCGTGGTATTTATTTTTTTATTTTTAAATTGAGAAAAGTTTAGTAATTTACCAGCAGGTGCTTCCTGTCTGGGATTCACAGTGTTTAAGACGATGTGGAAACACGTATGTCTCAACTTTACCACCTCATGTTGTCTCTAGAATCCAATTTCCCCACCTTTAATAGCCAAAATAATGACTTCAGGTTAGGAAGCACGTGTGGGCCATACATCTGTCGCTACATGCGGTTCGACTGCCTCACTTCACCTTGTTGATGGGTAATTTGGCAATGTAATGAGTTTTGGTAAAGGACGTCCTCACTTTTTAGTTGGAGTCTATGCTCATTTGTCAGCGTGATGGACTTTATGTGTGACTTATTTGAGAACACGTTTCTCTCTTTACAGAAGTTCCGACTTAAGATCTTAGGTACAAAGCGTACCATCATGACGCACAAGGCAGCAGTTGACACATTCATACAACATCCAAAATAAAAGTTTATAATTTTAGGAACAAAGAGTCTATTATGGCAGACTCAGGGGAAGCGAGAAGACGCTGACTGCTGATATTTTGTTTGTTAAACATTTTACTCATAGTGAAACAACGTTAATTTTGGTTTGCGGGATGTTGGCGGTCAGGGACTGTAGAGCGGTGTGAAGAACAGATGGTCTGAATAAAAACTTGCTTAAAAACACAGCCAGTTGTGACAAGACACCTCTCCCCCCTCCCTTCTCAATTGTTAAATTTATTTTTTGACAGCAGATATTTGTTTTAAGCTTTCGTTTGATTTTCTATATTTTCAGTACAATACGGTAATCATAGAAGACAACAAGCCGAAGACACCATACTTGTTTAGCAATCAGGGATCGCAAGAGAAAAAGAAAGAGCCCCATTCCCAGCCGTAGCACACATATGGGAGTCTGTTCCCACTAGTGTCTTAAAATAGTCACTGAGGGCTTTCCAATTACACAGGGCACGCTGTAAGAAGGGGCCCAATCATAAAACCAGAGTGTTTACCTCCTCTCTAAATCTTACTATGCCTTGATTAAGGGGGTATAAGGCAGCTGGGAAACAGGGATGGAAAGGACAAGGATGGGGGCGGGGGGGGTGTACTGTACAAAAACTGTAGGAAACACAATGAGAGTTGTAATTGTCAGCCATCTGTGACCTGAGGCCAGCAGAGCATCCACTAAAATGTTAGCTTAGTCCTGTAACACTTACCTACTAGAGTTACAGAGACAACAGGAGTGGGGTCATTACAGAGGCAAAGTTAGGTCAAGTGAAGCTGCAATTTAACTCTATGTATGTCTATGTTAAAAGGGGCAGTCCTTTATTTACATGTCAAAGTCAACCAATACTACTAAGCCTGTGAAAACACTTGTGTACTGTCTTCAGTTAAGTCTAAAAATTGTGTCTTCACCCGGATGTCTCAAAGGTGGGTGTTTACCAGGCGGAGAGGGTTTAACAAAAGATGCATTCATACACACGTTCAGATCTATTTGCATTATGGGAAATACTCCTTTATAACAGTTAAACATTTTTATGCTTATAAATATGCTTTTACACTTTCATGCAGAATTACATGAAGAGATCAACTCTCATGTCTTTGTGTTAAGTGTTTGAGTTGTGGAGTGGGTCCCAATAATTTTTCCCAGTCAATGTTACGTGACTCACAGCTGGAGCTCTTGTATAGATTGGAAGGATATTAAACACCTGGTTGATTTATCATATAAATCACAGATAAATATCTGCTTCTTTAGTTAAAAGTCAAATGTAGGAACATGTGTGAAACATAAAAACTTTGGGTGGGGGAAGTAAACTACACAGACCAAGAAACATCCAACAGCAGCGGAGGCTAATGGGTATTGTAGTGTTTAGAGTCGCCCACAAAACCAAAAAGATGAACTAAACATAATTTCTAAAAAGAATTACAATTCTAAAACAAATGGCCTTCACATAGGATTGTTACATTATCTGAGAGAGTCATGTTTAAGGCTGGGACAGTTACCCGCATTATCGCGGCCACGTGCCGCTACCACGACAATGACATCATCACTGCTATAACCGCATGTTGTTTTTTACAGTTACAGGGGAACCGATATTGTGTGATATGAAATATAGTAAAAGCAATAATCATTGTGTAGTTATCCTCATCGACTGTCTTCTATCCTACATTCAAGAGTTTATGGGGAGAGAGAAAGACACTTAAGTTTCTCGTCACTTTAGCTTTGCACAATGATGGACAGTCCATTGAGCTGAGGTGGACGTGGACACATTAACGTTAACGCTCCCGTGTTTACCATGGCACATTAGCCTAGCAGCTCGCGGAGTTTCCTTCTGCTTATAGTTAAATCCCGACAAACCCGCATGGTTTAATTTCAGCCTGCATGCACGTTTTGTAGCCTAAAACAGAGCAGCCCATAATGGTTATATTAGAGAGAGACATTCACTTTACCGGCGGTATTGACAACAGATAAAGCTACTGTGTCTTGAGGAGCTTGTCATTTTATGGTTCACTTTACATCAACTTTGCAATCTCTTTTTTCCTCAAAGTGGCACATACGCTACTCTCCGTTACGCTCGCTCTCACTGCGCAACCACGCGGGCACTAACTCCACTCACTTAAGGCACCCTGCTGTTCTCGCTCTAACCTACGTTACTCTCGTAAGGGGGTTGCGGTACACCGCACTACCGCCGGAATTTCTTGCTTTTCAACCGCGGTAAGAAAGAATCCACACTGCCCCAGCCTTAGATTTTATCTTAGGTAACATGAGTATGTTGCTTAAATAAAAATTTAAATTAAGAATAGGGATGTTACAAGAACCAATACTACCGATCACATCTCAGAATAGGGTCATCTAGGATGGACTTCATTGTCATTGTCACTTGTAAAACTAAATTTTCAAAAAGTACGGACCCAATGATTCTTTGTATGTCGTTAAGACATTTTGATATTTTTTAAATATTTTAACAAAGAAGTTCATGTTTCAAGCTAAAGTACATGGAATCTTAGAACATCTTTGTATTACCGTGGTATCAAACTCTGCATTGAGAATTGTGTTATTTTACTGGTACTGGCACAAACTACTGACATTTTGGTATTGTGACACCCCTAATTAGGAATACAGAATTGGGGGGGGACACTTTGCACCTATTCCATTTTACCCTGGCTTGGTCCACATTTTAAAATCCCCCTACCAGTACCTAACATTTGTATCTTGTTTATTTAATTTGTAAACAATAATTTGAAAACAATTTGTAATTTTAGCGCAAGTTACACGCAGTTATTTGACAGTAAGACTTAGGAAGTCATTGCACCCAACTGTTTGCAAAGAAATGATTAGGCTACAGTGAGAATGTGCCCTGTAAAACCACAAATTTCTTTTTGTGTAACGATTATAAACGTAAACAAGTTATAACCTGTTAACTAGTAAGCTTTAGATGTGCTGGTAGGTGTATTTTGAACTTTGGAGGGAGTCATGCTAGCCGTTTCCCCCTGCTTACAGCCGTTGTGCTAAGCTAAGCCGATC
Source organism: Etheostoma cragini (assembly GCF_013103735.1). Lineage (NCBI taxonomy): Eukaryota > Metazoa > Chordata > Actinopteri > Perciformes > Percidae > Etheostoma > Etheostoma cragini. Next base: position 16,724,774 of record NC_048422.1, read on the forward strand.
TCCCACGGCGGCCCATACATACTTAGCGCACTAGACGTTACAGTGGTATTGATTGTATCATGTGCTGACTGTCATGATCACACACTGTTTCACATATATAAACATCAGAACAGGTTTGTCCTCAGATACACGACAGGATTGTCACTGTCATCATGGAAAATGAACCACCTTCTGCATGCACACACGCCAATTTGCGTGTGTTGCTTTATGTTTCTTTATAGAAATAAGTGGTGCATACAAGGGCGTGGACAAGGTTACAGAAAATGATTTACACACGTGTTCCCAGGTTTCATTGTGGATCGCTGCTTTGAGGAACCAGCTAAACCTGTTATTCCCTCCAAATAAATCGCAATGCAAATGGAAAGTTTTCCAGCACACATTGCCATTCATGTTGCACTACAGACAAGATCATGATGTGCTGCATTTGCATTCCCACAACCTGAAAACAATCTGAACAGTCTGATTTTTGTCTAGCGTTGTAGAAAAGCAATACAACTAATACGTTGGTTGATATGTGTTGTAGGGTTTAAAAAAATAAATAAATAAATAAGTATAGGGAAATACCTACACCTCTGAGACATGACATGTCCACTTCTAAATAAATATATTAAACAAATACTGTTTTTGAAAGTAGGATTTAGGCATAAATCATTGATGCTCATTTAAGGGTACATTTGATTTTTGTTGATCTTTAATTCAGCAGGTCAACCCCAGCATAAACACCCCCATCTGATCTTTTTCTGCTGGCTGGATGCTCAGGGGATTATGTTTTTTAACGAGCCTCTCCTCATAGGAGGTAGATCATCCCTAATCAATATTTTAACGCATCTATTAACATTATCCAAATTGATTAAGTGTATTTGCATCTTTAAATGTTGTTTATCAAAGGAAAGGTCACGTGATGTTGTTGGCTGTCCTCATCTTCCTGAGGACTCCATAGAAGACATGGTGTAATATTGATCAATGGTTTAGCTTGGCTTAGATTTATCATCACTAAGGATTCATAAATAAATGTTTACACATCTCTTTAGGGAAACAATATGAAAAACATCAGTGTGTGTTTTACAAATTACAAATAATACGATTTACAATCATAAAAACAAAAATAAATCATCAAAAAGGTAGTTAAACCATCATAACTGCTGCATGCAAATCAAAGACCACATGAATAAAAAAACATAAAACATTATGATCTAAGCTAGATGACTCACAGTTCACACTCTGCAAAATATCTCACCCCTGCAGCTGTGTTGATCTGCTGCTCTGCCTGTGTTGGTGCAGTGTTTTTAGGTTGGTGCAGGGTTTTGGCTTTTAGTCAGTGCAGCAAAAAAACTAAACCAAGTTCTTTATAGAGCTCTTTAAAAAAATGGATGGATCTCACACAGACGCTACATTAGTTTTCGTTGAATTTTTGATGCAGAAATATGCTCGTTTCAACTATGAAAATGGAACACAGCAGTTGTAGCCAAACAATTGATACAAGCATTTCTGCCGGCTGATGCACTCAGCCTGTGTGATGGACTCCAGTTGATATAACATTTGATTCAATTTGAGAACACAGCATTAAATTAATAATACTGGCAGGGATAGCGTTTTTTAATGAACACGTAGTGGTGCATGATTCCAGTCTAATGGTCCATTTGGCACGTAGGAGGAGGTAAGATGATGTTACAGGGTGAAACACAAGCATTAAAGATTATTTGCTATTTCATAAGACAATAGAGAACAGAGCAGTCGTTTAAAGCTTATGCGCACAATACTCTGCCTCGATGTCAACAAGGGATCTCTGGGCAACAAAAAAAAAGAAACAGATTTTAGTAAAGGCAGAACTAAACTTCTCTGGAGGGGTATTGTGGGAGAAGTTCAACTGAAAAGATCATTTTGGGTTGAACTGCATGTGCATGATTCAGCATGTCGAAGTGCAAACTGTTTTGATGCTAATCTGTGGTCATGCTTCTTTGGCTTTTTTTATTTTATTTGTTTATTTTCTCAGATCATTGTTGTGACCTTGGTTCACTCGTCTGGAAATTCCAATCCTGAAATTTCTCAGATGTAGAAGATTAAGCCAAATGAATAAGCATGTGTCTGAGAATTCCAACAGCTGAACAGGATTGCTTTCATTGCAAATAAAAGCCTTCGGTTTTGTGATCTATTGAGCCAATGGGGTCAACCAAGGACACCGACACTTGTGAGCAGGACTGACTGAAGTGCCACCAGAGAACTAACACAATCTGCACCATCTGTGCAGGTTTTGACAGCTAGCATGTGTGAATAAAGATATTTGACCAATTTTGATCCCCAGCCATGAAGAGTTTCCGTTTTCTCATCACCTTCTGTTCATCTGTTCAGCATATAGCTCTCAGTGTCTTTATCTGGCAAAATGGGTTATTTTATTGCAGTGGTACCCCACAAAGCATACGGTCCATAAAGATTAAAAATTGACGTTGTTATATGTGTTTATATAGACAGGTAGGAGGTAGAAAAACTAAAAAAGCATGCAAAAATATGTGTGCATTTTGTTGTATTATCAAGATTACATATTAGGACTTTCACAGTATGTGGGTGCCGAGTGTATGGCGATTTTTATTTATTGCGATTCTAGAAGAATTGCGATTTGCAATTTTGATTTCCTTCTGTAACAAAAACAAAAGTTGAATAATGCACTTCTACCAACAATTTATCATTAACATGAGACATTTCTAAAAACTAACGGCAGTTTGACATTTATTTCATATTTTTAAGAAGTACATAACATGTACTCTGCTTTTGCTGTTTTGGTGGGAACGGATATGATGTAATCGCAGTCAGCAATACCGTACAAGCAGAAAATATTTAGGTGAATATTTGGTGGTAAAGGTTTTTTTTTTTAGTGTTGAGAATTGATTTCAAAAATTGTCACAAAAAAATCATAACACATACAGTATGATTTTTTTATTCCCCCCCCCAGCCCTATTACATATAACTGTGTGACTGTGCATGTAAGGACGCGCATGCTGCTGTGTATGTTTGTAGGCATGACTGCCTTTTCATGCTTCTTTTTGATACTATGTATATCTTTATTTCTTTTTTACTAGGTTTGGTTGTATCTTAAGAATGACGCACCGTGTCAGTACTTTTGAAAATGTTGTTCTACAAGTGACAATGACAATAAAGTTGTATTCTTTATAACAACCCACTATTTGACAGCCTCCTAGATGATCCTATTCTGACATGCATTTCTTGTATGCCTAAAAAGACAGAAATTCATTTCTCTGCATCATGTACCAAATCTCCGTTTAAAAAAAAAAATAAGAAAAAAAAAGGCCAGATCTAAAGTCGTCATCAGATTCACAAAGCACCAAACGCTTACACCACAACAGAGAGAAAACTGTCGCAATCACATTTCTAATTCTGAAAATCCAACCCTCCCTGTCTTTCACCAACATAAACAGGCCTATGGTCTTCAGCTCATTCATGAATCTACGTCTTTGGAGTTCCTGCTTTAAAGTGCAAGTCTACCAGTTCTGAGTCAAAGCCAAGGCACACCCTTTGTCTTTTTCTCAGTTTTGCAAGCATTCATACATACGCTCCACCCAAACAGTATCTCCATGGTGACACACATACTGTATATAGACCAACCTTTAAGGTGTGTGTCTTTTTCTTTTTTTCCCGTCTCTACCTAAAAGGCCTTTGAACCGGGACAAGGGTTGAACGACAACGTCAGCAGATAAGGGGTTTCCCTCTTCACGGCCTCCGGTCGCCCAGGCAACATTCCTGAGTCGACAAACATTGGCCCGGATTTGAGCATACCAGAGGATCTCCCAGGAAGTCCAAAAGGCTTTCCTTGCGTGTTGTTATTGTTGTTGCTATAGGAGTGGCCGCCAGCCAGCGAGTGTGTACAGGTGAGAGCAGGTACACCTACTGCACCTACCTCTACGTGTTACCTTCTATTAATACTTGAGAAGAAATAGAACAGTCTTTATATATGAACAACATCTGAAAGACGTCACAACTGATATAACACTTTGGCCTTTCCAATACACAAAGGTTATATCATGTTAGTATTGTAGATAAAAACAACGTACCAACATTGTATCTGCATTGAATTTATAGTTTATGAGCTCTAGAAAGTGAAATAAATATTGAAATATGCATGTCTCATTACATACATTTTCCAAAGAGATCAACTCTGGTCATCTAAAAGAATCATTTGCAGCATCAACTCAGCACATCGATACGCTTCAAATTTTTGGACCATTTTTGAATAAGTCAGTATACATCGGCCTGAGAGAGAGAGAGAGAGAGAGTGTGTGTGTGTGTGTGTGTGTGTGTGTGTGTGTGTGTGTGTGTATCATAGTCACTAGGGAGGCTAGAGGCTTGCAGCCGCTCAGTGCAAACACAAACCAGAGCCATCTGCAAGCCTGGATCCGCTCCAACAGAAACACTGGCGCGCACACACACACACACACACACACACACACACACACACTTTACATGATATCATGAATTGGGTGTCAGCGGTTGTAGCACCTCATCTTTCGACACAAATGTATATGTCTGGGGCCAAGGCAGATGTTCTGCATATCGTGAATACAGCTTTTCTATTTAAAACTACAGAGATGGTGAACAATTAACTTTGTAAATTAGATAATTACAGTTTAAAGTAAATAACAGCTCATGTAGTGTTTTTAATAGTTTTACATCACACAGATTATGAGTTTGTCTTGGTCCTGGTTTCACTGTTGCTCTGGGTAATGTTGAGAAAACAAGTGAAGCATGTTGTTATGAAACAGTGACTGATGCTGTGTAGCAGCAGGCCAGAGTGAAAATGCCTCTTTCACTGCCAGAGAATGTATTGAAAACAACAGATCCTTAGCACAGACCCATGTAGGCCTAGCACTACACAGATCCAATTTCACAGGGAAAAAGTGTGCATGCGCGCATGTTGTGTGTGTGCGTTTATAAGCCAAATGTGCCTAAAACTAAGATTTCCTTTGGTTTCACTCGTCATGCAAATTGTAACTGAGTGTCTGGTCGAATTAAAGAAATGAAATCAAGATAAAACGACCTGCAACTGGTTGCCGTGGGGGTAAATGAACATCTGATGGATGCATTGTCATGTTAAAATTTGTGAGGATTTCAGAAAATTCCAAATACCTTCTAGGACTCCTACCCTAAAAGTCACTTGATAACTCCTTCTGCTATTAGCATTTTCTTGTCTTCTCTCATCTCTAATGGAAATGTTTTTGAAGAAGACATCCTTAACTAATTAAATCGTTGAGGTTGTCCTTTTGAACCAAGTTGCTGGGCTTCAACAAACAAGAGCAATGGGATCCCAGCTGTATATACTGTACAGTCCACCATCCATCAAGCTGGTCCCCTTTCCCTCTGAAACTCCCTTATTTTGCTTTGAACCTATTATTGGGGAATGAGAAAAGAAAAACATTTGACAGTCCTCTTATCGGCCATGCAGACAGCTTTTCCATATGGATTATTAATCGCTGAGCGTCCAGATTGTGCTGGAACACAGACTATCATTTAGTGGAGAGCTTAGTTTACGAAAGGTTTATTTGAAACAAAGTTTTTGTTCCTTTCCTTTCAATTTAAGTTAATCGCTAAAAAGGGTGGTGTTTCATTTATGTGACACTGAACGGAAAGCTTTTCTCATCCTGAAGGGTTAACCCATAAACTTAAAAATGTATTGTATGTATGTATGTATGTATGTATGTATGTATGTATGTATGTATGTATGTATGTATGTATACACACACGTCAAAAGTTTGGGGTCACTTACACATTTCCATACCACTCCATTATAAACAGAATACCATTTTATCTGGGTGGGTGGCTGAACTTTACTGAAATATCTGCATTGGCTATTATAAGCAACCATTCATCTAATGTTCCAAAGGCAGATTCTGTTTACTAATCTGATATCATTTAAAAAAAGAAAAGAAACTGGAACCCTTTTGCAATTATGTAAGAACTAATGTAATCTGAAAACTGCTGCCCTGGTTAAAAAACAACGGAACTGATCTCAGCTGGTATTCTATCTATAATGGACCCCAAACTTTTGACCGTAGTAGTGTTGTAGTAGTTGTAGTGTATATACACATTTGATTGATAGTGATTACCTCCTAAGACTACACATATTTTGGGTATTACTTCAACTTTATTTCTTTATTATCCATCAAGAAGGAGCTAGAGGAAAAGTCAGAGGATCACAACAGTAATTATAATGCATCCTCAAGGGCACATATGTGTACCAAATGTCATGGCAATGCATCCTGTAGTAGTCTTTTCATTTAGAATCGAAAATGTAAATCTGATGGTGGCCCTAGAAGAAAGTCAGGGCTCAATGAATGCCAGGTGCAAAATTGCCGATCCATATAGTAGATGTTGAGATTTTTCACTGAACAAGTGAAAAACTTCTGGTGGAGGATCACTTAAGTCATTAAAACTACTTATCTGGATGCCATAGATATCTGATTGTATGGCAATTCATCCAAGATATTTTACTAAAAGCCAAAAATGTCAACCTTATGGTGTCGCTGTAGGAAAAGTCAGGATATCACCAAAGTCAGGAACTTTTTAACATGGATACCTGTCATTGATGGTAATCCATCCAATAGTTTTTTAAGAGATTTCCGTCTGGGCCAAAGTGGTGAACGATTGACCAACCAACAAATCTGGTATTATAAAGTATGTTTTCATGTTCAGAGTGACAGAACACATGAGATTAGGGAGTGAAAGTTATCACTTCAATCTGAGTTAAAGCAGTCCATGTTTTTCCAGGTGGGTTTTCAGATGAGTCACCCAGAGGTTTTTCAGGTTCTTATAGCTTTGTGTTTGGATTTCAACAGACGCACTAAATTGCTACCAGCATGTGCCACACATCAGATCCGACCCAGAAAGAGTCTTATCAGATGAACAATGAAAGTCCTCAATGAGGAAGAACGAAACATAGTTACGTGGCAAAGCTTTATCATAATTCTCAATCACACTCACTTCCATCAAGGAGTTACCTAGATACCAGACTGATCTCATGAAATGGCGCATGTATGACATGCCAATTTGTATGCCATTATTGGCATGTTATCAAGAACTATACTCACTTTTTAACGTGTATATTAACGCCATTTGGCCTCCATTGACCAACATTGAGTTACGATTGTTTGTGAATTGACTAAATGAAACAATGAAAATCCGTGTACGGAGGTTGGTCGGGTGATGGATGGGTAAAACACAGGACTTTCACCCAAGAGACCGGGATTTCCTCGGCCGTGTCAGGTTTCCACGTGAGACGTTGGCTTGTTCTTTTACTAATGCCAACCCTGTTCTTTTTTCTTTACTTAACCCCACCGTAGCGTTCTTCTTGCAATAACACGCTAAGTGGCGTGTATGTGTATCTCCGCTGTATACAGCATAGATATACACACGGAGAGTTCAAAATGCGTACAGATAACACGGCACTTGGCTTTAGAAAGTTGGTATGTATATTCACGGGTCATGATGTCATGTTGTAGATACAAAGACGTTTTCATGTTACCAACTATCACCCCAGTGGGTGTGTTACTGCTAATGCTTTCGCTAAATGAAGTGTTATGTAAGAGCTATCATTTGTAGAATGTGGGTTGCCCTCAGTGGCAAACAAGCATATTAAAAGATAATCATTGGATTTTAATTTCCCAAATGTAGAGTAATTAAGACAAGACAACTCTGCAGGATTGATCTTTGTAGTTTTGGTGGCGTGACACTCAAGTGATTGCCTAGTTAAGAACCTCAGTCATAAACAAGCAGATTTCAACCTTTTGTTATCTTTACTCCCGATGAGACTGGAGATTTCAGTCTTCATCATGTAGCTTCTTGTCCACTGCCTTCTCCTTTTCTCTCTCTCTACCAAATTCATATCATCACTTCATATAATTTCTCCTTCTTAACATATCAATCATATTTGCCTTCCACCTATGCTCGAGTTGCGGTACGGACTTCTTTATCCTGCCAGCTACAGCAGACTCAATGACCATCTGCCCGGACTGTTAACAATCTCAGGGTGATTGTGGACAACAATCTGTTGTGTTAGGCCGATTTCACAGCTGCACAATCTCTCCCAAGATCTCTTAAAGAAATATTAAGCTTTCATTCCACCATCCCCCCCACTCTTATATCTTGAATATTTTTTCTTCTTCTTCGTTTGTACTGTTTTCAAAGATTCTTTAACAATTCATGGCTAATCAACAGATAAAGAAATTTTGCCGTCAGAATGTAACCCCCAAATTCTACCAGATGTAGAGAGATCGGCTCTGCTGCATGTCGGCTCCGTGCTCCGCCGTCCGTCAACACCCACCAGGCACGGATTTGTTGCGGAACGGCAGGGGCCATGACTGACAGCTGAAGTCACGAGGACCCACAAGATCTCGCAAATTTATGTAGGCTAAAACCACAAAACCAACAAAAGTTTGTTTCCATCCAGAGGAGTAGAGGCTAAGCCTGGAGGGCTGCGGACTGCCGGAGCTGGGACACAGACGTTCCGCAGTCAGTGGAAGTACAAAAATGGAAATTTAATGGAAACCTAATGACTCCACCGCCGTTCCGGAGCAGATCCACAGCCGTTCCGTATCCGGTTGAAATTGGGAGTAACGTTTAGTACTATTAGTGATTGTTCTGATTAGGTTAAGTTAAATATTCAAATGCAAGAGCAAGATAAACAATGACAAATGTGTCAAGCCAGATCCTGTTACATATGAGGTGCAACACTTCTCAGATAAGTAACAATGGCTCAATCGCAAAGTCCGGACTCACAGACTCACAGAGTTTGGTGCGCACTCTCGTAAAATTCATAAGGGCTTCGGGTTGTCCCAACGTTGAATTTCAAAGGCCGTGAGGGTTTAAGTACACACTTACCGAGCCCCTTCCATGAGTCTGCATCGATGCAGACTTCACCAAAGGGAATTACCCACAGTTCAAAGCGTTGTGACATTTACCACAGAGATCACAGGGAAATCCGGAAATTACAAATACTACAGCACGACACGCGACCACTGAACGGTTGACCAGCTTGTAAAACAAGAATTTGAAAAAAAAAAAAATGTAATCAGCCAGCCGTCTCCTGTGCCTTGGCCATGTGGAAAGCAAATTAATATGAAAATAACCAAACCGGCAAGTGTCAGCAACATCTTTGTTATTAAACGTCGCCAAGGTAACGTGACCTAGTGAAGTGCTGTCCCAATCCCATATATACCTATTTGAGCCCATGTAGCCTCACACACTCACTCACTTAGCACTTGAGATCAATTAAGTCGGTGAGTCTTTAGTCCTAAATCCTCAAGGCTCACTTTAGGATTGGGCCATTGTCTGCTGTTTTAGTATCTTTTTGCGCCATCTAGTGACAATTTCTTTGCATAGGCAGACAGTTTGTAATGCCATAATAGAAAAGTAATGCATCATGATATAAATGTCAAACGTGTGTAAGACACTGACAGATTTCTGTTTGACCTCAAAAGGCAAAGTGTTTCAAATCCATGAAAACACAGGCATCCGTCAGGACTATTCCTAGGAATTTTAGCAATAAAGCTGGTAAAGCATTACCACCTGGGGCAAAGAATAACCAAATGAGATTTTCACTAGTGAAACCAGAATGCCTCGATGGGTGGGAGAGCAAAAAATTGGATGTGACTTGACAAGTACTGCGTATAGTAAGGGTTGATCTGGGTATCCCCCCACAAGTATAAGAAGTAGCTCAGTCACTGGGGTCACTCCCTAAAAAGCGATCTTGTAGTGGGTCAAACGAACTGCTGTTTCCTGTATGACTCACAGAAAACATATTTAAAAATTACAGTCAGTTTACATGACTATTTAAAATATCTACTAGTCAGTCAAAGCTAATTACAACGAAACTAAACAAAACTTGCTTTCAGGCGGTATAATTAAATAATGCAAAACCATATTGTAATGTAACACAAATACAAATTAGCAAACGTCCCTTTCATGGAGATCGTAATACATACTCTGCGGCATATCCAGACACCTCTGACTTAAACAAATATTTAAAAACAAAATAGTACAGAGGAAATACAGATGAACACCTTTTCACCTCTTGCTGCTGCACCCACTTTTAGATCGGAACATCTACCAACGCCCAAGGAGTGACTAACTAACCGTCATCTCTCCTCCATGGTCTGCACAGTGTCTGATGATTCAAAGCATGGACAAAGTACATGCAAATGCAGTGGGAGTGAGAGTCTGTGAGCCATTATTGAAACGGATGGGTCTACCAAAAGAAAAAAACTGATAAATCTGTATCCTAGAAGAGGAAAATACACATGTAGTAGGTGTGTTTTTATGTCCAAGTGCTTTCTTAAGTTTTCAAAGTGTAAATATGATGATACAACTGAAATTATAATGACTAATTTTGGTTCCCAGCAGCACTGAATTTGCATGATGCACACTTAAACTCTACATTTAAAGCGCCAGAAAATATTTTCTGAGCAGCCGTTGATTTTTTTCTTCTTCTTTGCAGTCTAAATCCCCTTGAGATTTCATATCCCTGATGCTTGCACTGATGCATTTAGTGCTCGTTAAGCCAGAGATCACAGAGTGATACAGGAATGACAATCGTGTCCTATCTAATATTTAATATTTCAATTTCAAAACACCTTTGGAAAGCAAATGGTCTGCAATGTGCTGTTGAGGCTTCCCCTACTTCTACAAGAGCACCATACATCTGATAATATGACTTCTAAAGAAATTCAAATGCAGTCAAAGTTACATGTTTTTATATCTGGATGATCGGTGGCTTTTAACATCTCTGCTTTCCTCTCGTTCAGGTCAGTGGGTTCAGTCAGCTATTGCATACATTGCTCAGTAGGTGGCACTACACTACATGAAATATACCTGAACATGAAATATAGATAACAACAACATCATGATAATGGTAGTGCAGTGCTAATTGAAAGAAATTGTGTATTAATTATTGTTATTATTCACAGCAGTGGTAGCATAATTATTCTTACTTTAATAAAATAGGTTTATTTTTTTAGATTTTTTTTATCATCATCAGTGTAATTTCCAAGTCTCAGTTTCAATTATTTTCTAACTTTTAGATCTCAGTCAGTCCATCTTTAATGAGGCCAGATTTAGACAACATTCACTGGAAAGTTCTGTGCTTTTATTTTTCCAACACTAATCTGGTTCGGCTCCACACACACACACACACACACACACACACACACGCACGCACGCACACAGAAAAAAGATACACCAATTACTGTGTGACCACTGGTGACAGCAGGGCAGAGCTGCACAGTCCTACTGGGGTTTTGATGCGTCTTTATCCATACGAGCCTCGTTATGCCTCGCTGGTTACTGTGCAGCACCAGACAGCGTTTTCCTCTCTTAATGCACACACTGCAGTGTACTAAAAGCACTGCGTTCAGTCCTGACAGAAGAACAACATTTGAAAACCTAAGTTTGCTAACTGTATTATAGACATACAAAGGATGAATGCCTTCTTAAACCTTCCACAGTATAAAAGTGAGTCTAAATTTTAAATTCTGAGGTTCAATTTTGTATGATTCATAATGTTATGCAGCTCAGTGGTGATTCATTGAGGGTGGTCATTTAGAGAGAATGACAAAGGGAGGAAAAACAACAAAAAAAAGAGTCACTTTCTGCTGTTTATGGCTATTATTTATTTTGAATAAAACTAAGGAGGATTTTCAATAAGTAAGACTGAATGATCTGGATTTTCATGTGGGCTTGCTATGACTAGAACTAGCAGCATGTTCTTATGGATTGCTCATTATTGATTGGCATCACTGATGAAAGATACTGCATTTACATGACATACTTCTCTCTAAGCTGCCCACTGAATATCAGAGGCGAGCTGTGATCTACTACTTTTGTCTTTCGTCGACCACTGTGCAATGATTACAGAAACTAATCTTTTTTTGTCATCAAAATGATTTATGGTGTTAGAGCATGTTGGAGAAAATGAGCAGACCGTAACGATCTGTAGTCCAGATGACAGTGAGATAAATGATATTGCTTTACTGGCACCCCTGCCCTATCTGACCCCAAAAATGAATATACCAGTATCTGTGAGAAATGCCACTCATCGATACAAAATGTAAAATGTGTGGACTGAAAAATGGAGGGCTTTCTTAAATAAGATGGTTCAGGAGGTAAAAGGGATCTTCATGAGCTGAAGAAACTAGTTCTGCCAACGACTGGCTCACTATCTGATCTGTTAGACAGTATTTTCATTCTATCCTTTTTTTACAGCAAATATAGATCAGTAACATTCCAGAGTCATTGATACTCTGATTAATAATTACTTTATGTGGAACCCATCCTTTACAGAATGAAACCTAAAAATGCATATGGCAAATAAGAGCAAATATGCATGCGGTGAGCCCTGAGTTAAAATGTGACTGTCTGACTGAATAATTTAGATAAATGATTCCCGACCAGGGATCTTTGGATGTTCACAAGGGAGTATACTGTACTGTAGTGGAAAGAATGTGCAGCAGCTCGATACAGTTACAGGCCACATAGCCAGCTATAAACACCAGAACACCTTGAGGCAACTAAGAGTGTGTGAAAAGCAACCAAAGAAAAAAAGATGAACAAGCCAAATTGGTTAAAATCGTTAGCCAATCGGAATGGATAAATGGTTAAAATTGTTAAATCGCTAAATGATAAATGGTTTGAATCCACAGCTAAAACTGATGAATAGCCTGTTGAAATGAAAAACCTAAACACTGACTGGTCAATTGTATAAAAAATAATAGATGAACATCCATGACATGAAAGGTGGTGTTGATGATAAAAGGTTGGGAATTGAATGTGAGACACTGATGTTTCTGTGTATGTGGTGTGTGTGTGCCTGTCTTATGGTCATTTCAAATATATAATCCACAACCATGGCTTCATTACTATGTCTAATTTTATGTCTTTATATTTGTGTCTTTCTGTATCTGGTTGTTGCCATCTCCTCTTGGTTCTTTTGTCCAAACAATATGGTCATATTAAAAGCTGACAGACAACAGCAACCATTTTCACAAAATAACATTAAAATAATTAATATTTTGTCCATTCATTTCATGCTACCACAAGAGTGAGCCCTCTCCTCGAGTACCACCAGTAACAATAAAAACACAAACATTCAGAAATGGCCAGTATAACATGACCGGTAAGTGTGATTTGAGCACTCATCTAGACCAAGACAGGATTACAAGACTTTAACAAGCATTATTCTGAAAAAAGGTTGATGCTACATTGCTATAAGAGTGGAATTCATCAGGTCCACCAATTGTGCCTGTGGGCAGCTGTGCAGGCGCTGCATCATACTGAGCCTGGGGCTCACCAGCGGCACACAGAGTAATGAGCCTGCTTGTCCCCTGTAGCTAGTGATAAATGACATGGGGCCGTAATGGCTCTGCTCTCTACGAGTGACTGACAGCACAGTGAAGCAGGACTTGGCACTGTGATATTGTGAGCATTTAAACACATAGCGTGAGAATCCATAAGAAAATGAGAAATGTTGCTAAGATAACAGTGGTGAGAAATGTATGCAGGCCTAGTTAAAGTGTTTAAACACAGGGGTGATGCATGTTTCTTGTTTTGACTATTTTCTCTCTGGTAAAGATTCAAGTTGTTGTTTGGCACAAGTTTGGCTATAAAGGTGCAATGTATTTTGAATATTTTCTGTCTGTTTAGCCAGTGTTAAATGCTAAAATATCAGGAACACTGCAACATGCCAAGCTACAAACAGCAAATCAATACATGCTTTTCATACTCAAATAGCCTACTTATAAAGTGCATCAGTGCATTCACAGTACATCCAGGGTTTACAAGTTGGTAAGATATGCAAGAGGTTGCTAGATACTTGTCGGCCAAAAATAACAATGCTTATTTATTGAGTGGCTGGTAGATTTTGGAATATACCAAAAAACCTTTAGTACATGTATGATCTAGTGTGGTGCTGACAGTTTTCCATCGTTTGACTTACGTTTAACTACATGGTAAATACGTTAATCTTATTGTCCAATCCGGAACTGTTTTAAAAATACAAAGACAGACATTGAAACCATTACTGTCTTTTTATAAAATAATATTTGAATGCATTTGTGTAGCAAAGCTAATCATGAATTACCTGTATGATCTGGACTACTGCAGATCCCTGTAAAGTGAGAAGGTTATGCATACAGGTTTTTTTCCTGCACAGATAAGTTTTAGCCAGAAAAAAAAGGAAAAAACATCACCTCCATCAAAATGATAAAATAAAATTGAGAATAAAAATAACAATTCAAATTCAGTCCAAATCACAGTCAGGCTGTCCCACACTCACCCAGTGAACTTACCAGAAGTGATTTTGTATTAATATTCAATTTAACCATTTTTTTTTTTTTAATTGGGGATTCATTTACTCAAGCATAATACATATTTAAGTTTATCAAACTTTCAGAAATAAGATAAAAATGCGCAGGCCTTTTACTGTACTGTACGAGGTCCATTCTGAGTCTGGGAGAACCCTGGTATAAACTTGAGTTGAATGTTGATGTGCTTTAAAAATGATCACATTGAGTTTATATATCTGTACAAAATAAAACATGGGCTACAGAACTGTCAATATCTGCAAAGTGAAGAAGAAGAAAAAGTTCTCCATAAATGCATAGCTTGTACTACATCCCGTTGCATACATTGGAATCAGAAAATGATACAATTTACAACTTCATAACACACAGTTTAACCCAGGTGATAAAGTGGCTGGTGTGCATACCTGCTCTCAATAAGTTATTATAGCCTCCTGTTCAATTCCTCAACTTCACCGCGTTGTCCTGCTGCTTTCATGTTTGGTAATCCCCTCGGAAAGATGCTTAGGTCCTGGAAGTCTGTCGGTTCTTAAACAGTCAGGTACCATCCCATCGAAAAACACACACCGGAAGCAAAAAAAGTGCCCTCTTTGACAAGTTAGCTAGCTAGCAGTTAACGTGTTTTATCCCGGAGAGCCGCTCCACTTGAAACTTCAAATGTTTACCTGAGGTTAGGTCTATAAAAATATCCCGCGACTTTTGGGCAACGAGGTGTTTAATTAAAAAAAAAGTGTTTCTTCAAAAGGCAGACTTTCATATTTGTGGTGTAAAACATTATCTTTCTACATCGGTCAACCGCATTTACTAGCAATTGACAACAGCATGCTGTTGGGCCAACAGCCAATCAGATGACAGTGTGGCGATCAGCTCTTTGAGCATGCGTACACAGGGAGCACTTGACATTGCGCGTGGGGTTCACTTTGCGGCCTTTTGAGCCATGGGCATTTAATACACCATTTCAAAACGTATATCCGATCAATGGCTTTACATTGTTTAATATAATAATAATAATAATAATAATAGAATAATCATCATCATTGTAACCATAGTCATACTGTTTCATGTCATGCTTAGATCCAGAATTATAATTTCTAAATTACTCAGTGCCATTACAACCACACCTTTCCTCTGCCAGCACTTGGGGTTTTGCCGCTTTGGATCCAAAAGATAAATGAAATCTCTGAGTCAGTCAAGGTTTATGTGTTTGTCCAACTACTGGCCCCATTGCCAATATATGTTCTGTGGATATATTTAAAGTACAAGATGATTGACAGGCAGAAAACATAGCAAAAGACTTTGGCAGGGACTGGGGCTCTGAGTAGAGAAAAGACTTTGAAAGATGCAGAATCGTATAGTGGAGGGACAACTGTGAGGCCATCTGGTTTCTCAAGACAGAGATGCCAGCTCCTGAATTGATCAGTTCAATGGGTAACATTCAGAAAGAGGTTGATATTTTTAGTGCTTTCACCATGTTGTCCAATAGGGGAGTCTATTAGGTGGACAATTATCATACTATCTCAATTACCTGTATACTTCTTAGTTTAAGCACTGCCTTTTCCAGTAGTTCCGTGAGTTCTAGACTTTCCTCGTAATTCTCACATAACAAATCCTTTTCGTTCATTGCCTTGAATAAAGGCCATGTATTTGTTTCAGTGCCATTCATCACTCAGTGGGTAGCACTTGTGTTCTATTTCATACTTGATTTCGTTCATTTTCGGAAGTGCAAAACCACTTTGAGTACCCAGCCTTTTTTGAAACCCAACCAATAGGCTCCACAGCAGTGGTGTTTTCACTCACCAATGCAGCGCCTGGACTTAATGGCACTGTAACAAGCCATATCAACTAACCATTTAGCATTAACCAGGGAAATGACTGCAAACATTTTGCTGTCAAAATGTGAGGGAGCGGTGCCCTGTAGACTAATGATTAAGGCTCTCTCTCTTGTCTTGTTTCCTGTTTGCCTCTCTAATACAATCTGTCCAAAAAAGGAAAACATGCTTAATGGATAGGGAGAGTGAAAGTATTTGTGTCTCAGCTTATTAAAGGCAACTAAGTAATTTTATTTAGTTAAATGTTAAGCTTGAACTCCTTGTGGTATAGATAAGTGGTTGTAATCAAAAAAGTGTAAGAGTCTACAGCCCCACTACTGGCTGTGTAAGACTGTTACGTATAACAAATTGATGAATAACAGGGGGTCATTCCTCTAGGGATCATTGTCTGTGGAAGCCTTCTATAGATATTTCAGTCTGGACCAAATAGTGGACCAGCCTACTGACCCTATCATACCTAAAGCCACACTTTTTCAGTGGCCAAAAAACTTTGCCATTTAAAACAGCCATTTAAAATCCAAGTTCTTTATGTCTATTAGACATCTGTTGGAGTAAAATAATGTTTTTTGTTGTATTAAAGACCATAGAAATGCATACAAACGAAATTAGTCGCTTTTCTAGAACAACACAAGTGCAGCACTTTACTCTTTGAAAACTCTGTAACTGTATACCAATGAAAGAGTAAAATTGGAGCCTCTTACACCACCCAGAATTTTCCATTCAGATATTGTGGAAAGTGAAACGTAGAACTTTGGCAGTGGATGTGAAGAGAGTGAGTCCTGGATAGTCGCTGAAGTAATATGAGGTTTCTGTACAGAATAAAGTAAACAACCAGTGCTAAAATAAAGTTTAAAAAAGCATATTTGAATTGGTTTGATGAGAAAAGGAGACAGCTGTCTCTCGCTCTAGCATCAGACTCATTTTCAGTCAATTAAAGTACTGCAGTCATCCTTAGTGGCATGGCTGGGATTACATTACAGCTTGTGTTGTAGCTTAATGTTATAATTTGGCTTTGACCCAGAACTCAGAAACACACAGCACGGACACAGAAAGTCAGTTTAAATATTTATTTAACAATCTTGGAGAATTTGCAGAGAGGGAAGGGTCGGGATCGAGGCAGACGCAGGCAGACAGGAGCGAAGCCGAGGCAGAACTAAGACTGGGAGTTGGTGGGTTGTGAGCGTCCAGTACTGGCTCATCAGGGGTACGGTCAGGAGAGGGAGGAGATCCGAGTTGTGAGGGAAACTGGCAGCAAGCAAGCGGGGAACAGCAAGGCACAGCAGGAGACAAGCAGGTTCAGAACCAACTCTGAGGAGACAAGATTACACAGGAGCAAAAAACACAGGACAAAAATGCAGGGCTGGAACAGAACAGGAGAGAGTGGCCCCGCCCCTTGACCTAGATCCTCAGTGTAGCTCGCCTCGGCAGGTGAAGACAAAACACACAGACACAAAAAAGGGGACGGAAAAACAAGCAGGACAGGGAAGACTACAGCTGACCATAACACTTAACCCTTTTGTACAGTTATTGTTTTGCACATCTGTAAGTCAGTACAGGAAATCTCTGTGGTTGTGAATGATATTGTTCGTGCCCAAGACAATAAAATTGTGCTGCCCTTTTAATTGACAACTCAAAGGCCTTTTTTACATTGGATTATGCTATCCTTTTAGAGCGTTTACAACATTTGGTTCAACATTGTGTCCTGTAGATGGGTTGAGAATTATTTATCTGGTAGATCTCAAGCTGTTGTGGCTGATGGATATCAATAAGATTTTTTTAAATCTGTGAAGAGGTTCCTCATGGGTCTGTTTTGGGTCCATTTTTCTATACTATTTGTAAATTAGTCAGTTTCCCGTTATTGTATTTGGTTATTTGGATGGATGATAAGCTTTTAAAACGCATATACCAGAATGCATAAAGAAATTAAAGCCAAAATTGACAATCTTTGATAGAAATAGAGCTTGCCTCACCCAAAGTTATAGGAAACAGATTGTTCAAGCTACGTTTCTATCAGTTTTAGATTACCGACATATCATCATGTGATAAGGGAAGTAAAGTAGCAAGAAGAACTAGTGAATGTTTTCAGCTTGTTTTTGTCTTTTCATCATTGTTTGTCTATTTTGTGTGTATTATACAAATGATGACAATTTGCATAAATATGCCGTGCTGTGATGTGTGTAGATTTTTAATGCAAAGCACTTTGAATGCCATTTGCTACACAAATACACTTGCCTTGTTCCACCACTACAGTACTGTTGACAAATTTCCATAAAGGATTGCTTTATAACTTTGCCGCTGTTTACTTGCACTGTTGATAGTTAGAGTTGTGTTACACACACCACTGACAACTAAACGACCCTAAATAGACAGAAACTGTGGAACATGTGAAGACAGTGAAAATGAGACATGGATGACCCAGAAGAAAAGGTCACAAGAAAGGAAGCGATCATTCAGGACCAGGTTGTATTTATACTTTCTTTTTGATTATAGAGAAGATATAAATGTTTGTACTCCATCAATAAATGCTCATGGGTTTCTCACTTTCTAATAAATCAGCCAATCTGCAGTTATAAATGTTGAATAAGTCATTAATAAAGGCTTTTAATCTTCAAACCTGCAGTTTTAAATGTTCATAAGCTAGACTGATGAGTTAAAGGGAATTTCCACAACCTGCTGAACGTATTAATTTTTTATGACTAATCTGTAAAGCAGACTAAATAAATAATGTGCCACTAAAAAAACATGCCTTATCCAGAGGTGTTTCCGCTGTATGGAAAATTAAAAGTGTGTAAAAACTGTCAAATTCAAAGTGACTTTAATGACCGTACACAGTCTGTTTACTGCAAGCTTATTCCAACATGCTTTTTTAATTAACAATGCAAAGAACAAAAATCCTCTAGGACCTGCTGTGCAGCTGTTAACATATTACTCACATGCTGAACAGTGAACAGCCCAGTAACGTTTCTCTTGCATAATTACAGGCCTACTGCCACTAATTTGTAGTTCAGCTGCAGATGCATTCAGAGCAGGCTGCACCTACACGCTGGGCAACCCACGTACAGAAAGAACTACGTAATCGTCTACTACGTCTTTGTGTGTGTGTTTGTGTGTGTGTGTGTGTGTGTGTGTGTGTGTGTTAAAGACAGACAGACAGCGAGCATCTCTTCTTTTCTCTCGCATCAGCATCACGGGGTTTAATCGCTCTCTCTCCATCACCGAGGCGTAGGAGGCGTCTGTCAAACCTGTGGAGCGTCTGTCTGTCTCTCTCTGTCTGTGTCCGTCTGTCTGTTCGGAAGACACTACACACACGTCGGGCTTTTGGAGTAGTTGTAGTTTTGGAGACAATAAAACGGGTTTACTGCTCTTTGGGGGGGATCTCCGGAAGACTTATCACATTCTCGCCGTAAAGGAAGTTGAAGCAAACAGGTGCGTGAACCACAGGTCTTTGATTTCTTCTTCTCTTTCACATACAAATATACATTTTTAATCCTTAATTTGAAAACACCAGTTACTACATTATTTATTTTTCTCTCGCATTGCAATATAATAGTCCCGTTTCTCTTTTTTTTTTATTTAGGCTCAATGAATAGTAGCCTATAGCCATAATCCATTCATGGTTTCTCAATTGGGCTTTAACCAGTTCTCCTACAGGTGGGATGTAGAGCAGCCTCACAGCAGGGCTGCTTGCATCCACTGCTCATACAGCCTTTTTCAGACGGTGATATTGGCTTGACAAACCTGTCAGAGAGAAAAGTAGGGCGGTGGCATCGTTTTGGTGTCTTGTCACACATTGTAATACCGAGCGCTTGGAACCGGGAGTGTCTTCAAATTGCGTGTGTTTCGACATCCTCACAGCTGTGTGTGCGTGTTCATCTGGGAGCCAATCAAGCAGCCATGGACGCGTTCATGAAGGGGTTCTCTAAAGCCAGGGATGGGGTCGTGGCGGCGGCGGAGAAAACCAAGCAGGGAGTGACTGGAGCAGCTGAGATGACGAAAGATGGGGTTATGTTTGTCGGTGGGTGCTGGGAATTAATTTGATTTATCATCATGTTACGAGAAAAAAAGGGACAGAAAGCATTACAACGTAGTTTTTTCATTATTAATTATTATTATTATTATTATTATTATTATTATTAGTAGTAGTAGTAGTAGTAGTAGTAGTAGTATTATTGTTGTTGTTGTTATAGCCTATATCATCATTAATATTACAATTTCACAACTCTGACTATTCTCTTCTGAGCATCAATGAAGCAGGGCATTCTGATCATTTGGTTTTTTTATTATTACGTACATACGTTTTGACAAATTTCCTTTTCTTTCAGGCTCCAAAACAAAGGATGGAGTCACAACAGGTAACATCACATATCAATGCCGCTAAAATTAATCATTACAACGTTACATTCTGTTGTTGGTCTGGGAAAAAAAAATTGTAAGAATTTACACATTTTGTATATCCAGCCCTTCTTGTTTACATCAACAGTTTTCCAAACAAGTTTTTAAAGATTTTAAAGCAAACACAGATGTACTCTCACTGGATCCTTAGATGGTCAGTGAGAGAGATTTAGGCTATTGTAACTCGGCAGGTGAGTGTGTGTCATATTTCACCGCTTTAACTCTCCATGGGCCAGGCCTTGCTATTTCTCACACACAACAAGCAGAGAAGCCAAGGGAGACTCTGTTATAGGCACCCAGGGAAATGGCCGTATTGTTGTATCACAACTGCAAGTAAAGTGAGTGTTTTGGAAACTGGGATTATATGTGTTATTAAAGCCACTAAATAAGGAAGGATATCTTTTTTTCTCAGTGGGATCAAGTGGCTTACATTAGATCTCTGATATGATAATCTGAAGGTCAACATAGCCAGGTATCATGCATTATGGCAAAGTGCAGCTTGGTTGTGATTAATTATTAAGTGGAACACTCCATCACCATACAGTGCAAAGGATGTGTTCCCAATGTTTTTAGCTTGTAGCCCCTAAAACTACATCTGACCCCATGTCAATGACCAGTTTAAAAACAGATACATAAAAATGAACTTTATTCTTTGCAATGTTTCTCTTTCTGCTGTTCTATCCTGTAAGTTGTGTCCCCTCAAATTTAGTTTGTCAACCCTTGTTAGGGCCCTTATCCTCAGGTTGGGAACCACTGGTGTAAGTACTATAGCACTGAGCGACCCTCATTCGAGCAGTTTTTTTGTGAATGTAGGCTATGCACCGAGAATTACCTTTTTGATTGACTTTGTTATCCTTAATTTAAGAATGAAGCATCACTGAATTAAAATAACTCAGTTACAATAAACCTCTTTAAAGTAGTTACACAAAAGGTTTACTTAAAAGTCACCATAAGCACATGTAATATCCGATACACTTATATGCAAAATCAGACATTACACAGCACTATGTTGCTTAAACATTAAAGGAGTGATGAAACTTGATAAAGTCTATAAAAGGGAAATGAATCCAATCTGTTTATGAGGTTTTTCAATTAAAATACACAACAGGTAATGATCCAGTCTTAGATAACTCTGTAGGGTGTTCCAAATAGAAACATTTAAGTTTTTAATTTCTCTTTTACCCAAATCTGTGTGGACTTCAGGGAATAATGCCGTAAGTAGCTTCTACCACATAAGAGAACACTATTTCAAAAATAGGAAATACGCAGGCAAAACACCCACATTTAACTTGGTGCTACAACATTCTATATCAAGGTAAAAGGGCTATTTATAATATGAGACAATGTAACTTTTGAAATAAGAAGTATCACAACCTTTCTCTTACAAATTAATTTATGAAAAAAACATTCCATTCTCAATTTGATACATGTCACGGTTTTGTGGCTACAGAAACAACAGACTGCAAAAATGCCCTTCTTTATCTTTCTTCACTACAGCTGTGTCTGGAGTGTCTCATGTGGGTGGAGCCATGGTTACCGGGGTTACTGCTGTGGCCCATAAAACTGTCGAGGGTGCAGGGAACATTGCCGCTGCCACGGGATTGGTCAAGAAGGATCCTACCAAACAAGTAACATTTCATTAAAACTGATTTTTTTTTTTTTCTTTTTTTTTTAAGGAATCAGTTTTTGGGTGTTCAAAAAGTTAAAATTGTACCAAATTTAATTATCATTCTTTTTCTGTTGATAATAGTGCTCCCTGCAGCAGTGTTCTCCATTTGCTGTGAACTGTAATTGGCTTGATTGGTTGATAGTTCACAACATCACTTAGGGCTCCTGCACACTGCCTGCGTGGCGGGAGCTGTGGCGTGTCAGCTGTGTGGCGTTTTCTATGTCTTTGCACACCAGAAACATGTCTGAAGCTGCTGCTAGCCTTGTCTTTACACATGCATGTTTCCCATTAATAACATTAAATGTGTTCTTCAACTTTATTTTGTCATTATTTTTGTGTTTGTACATTTGTTTTCACATATCTCAATATCTGTATTTTTTAATTTTTCGAGCCGCGCTTGAGACATTGCGTGTCACGCAGGCAGTGTGCAAGCTCTAACCCGTTAACATGGTAGCCAAAATAAAAAAAGACATGCCACTCAGCTGACTCGCTCAGGCCACACAGGGGGTGTGCAGGAGCCCTAAGTCCCACACAAGCAGCTAACCAGCCACAAGGCTTGTAAATGGAAAGAAGGCTAGTCAGGCCCCGATCAAACAGAGCATGTTGTAACAACCTGGGGAAACGATTTGTAATTTAATTTAAAACAATTCAACTCAGAGCGGAAACATCATTTAACTTCACAACAAAATAAAGGTTGGCTGAGGATAGGTGGTTGGGTGGATGCCTAGCAAGGAATCAAAAGGAAGCAATTGGCATCGCTACGATTGGAGCGTCTATAATAAACAAGGCAGTACGGTGCCACCTGGGGCAGTAGCCTAGCTTTCCAACTTCCATTTTCCAAATGTTGGATGCTGTAAGGGGACAGATATTTTACATTGCTAATGAGGCTAAATGGGCTTTGCTTTAAATAACTATGACAGGCTATCACAATGTTTTTTGACAATGACTTCCAGGTAGAAAAGAGGCTAGCAAAGCAGCACAGTGGGCCTACATACAATGAGCACAGCAGAAACATCAGATAGGTCGGACTATGTGTTCAACTCTTTAAAGGTTACAGTTGTGGCTGACAATGACAACAAAAATAACTTCACATATCCCCCAAATTCCAACCAACTGCCAGTTTTTTACCCAGAAGTGATTGTTGTTAGCGCAAGGTCACAGTGATTCTAGTTAGCAGCGCAGCACGCAAGTTTCCTGTGGGTCTCCTAGCAACACTGGCCATAACACGTCAGTCCACTGCTGCCTTGTCTAGCCAGAGGCAAAAAAACAACAAATGGGAGAAGAAAAGAGAGAAGAATTCAAATTTCAGTTTGACTTTAATGCTTTCATTTTTTCTGGCCACACTTAGCGAATACTCACACTTCTCCACAGGCTGGTGATATACAGTATTTCACCTTTAAAGTTTGCAGCACAGCACATCCCTCCATTTCCTGACAGTGGCTGCCATTACACTACACTGTTTCAAAATGGCCTCCTGACCTTGAGTTATTTGTCATCACTTCTCATATCTGTTGTGAGTCTTTATTCTCTGAAATGAAAGCTATTACATATTGTTAGCATTCCTGTCCATTGTTCATCTTGTCAGTCTGGCCATTGTTTGTCCAAAAGAGGAGGAGGAGGTGAAGGCAGTTTACTGTAGCAAACAATTCTGTTTTGCACTCTCCTTGTAGACGTTGATGTTTACATGCAGTCAGGGTCGTAGCTACTATTCAGGACAATTAGGACAGCTCATGTTTTGGGTATTTTGTTCTGGGAATTTACTAGCAATGAGTAATTCTTAGGCATATTATTATAGCCTTAAAACATTTAATTAACTAAATGAAATACAATTTTTTTTAACAAAAACGTGAGGAGCATTGGGGGAAGTTACTTCAGTATTTCTAAAATATTTTCACATTAACATTTGACATCATCGACCACTTGAAGATCTGTGGAGCAATGCTTCCACAAGTTGGTCCCTGTTTTGTTTGTATCTCACGCACACAAATGTTCAGTTGTTCATGATCAAAATAGTTATTGTCCGTTCACAAACTTGTCCTTTTTCATGAATATTGACCACCACCATCAAGTATTCCAATTGGCTTGAAATTTTAAGATGCCATTTGCATGAACTTGAGTAGACTTTCCATAGTCATACGCCATTTTGAAATGTGTTAGCCGGTAAGGGACATACAGGATATACTGCTAATGGGTATTGTAGCTTCCCGGCCCTAGCATGGAGGACCACACACACTCACAATCCAAATTTCAGGAACAGGAGTCTTCATCTTCGCCCGGAAAAAGAAAAAGGATATCGAAAAGTGCAAAAGACTGGCTTTTAGAAGCGAGAAGGCTACCGTAGCTGTAGTACGTACTTGAAACTGTGTTGCGTGAGGGGGTTGATTGCGATATATGATCTCAACGCTAGATGGTAGAAATTCCTACACATTGGACGTTTAAGTACGCTGTACACGCTTTTGACTCTGACCTGCGCCCCTTTTCTGAATGTCATTCCTCCCTCTCTCTCCCCTTTCATGTCTTTAGTTGTCCTGTATATAAAGGCCTAAAATCTTATCCTATAATCTTAAAAAAATTAAAATAAGAAAAGAGGAACAGATGGCCTTCATGTTCATGCTCTGCTTTTGTTATACACTGACAAACACAGTCTGACCGGTTCTTATGTTGTCAAAGCAGCAGTTACACTACCCCAAGGTTTATATCTGGATTGATATGTTGTTAAAATTGGATGTTATTCTGAAAGAATGACTTATTACTACCCTCCCCTCTCATTACATCGCTATGAGTAGCAAGAAATTATAAGCCAATCAAATATTTCCCTGGGCAACGGCAACACTTTGTTAAATGTTTGTTGTGATGCTCGATTTCCTGTACTTTAATTACCGATGAAACACAACTTTGACACTAAGAGATAATTGCACACACACACACACACACACACACACATAAGCACACATATGTCTTGAGCTCTGCTTTAATTGGCTGTGATTAGTGAAAAGTACCGTATAAAAAGATAAGATTGCAAAGAAATCATTCTCCAGCCAGTGGGAACAACTGACACCTGAACAAGCAGTTATTTTTATTGAAGCTATGAAATTCTTTTTCCCCTACTGTTTTCATCATCTATTGCTGGCATTTGATTTCCTTATAAAAAGATGCTTATGGTATTTCCCACAAACACCCAATTTAATCCTTTCATCCTTGTCAGCAGCTGTGTTATTAAGGCAGCTAGATAGATAATATTCACCCTGAGAGATAAAACACTGATGCAGCTCCACCTGGAATGAGATCAGGCTCATTATGAAGAACTCTGACAAGCCAAAGTTGCTGACAGCACATCCAAACAGATGGATCAACAGACACAGAGTGCACTATGTACTGACTGATGGTAAAATGGTGGTCTGACTGACAGAGGAATAAACATGGATTAAAAAAAACCAACTAAATCCTGGTATTCTAACATGCAGACAGCAGCAGATTGGGCTCATTTAAGCATCATTGTCTCAGGCGTCTCAGCCATTAAACGCCATTAATATTGATTTCATTTGAAAAATTGATGCCGGGTTGATCGAGCCCATCAAAGATTGTCTCCTGTGTCTGACTGACACACACACACACACACACACGCACACACACACAGAGGATGGTGGGATGCGGAGCCAGATTAATCTCCTCATTGAGTTGTTTCACCAATCTGTCAGCTGCTGGTAACACATATCATTCAGGAAACAACAAAAGGTGGAAGGAGAGGAAAATGACAATGAGATAGAGAGTGGTGGTAGAGTGGCAGGGAGCTGAGGAGGAGGACAGGAAATAGAAAATGGTC
Source organism: Etheostoma cragini (assembly GCF_013103735.1). NCBI lineage: Eukaryota > Metazoa > Chordata > Actinopteri > Perciformes > Percidae > Etheostoma > Etheostoma cragini. The sequence continues at coordinate 16,750,841 of NC_048422.1, forward strand.
TCAACAAACACATCTTATTGCTTGGTTCTTTTCAGCGACATGCAATAAAAAAAGGCCGCTGTACTCCCCGTCCCTTAGCGAGCTATTTCTGCTTTGAAACAATACAGACAGGAGGTGAGGAATTACACAGAGATGGTTTACACAGATATTCGAGGTTTGTTTTGTCCTAAAAAACGAACAAATCTTTAACTTTTGGCCTAAATTGAATCTGACTCCAGTACAGAAAAGACAAGGAGGTGTTTATTGGCGGTCCAACTGTGTGTTTGTGTGTTTACATTAGCACACATCTCCCCAGCTCTGCTGGGTAAACAGATGGAGGCTTTATGGGGGGTGTTACATGCAACAGCAGGATGAGAAGGTGCAATAAGTGGTTTAAGGTTATGTCAGGCGCCGGTGAATGCGCCCCACACACTTACACACACGTCAGCGCACTGTGACCCCTCCCCATTAAGGAAGGTCAGTTCAATGGCACGGTGTATCACGCCATCCTGTCAGTGAGACAGGAGAGACGTCACACACCCCCACTTCTGCTTCTTCATTAGCGCTTCATGCCTTGCCTCTATCGCAGCAGCCCATTCACTAGAGTGACCACCAAAAATGAGCATTATGAAATTAATTAGTGAAGTATGAGAGGGGTGAAATCTGGGAGTTATTTACATTCAAACTTGTGTTATAGAATATCATACATTAAATCTATAATAATATATACTTAAAATCTGAGTTACATGCATCCAGATGTGGTTCTGATAGTCTGGAGTTGCGTCTGTGTCTACTTACTGCAACTAATTATTATTTGCATTATCGATTCATCTGCTGATTATTTTGTCTAATAAATGTTTAAACAGTTTGTCAAAAAGTCAATAAATAGTACTTAATTATCCCATGAAAATTTCTTACAGTCCAAGGTGACATCTTCAAATGTTTGTTTTTGTCTGACCAATAATTGAAAATCATAGATATTTAGTTTACTATCATGTATGACAAAGAAAAACATTAACATAACTGTTCTGTTGGTGGCCGGGTTAGCTCAGTTGGGAGAGCAGGTGCACATATGTAGAGGTTTTACTATTTAACACAGCAACTGCGGGTTTGACTCCAACCTGCAACCCTTTGCTGCATGTCATTCCCCCTCTCTCTCCACTTTCATGTCTTCATTTGTCCTGTGTAATTAAAGCCCTAAAATGCCCCCAAAAATTAAAAAAACAAAACAAAAAAACTAATCATTGCAGCTCTAATTATGTCTATTTTTGCTTCGTTTCGGGCTACAAAAAAGTGTATATAAAGGATTTCCAAAAAGGTCAGTAGCAACACAAATAAGAGAGGAGAGTGAAAGAAAAAGTGAATTAATCGAATATGCTCAATATGTCTCAAACACAGCTGGTTACAGTAATGGTCCTTCTCTGCATTTATTGTAACAACAGTACAGTACAGTAACAGTAACTCCCATGAGATCATGCATGTATCAAATTGGATCATATTAATAGTAATAAAAATGCTTTCTGTTTGTCTTTTTCAAGAGTGATGAGCAGTACTCAGCAGTACAGGACATGGCAGAGTCACCGGTAGATACTGACCCTGCGGAGGCTACAGAGGTGAGACTCCACTAGCAAGAGTCAATCAAATTAATATAATGCTGAATTTCAAAGATAAAGAAGGAAAAGTTGATGGAGATATAGACAGTCCAAATGTGTTGCAGTCAGTATCAGACCGGTGGATTTATTGGTGAGCCATAGGTTATAAAAACCTCTGTGAGAGTGAACAGATTTCCCCATTGCTTTATTACAATAGAATGTGTTAATGTGATGCTTTTATGCAGTATATGGACCTTAGGACATTTATATATATATATATATATATATATATATATAATTAGGTTTGATATGCATACTCATTTGTGGTGCTTTTTGTTCTCTCATTAGCCCATAACTAATCAACAAAATCAGAGATCAGAGATCAGAATATAAAGGAGGTAGGGAAGCACAGGAACATTCAACCTTAATTAAATTCAAATATTTGTATGTCATATGGGATTTGTTGGCACCATTCATCCTTAAAGTGTATTAAATTGCATACATCTTAGTTTGAAGTTTCCTCCCAATACTGTTTTCTATTCTTCTAAACCTGAAAAACAAATCAACATTCCTAACTTGGTAAGAGCAAACAAAGCCTGACAGAGTAATCAACAAACCATCTTACAAGTGTAACAATACCTCAACTGGTTGACACAGTTGTAATGTCATCATGCTGCAAGGACAATACATTTATCTACCTCTTCTTTTAATTTTAAATCTGTTTATTGATGGAAATGTCACAGGAAATACATAGAATAAAATGTATCAATAGACACATAATAATTACCATTTTTTTCCCTAACCTTTGTCTTTAAACATCCATCATAGACATCCTTTAGCAAAATGCCTTGAAGTAGCATTACCACTGCCTAGCTCTTGTCCGTCTTCTCTCTCAGGACGACACCGACGACAAATGATGTAGAGCTCCACAATCAATGATCAATGATCAATGACCAATGACCGAAACATTCCATGTTGCTCTGCCAAGTCCCGTTGTGCCTCGTTTGGTTTATGGAGTCTCTGCTCAACGTCCGTGTGTGTGTGTGTTTCTTTTTGTGTTGTTACGTATGTCTGTACAGCATATGTGTAAATGTTGTAGAGAAAGAGGGATGACGTTGTGTGTGTGGGTGAGTGAGTGAGTGAGTGTTTGTGTTTATATGTACTTTTTCTGTCAACTGTGTGGCTATGTCAATAACTCAAACATGGAAATATACCACTTCAAACACCTAAGTGTCTCTATATAAATGAAGAATTTACAGTGAACTGTTTGAAATGGAATCGTAATGATATTCTCTATTTTTGTCTGTATACTGTCACTGTTTTTGCGGTGGACTAAAGTGCTGAGCTATTTGTGCATTCATATTGTATTTTTTATGTTATTACTGCTGTAACAAATATATGTCACATTGAATGGACTTTTGAAATCCAAGAGCATGTAAAACAACTCAGCTTAACCGCTGTGATATGAACTTATTTGTTTGGAGTTAAGTGTTAAATAAAATATATTTAAAAGTGTTGATTTCGAAGTTTTGTTCATCTATTTGTTTGTTTATTTGTTTACATGTTTACATGTAAACATACAAACATTGTGTTTACCATTTTTTGCATAGCATGTTTTAATTTTGATGAATATTATATTCAAAACATGCTAATGAATCATTGCAAGCTTAAATTAAGCCAAAGCGACGCCTGACCTCAGCTGCATGTCAAGTCATCTTATCTCTCTCATAATTACCTCATGAGAAAGTAGGACAAAAAACAGCCAGCTACAATAGTGTGAGTGTGTTACTTGCGTCCTCTGGGGGAAAACCTGCACCACTAACAGGTTGGTGTTTAAAGGATTTCAATACATGCTAAGAAATAAGGATCCATGATTGGATGTACTGTTTTCTTTCACCAGAGGAAAATGTTTATTTTGTCATTTGTTTTAAAGGCAGTAATAATCCTGCCTGTAGCCACTAAGACTGAACAAACCAATTTATTATAATAGAACATGTTGGCCTTGATTGTGTGCTGTACCCAGCTGTCCAGCAGCAGGCTCCATAATGTGTGTTTAAGAAAGAAAGAGGATGTGGACATGCACTTACCAAGGTCTGTCCTTGCAACCATCTCCTCCAGCATCTTTTCTCCGACAGACAGTTCTGCTTCATTAACGCCAAGACTGATGTTCCCTTTTAATTGGCCATCTATACTGTGGTATTTACTCACAACAAATCCATCTACAGCTGCAGTACATCTTTGTGTTTTACTTCTTGTACTACACTACTTCGTAGCAGGTATTTCAGGGATTTTTGAATTCTCCCATTCTTTATAATTGAGTGGGTTATTTAATTCTCTACTATTAAGTTCCATTTCTTACTAATAAATCCTGCAGAGGCCTGCATTTGTACACATTCTCACTTGTTATTCTCCCCAACCGTCACCTGCGGTTTCCTGGAACATCCCTGCAGAATGCTATGACTTGATGTTATTGTTGGCATTGTACCCACCACCACATATTACATAAATCACATTAATACACCGTTTACTTTTGTGTACGTTTTAAAATACATACTATACATTTATCTACTTTTTCATAGTTTTGAGAGGTGAGTAAAAAATAGCAGCCATACATGCTGTGATCACTTTAGTTTGGATTAGATTTCCTTCACTCAAGTCATAACTTATGACAAGGTGCTGTAGTTCTCTGGAAGACTGTCAAGAAAATATGTGCAAGTATTTTTCAAGACACAATATAACTCCTTGGACTACAAAACTAGCTTCTCAGTCAGTTCTAGTCATAGGGTTTGTATTACCCTCTACCATAGCATTTGACTTGAAAATGATTTTACATTTTAATCATAATAACCAGATAATAACCCTAAATCTTACTTTACTGAGCTTCACTAGAAAAACACATGCATTCTTGATGGAAAGTAAGAGAACAGTTATTTATTTATTTTTGTATCTAAGCACATTCTATTGATGGATTCTGGTGGGAGAAAAGAAGAATGCAGTATTCACTGCTGTGTTGACTAAAAGTATCCGTACTTGGTGTGCATTCCTGACAGCTATTTGTCATTCACTATAAAATGTGTGTGATGCAACAAGGAAGTTGAATTGATCCCATCTCTCGATTAAAAACAATCCATAAAGTACAAAACAGTTTCCAGTTCCTCAAATTTCAACTTCAATTTTAACAGACTGTACAACAATTTGTACAGTCTGTTATCCACATCTGGATGGCAGAGGTCCATTTGACAGAAAACAGATGATGGAGAGAAGCGATGAAGACTAAGATTCTGTATTTCACTTCCTCTTCCTCCTCTTCAAGGCCTTCCACTCTCCCTCCTGAGTGGCCAAGCTGCCAAAGAGCTCCCTCACTTTCCTCTTTCTCTCTGAATCTCTGAAACACAGAACGCGTGAATAGTTAGTAACAGAAAAACTTCACAGAAACATTCTGACAGGCCCGTTGTGTTATCCGTACCTGTTCATGACCTCATTCAGCTTCTCTCTGGCCAGGAATCGTGTGTCCTTCCTGATTTCCCTCAGAGCGCCCTTGAACTCCTTCTTGTATTTGTGCTGCAGTCGCTCCTTCTCTCTCTCGTCTTTGGTGCTGCCGCGCTTCTTTCCGTAGTCCAACCTGACAAAATATTAAAGAAGCAAATTAGATTTTTTTTAACAGATGCACAACCAGAAAATGTGCGTGCCAGTGTTGTATTACTCAAGATCGGTCTTGCTCTTACTTTTTGAAGGTCCCGTCTCGTCATGTTAACTTGGTCTTGTCCCGGTCTCTGGATTTTATTTCAAGACCGGCCAAGCCCGCAACTGCAGGGATTTCACTAAATTGCCTGTGCACGGTCGGATTTATGCCTATGTGTTAAAACTTGCAACTACAACCAATAACTTGAGTTATATTTAATTTGAAATGTGTTACCGTAAACCCCTCTCTCCCTGCCCCCTTTTACATGCACTCCCAAGAAGTTGGGTGAGGAAGATAGGAGAAGACGTTCTGGCTGTCTAACACAAACCTGCTCTTGGTCTTGACTCGGTCTCGCCCTGCCATGATCAAAGTCTCTGCCCCGATACACGGGTCTTGGTTTAGTTGCTCTTGACTACAACACTGGTGCATGCCTCATTTCAACAATAATGAAAACGTGTTGCCTTTGTAATTAATTGGATTTCCACTTACACTTCAACAATCTTAGGTGTGAGGAGCTTCAGAGGAATTGGCTTCTTCCTCTCCAAAACCAGCCGACTGCGAGTCACAGGAGCACTGCTGATGGTCTCCAGGATCTCACTGTGAAGTTCCTGCAACAAAACGGCAACACTGATTATTAAGGAGAAACTGACAATAGGATACTTTGAGGGGGAAAGAGAAAAAGATAGACCTCGTATTAAAACCTCTTTGGCAACCAACCTGTAAAAGCTTTGGTAATGTATGGGCTGAAAGATGTTTGGAAAGCAGCAATCTGATTGGCTGGAAGATGCATGCGAAGGATGTGAGGTCTTTGTAGAGCAGGCAGCACCGCTTCACCAGGTCCAAGCAAGTAGACAGACACATCAACCTGCGGAGTGATACATAAACATGGATCATCATCCCATTTTTACTGTTCGATATTTTTCTCAAGGTTATGAGACTCCTCAATAACAGAGCCAACACACCCTCTCGACCACATGTTGGCAGGAGTGTTGTTCATTCTTCATATTTATGAATGTGCAGTATACCCTATACGTATACCATATGACCAACGTATGTGTACGTGTATCTACAGCGTGAAATATCTTCATGATCAAGTCTCAGGAGAAACACATTTCCTGGAAAAATGAATTGTTTCTACTTTTGCGTAGTCTTTTTTCAATTTTATTTTAGCTGCTGCACCCAAGTCGTTTTCGGAACCACCGCCGAATCAATGTAAAATCAACTAAATGGTATTTGCAATAACAAATTAACAATAACATGGTTAACAAAAACAAGCAATCATCAAAAATTAACTAAATGACTTTTCTCAGATCTAATGATTGTAGTTGGTCCCCAGTGGACTTCTTTAGCAAGTTGTGTCTTTAAAGCTTTTAGAGTGTTATTTATAAATTCTCTGCTCTAGCTTTTCCAACGTGTTAGACACGGATATAGTATTAATAAGGGTATTTTCGTAAGGGAGGACCCTTAAAGCCCCTGCCAAACACATGCACCTAAGTCTTCCACAGACCTAGGGGAAACACTGACAGCCAAGCAGGCAATGACAGAGGTAAGAAGCTGGTATTAAGTAGGTGTGATGTGTTATAATGTTCTTAGTTTATTTTACGTTGCTAATTGCCACTAAACATAAAGCAAAGCTAAGCCTGATGGGGATGTTGTTACTTTTACAGGTATCTGGTAATAAACTAAAATATTATAGAAAGAGAAACAAAATCAGTGGGATACATTTTGCTGGATGCATCCTGTAGAATTCATGACAGAATTCATGTTGTCCTGAAGACCAGAAGAGGTGCCAAATAATATGTGAGAGGTGGAAATTATAGCTCCTTCTACGGTTTCTAGTTTAGTCTACATTGAGTCTAGAGTCTACAAGAACTGTTCCTACCTATTACTCCGGGAGTTCAACAATGTGTGTCAAAATATTCATTGTTACACATTTAGACACACTGTGGCCTTCATGCTGTGTACACTCATTCTGCCCCTTCCTACCCGAATGCTACATCACTCTAACCACAGCTGCTGGTGTTGCATGAGTCACCGTGAGGTCTGAAGGAATGCAGGACTCAGGATATGACCGGCCACCCCGCTGTGAGGAGCATGACTCACATGCAGCACGAAGATTTACAGAGTAGGTATTTAGGATTGCAGCACGTCTCAGTTGGATTCATTGAGAATTAAAATACAGCTGCTTTCAAATAGAAACACCACTTAAACGAATGCTTTGTTTAGTTAATGGTTACAGACAAAAAAGCTTAATGATTTAGAATTTCTAATCTTTGTAATTGATATTAGAGACATAAAAGATTAAATGGTGCTTATTGTGTGTGACTTTCAGATTTACTTATTTTTCTTTGACAAATGAAGACAATCAATTAAATGAATTTCTCTCCAAGATAACTGTGTTTAATTCTGAGTGATGTATGGCATGTTGTGAGTATTATTTTAGTCGAGGACAATTAAAATGTCTATTCTCACACACTGTGCACAACCATGGACTGATAAAGTCTGTTTGCAAGCTTTGCTTGGTGCCCACACACCAGCTGCTGTGTGAAACCACGCTGGCGACTCATCAGGAACAATCGAGTGAATGTATCAGCTCTGAGCCATACAGTCCAAACACAGTTACAGGTAAACACAGTATAATTTCATCTTATCTATGCATTAATGAAGACCCTCGGTACACATTCACTCTTTAACAGCACTGCATGACACGCTAATCTTTTATCAAATGTTGTAAAGCAGCTGGTTAAAGAAGAGATCTGAGTGATCAGTGCGTGTCTGTGTGCTTCCATTTTGTCTTTTTCTTTTGCAAAAGAACAAATACAATATTTTCAACACTTACTATATATACAAAAAAAAGGTAAATGAATCATTCTAACTTTATTTATTGCCGTTTTATTATTTGGTGGTCACATTCTGGTCCAAACTGAACATGAGAAGCTGTGTGAAGACAAAACGTTTTCTCACACTTAATCTCCCTCCCTCTCTTCCTACTGGGCCTATAATTGTCTCCAAACAAGTGTTCACTCCTGTTATTACATGGTGTTGTTACATACTCAATTCGACATGGCCAATAAGGCATTCTGAGATCTGTGGTGTCTAAATGCCATGTTTGTGGAGGTCAGGTGTATATACATTGCTCACATCATATTGCATTGAAAGATGTTTTAGTTCCCCATAATCATTCCTCCAGTCCATACACAGATTAAAGGAGGTTAAAGGTTGGATGTAGAACAAAGGTTTGTGGGCATAGTGCTGTTAAGGACAGATTTAGCTTCTGTTAACAGAACTGTTAAGATGAAATAATGATAATCGCGCTGTTCTTAACTACTCAACGCACAATTGTTTCCCATAAAGTTACGTAATAACTTAATGGTCAACTCGCACCCTGCCTACTCAGCTTTCAAATCTAATCAATTTGGTACATCATTTCTAAAAGATGGGTTCCTAGGTTACTGTTGACAAACGTGTTTCCCTATGTTGTTGCAGAAAATTGTAAAAATCAGCCATTGTTAGATTGTTCTGCCAACTGATTGAATTAACATCAAATGAGTGTATGTTTTAGGGGTTTGAACAGTTTCTTTCCCTCCAGGTGTACTCCCCTCCTACCTATGGTGATCTCTGCCAAGCTCATTCTTGAGTTCCAAGCGGTGGGTCGCAGACAATGGAAGGCTTTTCTTGCTCCAGCTCAGGCAGGACTCGGAGTCTGACAACACCAGCAGATCACTGCACTTGCCCGATGGCCTGAAGGGCGGCACCACAGTGTAACCTGCAACACAATGTCAAAGTCTATCAGTTCAGTTTCACCCTACGAACGCTGGCATCAACTAAAAGGCTTGATAGAAGTGTGGAAATGTGTTGTAGAACATGAGTGTGCAGCTACCTAGAGCGGTCTTGTCCTGCACGGCCAGATGTAGCGTTCCAGCCAGGAAGTTGACGAGCTCAGGCAGGAAGCGCTTTGAAAATGAGACGTACTCCACTGCCAGACAGCACAGAACTAAACCGGACGTCACGTCCTGTAATGATCTCAGTGGACACTAAGGACATACAAATCACAGGCAACAACACATACAAGTATGATTATGGCATTAGTGCGGAAAACATTGATTTTGCGCTATTAAAGAAGACATTCACTTCAACATAACTTCCATGTGAGTGTTTTCATCTGCAGCACTTAAAAGAAAACACACAGCTGTTTTGACTTGGAAAACTTATAATGAATAATTGAAAATGTTTGAATTATGTACTATATCGAAAGCCCTTTCTTATCCGGACAAAATCCACACAAAAAAAGATGACTAATGAGAGGGCCGACTTCAAACATAATGAGAGACGGCAAAATCCCACAAGAGGCAAGATGAGTCAAAGCGGTACAAAAATAGCTCTCATGATGAAGACTGGTGTACCTTGGTGAGAGCCTGGCTGATGTAAAGCAACGCTGGAGTGGTAACTGGGTGTCTGAAGTCTGAGGTAGGAAACAACAGGGCTGTCACCTTCAGGTAGATGAGCTAAAACACAAAAACAAACATACTGTAGCTGCATTTGTCATATACAGAAGAAAGAGTACTCTCATTTAATAGAAAGAGCAAGACAAACTGCATCTTCCTTACTTTGAATTGAACCTGTACTTTTATTGATTGTGAATACTCTGTTAGGAGACTAAACTCAAACATCAATCAAGGTTCAAGTCAGCATTTGTAGTAAGGTGTAAGTACAACATGTCTTACCATTTTTTTTATTCATATCATTAGCCCTTGACCAAGAGGACAATATTTTAAACAGAGGCTAGAATGGATATAAAATGTAAAACCTCTAATCCACCCTGATAAACATTCAACATGTTTACGGTATTCGCAGCAAATTCATACCATGTCTAGTGTTGGGAAAGCAACATGTCCTTTGACCTCAAGCCCCTCCTCCATGCTATGACCAGCGTCTCCGAGGATGCTCTGCATGGCTTTACACGCTGCTTCTGGAAACATCTGACACAAAGTGTACAGCTCTCTACACACACACACGAAGAGAGAGAGAGAGAGAGAGAGAGAGAGAGAGAGAGAGAGAGAGAGAGAGAGAGAGAGAGAGAGAGAACAGTGCAGAGATGAGCAGTGTTTTGTTTCGAGTAGTATAGATTTAAGGATGTAAAACCAGGTGAGGGAAAGGCACTTTTTGAACTCACGGTATGAGCTTATCTATGGTGGTGAGCTCAGGAGGACTCCTGGAGGCCAGTTCTCCAATGTACTCCAACAGAAAGACAAACAGTTTCTGGGACCAATACAGATAACATTGTAAGTTCATACGACACTGAACGCTACCTGATACTGGCGAACCAAACAGAGGCACAACACTCATTTTCCAAAAATATATAGCCGGCTATATTGTACCTGCAGTTTGAGCTTGTTGCCCACAGCTAAACTGGCATGGTTGCTCTTCTGAGTCCTGGCCACAATGAGGCGCTGGTTGTCGGGAGTGTGGCCATGGAGCAAATCTTTCAGGTCGCTGTAGTTCTCTGGAGCTACGAGAAAAGGGAACACAGAATGGTGATGATGATCTCAACGTGTTTCTTAACATGCGAACAGAATGTTAAAAAATTTACTTTGAAAAAAATAAAACACAGTCGGTCCTGAGTTTCATACGTTTGTTCCGGTGTGTACTTACCAGTAAATGTGTATGGGAGCTCTGCTTTAGCTGCCTCCTGCTGGGCCTTTATCTCCTCTTTGCTCAGACTCGGTTTAACACTGGCCTTCTCATCCTCCTGTTTTTCCTCCTCATCCTCGCTTTCTTGCTCGGACTCCAGGTCTGAGTGACCATCTTCTTCCTCACTGCTGCCCTCTTGCTCCTCTTCCGACTCCCCGTCATCCTCCTCTGCGTCTCCATCTTTATCTTCCTCCTCTGCCTCGGATTCCTCCTCCTCTCCACTCTGTCCCTCTTCTTCATCTTCACCCTTGTCTTCGTCGGACTCCTCTCCAATATTCCACTTTCCGTCCTGGGCGCACAAAAGAAATGTGAATTAAACACAATCTGTGTTAACACATGAATCAAAAAAAGAGAGGAACAAACCTTCATATTGCGTTGCCTCTTACCTGATAAGACAGGGTCTTCTTGTCGTCCGTATCCAGGATGAAGCCATCATTGAGGTCATCAGCAGACATGTGGATCTGACTCTGAGAACTCTCCCCGACTTCGTCTCCCATCATCCTCCTCAGACGGTCAGCCTGGAGAAAGCAGAAAGACAAGAAATCTATCACACAGACTATTCAAATGTGTGCTGATGACAAGAAGCTGTTAAAGGTGAACATACCTCTAGTTTCTGTAGCTTCTCCCTCTCCTCCCGGGCGAGCTCCTCTGGGGTTTTCAGCTTCTCCGAGGGCTGAGCCTTCATCTCGAAGCCGAGCTCTCTGACCATCATGTCATACTGTTCCAGCTGGAACACACAGAGGAATCAGGGAAAGAACAAAGAAACGTCAGCCTCTGATGAATAAAGGCAACCAGCGGAGGAACAACATTTTGCTGATTGGCTGGTGTGACTCTACCTTGGGCTTCTCCTCCTCAACACATTCACCTTTGGGCGTCTTTTTCACCATCAGAGCCTGGATGCTCTTCCACTCCTGGTCCAACTTCTCCGTCAGCTCCTGTGCCTCCTCTTTCTGCACCTGTCGTTCCCGCTGAAAACATCAAAGAAATTCAAGAAAACCCAGAAGTTAATCATCTGGACCACAAGCAAATCTTTAAAAAAACAACAACAGGTCACTCACAAGTCAAGTGGTATTTCAGACTGGATCACTTGGTCAAAACACACAGATCACTTTGGTCTTTTCAATGGAATCATTTGGCAAAGTAAACTTTCCATTCAGAATCTTATTGGCATCCGTTTCAGCATCTCGCGCTCACCATCCACTCAAAATGTAACGTTACGCTTTGGCCGGCTCGGCAAGGAAAAAGGGAGAAACAAAGTTAACCAAAAGGATTGTGCTACTGGCTCACCTTCTCCAGCTTGGACTTCTGGATGAGCTCTTCGATCAGCTCCTGTCTGGACTTGGCCCTGTGGCTTCCTTCTCCCTCCTGCTGCTGCTCCCCCGAGCCTCTCTTTCGGAGAAGGCCCCCTCCTCCGAAGTGAGAGGCGGTCAGCTCAGCTAGATGAGAAAGAGAAATAGTGTCACTCAGGGTGCGATTTGTGAAGGAAGGAAAAAGGGGGGCAAAGTTTATTCGATCACGCACAAAACACACAAAATATGGAAGAATTGATTCCCCCCTTCATATACCATGGATGTAGTGTCACTCGGCCAGCCATGCCGAAATATTTATGAACTTTAATTTCCAATTGGAAATAATCTTAAAATGAAATCGCAAAACATAAAAAAGAAAATACTTTGACCCGGAGAATGCTCATTTGTTCCCCGGGAGTATTTTATTCACAATCTTTTTCCAAAACGTAAAGAGTCGTTTTGGTGCCTAAACTTAACTGTCATCGCCGCATGACTGTCACTTATTCTGGCTACACTCAACCACAGCCCCTGAAAAGACTTTCAATGGGAGGTGCCTGTACCCGGCTCGCAGTCATTTTATCGCTCTGTGGCACTATAGACTCTTCATGTCACAGCGCTTTACCTAGTTTAAAATATTTATTTTTTTGGCATTTAATACATGGTCTATTGGTAAAATAGCATTGATCCCTTTAAGAGGGGGATACATTTTGGTCCCACCGGGGATAAATAATAATTCAGCAGAGGCAGAACCTGGCAAATCGCACCCAGGTGTCTACCAGCTGTGTCATCTATAACAAGACTTGTCAATCCAGTCGTGGACTGGAATTGATAAACCTCAACCCAAAAAGCCTCCACTTTTGTGAGCTTTGCATTTGAATATTACACATTTCTCATAATTATTAATAATTGGGGCAGATACACATTCACACACACACAAACGCATGGATTTTGATTAAAAAAAATATGTAAAATTTTTAAACCATGGTAACCTTGACTGAAGGAGATTGTATTCATAAACAACCCAACATCTGGCATTGATAACAAAAGAGGAAAAGGGCAAAACTTAAATTAACTTTCTGTTTCATTTGGTGTTTGGACCCCAGCAAATCTCACCTGACAAAAGACCTTTCTCTTCTGATTCATCGTCACTGTTCACAAGGTCATTGAATTTCTCCATCTCGGCCAGCGACTGGCCGTAATGAGTCAGCTCCTCCTCCTCGTTCAGGTTGTACACATCCTTCTTATCATGGTTACGCTGAGCAATAAAGCACAGTTTGACTGAGAGTTCAGCATACAAAGTCAGATTTGTTTGATGTTGTGAGAAACAAATGATCCATGTAAAAAATTTCAGAAGGCCATGGCTACATGAAGGAAGTCTAAGTGGGGACAAACGGCTTCTTAGATAGTGGTATTGCTAAATCTGTTTTCACATCTGTCTGGATGCAAGGTTTATTCAATTTTAAGATAGTCTTGCATTGCTATTGCACACAGCCTGCTATGGTTTATTGGCATTTCTTTAAACCAGTAAATATTGTCATGAGCGGCGCACGGTGCCGCTGAAAAATAGCCTCGGGAAGGAACTTGTTCTGCTTTCAAAAGCAGCTTTAGTTGTGCAACAGAAAACTCAGATTGGACAGATAGTCTAGCTAGCTGTCTGGATTTACCCTGCAGAGATCTGAGGAGCTGTTAACCATAGTCCCAAGAAATCCACAGAAGTTTAAATTCCAACACAAAGCAAAGAAAGCAGAAAGTAATTGACATCTGGGCAAAAAGAAGAGTGTGATCCGGCGGAATTTCCGACAGCATCGGCGCTGACCCGGAAGTAGAATATCGTGGATATAGACTATTTTAAAGATGACATGTATGGCAAGACCTGATGTTGGGTGTGTTGGAATGCAAACCGTTACATCACTGACCTGTCTCTCCATTGCAAACCTCTTCAGGATTTTGTCTTCTGGTGCCATCTTGGTGTCATACTCTCCAAAGCGCCTGTCAATGAATTTGCTGGACTTGTTCTTCTGTTTGTATTCCTTCAGCAGGGTTTCTTTTCTCTGAAATATCAAAAATTGCAAATAATTTCTGCCCACTCCAACATGTACACACACACACACACACACACACATATGTATATACACATACATACACACACACACACACACACACACACACACACACACACACACACAGTATATATACATATACATATATACATACAAATATACACACAACATCATTAATTATAAGTAATATTTACAAAGTGTGCAGATTCTACTTTTATCCTCACTTTAACTTGAGCTTAGTTTGCGGTACTTTCTGTCCTCACAAAATGTCTCCGTCTCTCCTGCAGAAAATCGCTCTCAGCATGATACTGCGAGCCCCAGGCTTCACAGCTCAGATAGTGCTAAAGGGATTTTGAGCTGTGACCCATGTCTGCCAGATAGCGTAAAAGTATAAGAGTTTATCTTTTCATTATCATTTCATCAAACGTCAGAATCTTTTATGTTTAATTCAGAGTCTGCTGCCCTTTTTCTTCATTCTCTTGTTTTGCCCAGATTTCTCTAACACTGACATTCTCCACTTTGGTTTCTATTTGAAGCTGCAGTTCCGCAAGTGTTTGGTCAATTTGGTCAAAGAACCAGGCGCCCTTTTCGCAACACATCCTAAGGCCATAAGTATCTCCTGACTGGCTTAAATGAAGGGGAATTCAAAAAAATTAAAAGGGCCTAAACTTTCAAACTCCTAAGTTTTTGGTCGGTAAATTCAGTTAGCGGCTGTCTGTAATGCCCCTCATCACTTTTGCCTTTATTATGTTTATGATCTTTCAAAAATAAAATTTGATGGCAGTTGAAGTAATAAGGATCCAATTGACTGATCAAGAAATTTGTGCAATCCTTTGAAATGTCGCGCAGCATTTTTCTGTATAAGAAGATTGCAAAACTCAAGTCATTAAATAATCAGCAATTGTAATAAATGTATTAAAAGTAAAGTTGGTTTCAATGCATTAACTGGACTGAATTGGTGCTACATATGGAATTATATGTATAATTCATAGGTGAAATCATACATTTCACAGTATCAAAATGCAGACAGTATTTGCTGCCAGAAGCAATCTATTAAACAAATCAATATTTGATTATGTTTTATGTAAACAAACACAACATTTGTTAAAGAAAACAATCTATTTACGTTATTAAATGTGCCCGTGTTTTGATGAATTATTTATTTCACAGATTGGCCACCAGGGATCACTGTAGACATGATGAATAAATTCTTTCAACATCACTGTGTTGTCATGAACAGTCATCTGGATTAAATAGCTAATATGTTTGAACATTTAATGACTTTAGGAATTAAAAGTAGCAGAAATATTCTGGTTGTGTAATTGCTTGCAGAAAGAGAGAAGTTGCTGAAGGTGTAGGTGTAAAAACTTAATAACGTAAAAAACGTAATTTTTTTTTTCTTACCTTATTAATGGCTTTGGATCGAGACACGCCAGGCAGACCCACATCATGTTTGCTTTTCCTCCCCAGAATATCAAATTTCTTCCTGTTGATTTTCACCTCAAAAGGGTTGTTTTTGATCTCAGTTGAGGTCTTGGTTTTGCGGACCTTGTCGGCCATGCTCCTCTTTTTGGGTGCCTTCCCCATCTGTAACAGTAAATTAGTGGGCAGATTGAGTTATCTGCAATACTGACATTGCAGACTCTGTTCATCAGGCGTACCTCCATCTGAGAGAAGCCTTTACTTGATACACCACATGAACTAAATGGCCACTGAAAAACATGACATTTTGAATGTGTGCTGCAATGGTGCAAATATCCCTCCTACATGAGTGAAGTGTCGTCCCAGAACACTCTGGCAGACTCTAGTATCTCTAATATAGTCATAAAAGTATAACAACATGTAATAGAAACGACCATTAGACGACAAATGGCAAAACCCAAAGCTCTTTTACTGCTAACTAGCTTAGCTTTGAGCCGTCAACAGCTTGTAAACAAGCCAAACGTTATCACGCAGAGGCAGCGTTTACCTTTTGCTCGCGCTGAGGAGTCGAGTTATTAAATCCAGGCGGAGGAAAACATGGGCCACTAACGCTCTGCCAACCCTAAATTTAATAAAGAACACTTTAATATTTTACTATCCACGTTGTTTCACTGGGTTTCCATTTCCAGCATGCACAAGTCTGAGGTCAAAGTTTAAAACAAAGACGCAGAAAAGAACTACTTCCTGTGTGAGATTCCCTACAGCGCCTCTAGCGTTGACAAGCTTCACTCCAGCCTTTTTGCTTTTGACTTGTGTATGTTTAAAGAATTCCCCCATTTCGTTTTTTGGTGTTGTTTTTTTGCTTACTTAAGTCTTTCATGTACATCGACAACATTTGTAGTATAGCTACGCATGAAATGAAGGTTTTGCATGGGGTTGTTTTTTGTCGATAAAAAAAAAAAGCTGCATCTTGAAGACCTCCCGTCTCGTGCCCACCCGTCTCCAGGCTGCATACATCCCCTGCTCCAATAAGAGCACGGATTACAGAGAAAACTGGGTACAATATAAAGTAAGCTAGGGCTCCCGGATAGCTAAGTTGGTAGAACGGGCGCCCATAAAGAGGTTTAGGCCTACTCTTCGACGCAGCGGGGCCAAGTTCACCTCCCACCTGTGGCTCTCTTCCTCTTCATTTATTCAGCTGTCCTGTCAATAAAGGCTTAAAAATGCCCAAGAAATGTGTGTATTTATATATGTGCTAAAACAGAT
>NC_048422.1:16767921-16937288 GCF_013103735.1 Etheostoma cragini
GGTGCTTTGAATGAAGACGTTTCTCTTCTCAAACAGCGTGTCACGGAGGGGGTGGGAGATGTTCTTCAGGATGCTATTCAACTTGGACAACATCCTCTCCATCACCGCCTCCAGAGATTCCAGCTCAGCTTCTCCAATCACTGCGCCGGCCTTCCTAAGTAGCTTGTTAGCCTCCCTCGCCCTCACACCCGGTCCTCAGCACACAGCAGCATAGCAGCAGGCTGACCACCACAGGCTCGTGGAACATCTGCAGCATCTTGGTGTAGTGCCGGTTCTGGCTCTTTTGTTCGTTTCATATGTTATTCACCTGCATTCTGATACTGATTGTTGTGCCAGTATTATTGCATGAGTACTAATGTTACACATTTATCAAATATATGTAAAATGTAAAAACAGATTATTGTAGGTTTTCACATTGCTGGTTATACTTAATCTGCTTATAATCACTTGGCCATTACTATTTTTGACATTCTCAATAAGTCCTTTTCATCGAATGGTTACTAGAATGTTTTCCCTTAACCTGTGCTGAAAAAAAATACTTTTTATATTGACTCACATGATTGAGCACTGATGGAGATGGCTTACAGTATATTTATACATGATTTGCACAGAGATTTTACATAAATGAATAGTCACACAATA
The DNA here is from genome assembly GCF_013103735.1 of Etheostoma cragini. NCBI lineage: Eukaryota > Metazoa > Chordata > Actinopteri > Perciformes > Percidae > Etheostoma > Etheostoma cragini. The sequence continues at coordinate 16,768,564 of NC_048422.1, forward strand.
CTGATTTTTAATAGTGTTTTTTATTCATGGCTGTAAAAGAGGCAGAACCATGAGAAAAGATAGGTGGAAGTGTTAAGTCTGTAGATGGTGTAATGAGACATTTAAATTGGAAGTAGTTCAGACAGAATACATATTAGCATAGCTGCGAGATAAAAAAAAAAAAAAATCTATGGTTTACTCAAATGAAAACCATGAGAAGAATTTTAGTCCTAAACCTAAAATGTACTATATAATTCAGAGGGGTAGTTACAGTCATTTAAAGGACATTACACACTGTAAGCATTCTACACAAAGTCCTTCACGAGTTAGACATTATGAGCTTGCAATAATGTAGATACATCATATGTCGTGAACAAAGTTTTAGTAAGCGCCTAAGATTAGGTGATGCTTCCCGTTAGTTTTGCCTTTTGGGTCATCACAAGTTATACTGATGACTAACCTTAACTAAAACGGTTAACGCATGAAGTTGGCCCATGTATTAATGCCCTGCAACCTTAAGCACAGCTCATTTGCATTCACACCAATGATTGCACATCAGTGGCCTAAAAAGAAAATGCTTCTCCAGTTTACATTGTTTTTACTGCAGCTGGAAACAGGTATTCAATGACAAAGTTGTATTTGTTCAGTGTGGGCTTTTACAGGAAAGTCCAGGTTGAGGGTTCTGACATTTGATTGATCATGCAGCTTTCATGTTCTGTAATGATTGCATCTATGTTTATGATAGAACTTGTATGAGCTCCCGGACAGTGGTTTATAAAAGAGGAGGTTCATGGTGCTCTCACAGCAATCAAGCATGGTGGGAAAAAGAAATACATGATAGGGAACAAAAAGGAAATCTCACACAATATGTGTCATTTCTGTCTGTATATGATTTTTTACAGAGAGAAATTAAAGGGCAAATTCAAAGCAAAGCTGGGCTCAAATAATTAGAAAAAAAAAAAACTTGAGATTTCTGAGAATTTGTTTTTAGACATTCCTTCATACTAAAGACTTTCAGTTAACATTATTAACTCTTGGAATAATCAATAAGCCCAAAGCTTGCTGACGCTTGCCGGGATGACTCACACTTGGTTGCGAACCACGCTCAACATCACCAGGTTCAAACATGATCATCTGCAGGTTTGCAGCACTGCCGATTCATTAAACCTGTAAGTTAAGGCTGTGTTAAATGCTTGTGTGGGTTTTAAAAAAAAAGAAAAAAAGAAAAAAAAGGGAAAAAAAGTCCAACAACCAAATGGGATTTAGTTTCTGGATGATTTAATAAAATACTTGATTATGGAAACAGTAATATTGACTTTGTATGACTAAATTTTCCATTATTAATTACCTGAAAATATTCCAACTGTTTTCCTGGCCTGACAACATGTACTTACATGGGCGCACAGCTTCACAGGGTAAAATTAGCAATATGCAATTTGTAGTTCTCACTGTCCAAATTGACCACCAGTTAAATGAGAGTACAAGCTTCTCTTTAGGCATTCACTGTTTTTGAAAGACACTTATTTTTGATACAATCCCAATACATTCTAGTGGTTACAACGGTTTAGTAATGCTCTTTAAAAAATAAGTGAGGGTGGTAAAACCCTAAAATCTCACCCTCAAACCTTAATTGTGGGCCTGTAGTAATAGACATGCATCAAAGGCCAGATAGAGTGGACTAGACAGAATGCACCACTCACAACTAAAAAGCCTCTAATAATTAAAAACCTTTGTGCAATCAATCATTTTTACACTGTATACAAAATTGGCAAACACTAACAAGGAAAAATAGGTTAATAAGCCAGCGACAAATGTCAAAACAACAAAAAAAGCTTAACTGTGTGTTACTGTGTCTTGCTCGCAGGGTGCATTGATAGACAAGAAGCAAAAATGAAAAGAGGCAGAGGCCAGCCTTGAGGACCGATCCAACATTCTCTAATTTAGGACTCTGTCTTTTTTTTGTTTTTCTTTAAGAAGGAAGGAGTGCGGAACTTCTTTTTCTTTTTGGAGGGTGATTTGCTGGGAGACTCTTCTCCCTCCTGGTCGCCAGCTTCCGCAGGCTCCTCCACCTCAGCTGTGTCTGCAGTGGCCGCGGGGCAGTCTTCTGCAGGAAGTGGTGGGGCATCGAAGGGGTCATCGGGTGTTAAATCTGGAAGGGTCTGTCTCAGGGTGGCGGCGTCACTGTCATCCTTATAGGTTGGTTCTGGCAGGGATTCTGAATTGGGGGGGGGGGGGGGGGGGGGGGGGGGGGGGGGGGTGTTAGGAGAGAGTTATTGATCTCAGAGGACAAACTGATGGATCTCTGCCGCTGAGCTTACACACCACTGAGGCTACTACATATTGACCGCTGAATAAGCTGTTAAATCAACATGATTTTGTACTTTAAGAAAAATAAGCATTCACTTGTTACTGCACAAGTCGACACAACTTGGCTCTTTAGTTTATTCATCTATGATGATTGATAAAATCAGTTCAAGATGATACCAACTTTAAGCAATATAATTATAAAAAAAGTCTAACACTTCCAAAAGGTAGCATTGCAACTAAATCCACAAACACACTAATAAAAATAATACACCTAACATCTAAACCGATACCTTCCTGCAATCCAAAAGCCAAACCAAGACGCACTGTCTTGTGTACATTACAAAACAGAAACATATCTCTCATTGACTCACTATCCCAAGCTGCTACATAACATTTTTCTAATTTACCATCATTTAAAGAGGGAAATCTTAAGAAGTGCAGTTCCCTGGCTCATTTGCACCCTGTGTACAAACAAGCAAAAATCAATATCTACAACACAGAATTTTTGGTATTTTTTTCAAAGTTTTTAATAACATAACCACACAAGCGGAGTTACATAAAGTCAGGGGAGGGGAACAAGTTAAATTACTGTAGACGCAGCTCTAATGTGAAATAAGTCAAAATTAGGCCTTGAATAATCATCTAACTGCAATCTAGTCCAGTTGCTGGGAGTATGACTAACTAGAAATGTTCCCTTTCTTCTTAATAAAAGAGTGCAAGAAGAGTTTGTCTGTCCATTTTCACAGATCACAATGAAGTTTAGTAATCTGTAAATTATTCTTGGAATGATACTTCCTAATTCAGATTTAGTTTTTTTATTTATTTAAATAAATCTAGTTTTTGGGTTTGTCCATCTATGTTATAATAAGCATCCGAAGAGGGTTATGTTAACGGTCTTTTAAATTGTCCTTAACATACTATTGTTTAATACTAGTGCTTAGCAGCCCTGCAACACTATGGGTCCTTTTAGCTTGAGCAAAATGCACATTTAAGACCGTTTGGCAAATGTTCAATATTTTCATTTAAGTCAACTTGAGATATTAAAAAAAGTCAGAAGACACAATCACTTGCACAGGTCTAATGGCAAAAATCTGCAAACATCAGTGTCCATGCACCATCACCAGATAGTTAGTAGAAAAGTCTGCATCATCCTTATATACAACTTCCATACTCCCAGCAAAAAAAAAAAAAATAATAATAATAATAATAATAAAGAGTCCAGAAACAAGTGCTGGTGCTGGATCCAGAAGCTCTTCCAGTATTACCTTCCAGTATTAATGGCCCAAACGGCATCCAAACCACACTGTGAAGCTCAGATACAAGCCGACAGTGCAGCCCAGTGCAAAACAACTACAGTTTTGTTCAGTTTTAATAATGCTCACATGCCACAGAAAACAGCAAGAAAAACCCCCTTTGTTTAGACCTGAGAAAACCCAACTAGTCCCCACAGCCCCACACCAGTCTTCAATTTACATCTCTCTATTCAGGCAGAACGGAGATGGGGTCGAACACACAGACAGATAAAATGAAGACTAAACCACACCACACAGCGAAAGCATCGGACCTCAACCATCCTTTCAAGCTAAACCAACATAGTGTCTCAGCAATGCCAACAGCAGCAAGTTTGGTTGGAAAGCCACACCCAAATAAAGTACTGATGTACCTGGTAAAGGACTCGCCTGGAAGAAAAACAACATTTATCACATTTTTCAAATCATTACCTGATTTCCCGCCCCCCATGGAACACAAATATACACTGTCATCTAACATTGATAAAATGTGCACATGTGCAAGAGAGGTTGGTTAATTTGACAGCGACTTATTGGCAGGAGGAAGAGAGAGGTTATCCAACGTAAAAAAGGTTTTGGTAAGCTGTGAGATTTACTTCAGAAACATCCTCCACTTTTGTTTGGACCAGGTCCTGAAATTAGACAGTAAGGAAAATGAATTAAGATAACTATTTCTTGACCTTGTCATTTTTCCTAATTTCTTTTTTTGAAAACTGGAAACAAAACCAAAAAAAGGGAGGAGCTCTGAAATAACCCCCATCAACCCCAAGAAAGATTCAGAGGAGTTTAGGGTTAAAACCGACTGAACAGTCTCAAACCCCAGAAAAAAGGGGTAGTTCAGACCACTGAACAGCTCTACTAGTGAAGCCATGCAAAGAGAAAAGGGTACATGATAAAAAAAACAGGAATGGACGGTGACGGGTGATTTAGGAGGGTGGTGAGGAGTTGGAACAGTACGTACTTACTATGGCAACAGGTACTCTTTTGTATTTCCATCTCCTGATTGTAATCGCAGCCACAAAGAAGAAAAAGAACAAGTAGAAACAAATGTCTATGCAGATCAAACCACAGTGTTAAACAAAAAGAAATAAAAAAAAAAAAGTGAAATAGAGAAATAAAAACAGCAGAAGCAAATCTTAAAAAGAATGGTTGCGATTGGGAACCATTCTTAGTAGACTCCAAAAAAGATGGAGAATGGAAGTGAAGGGGCAAAGGAGATTCTGTACATTGAGACATGTGTTATATAACATTTCAGGTATTAGATTACACCTTTGATCAAAACTATTCATTACCATGAGGGAGGAACCTCATGCAAACTGTAGCTCATTTAAAAAGGGAAAACTTGAGGTGTATGACTGAACTAGTGCCAATTACTTTATAAAGTAAGAACTATGAGAGACTGTTCTCGTATCATCATGGATGATACTGTTTGCGTAGGTGTAATCCAATAGTAATAAAGACCAAGAGGGAGAAAAATAATCAAAAGAACAAAAATAGACTGACATCTGCACAGGGCCATCAATAAAAGCTAAATCAATAGAAATAATGTCTCCATTTAATGAGGTGCCGACTGTCGTTTAAAGTATCAGTTCAGGCACCGTTTCAAAAGTATTGTCTTAGCACCGGTATCGGATACCAAACCCTACTGATGTTACTGTATGTATAATATGTTTTTTCAAACTATTTAACTGACATTACATCTGAAAGCCTGTAATTTCTCATTTCTCATAGCATAAACCTGATTAAATAAGCCAAACCTCTTGGCCTGTTATTACAGTTAACACAGCACAGCACCTGTAGTAGTATTATTAAAGACCACAACATGAACAGACCCCAAGACAGGCCGGACAGTAGAAGGGCAGAAGCTTCTGCTTTTCCTTCGTAGACCCTAGAAAACCCCCAAAACCCAGCAAGAGGATCGGAGAAATCCATGCCGAACCAGGAGTGTCAATATGTCGGGCCAACCTACCTTCCTCTGCTCTGATGGGGGTGCTGGGTGGAGTGGTGGTGGGTTTCTGGCTTTTGGGCTCTTCCTCCTCAGGCTCTTCAAGCTGCTCCAGGTCTAAATGAAGATCAGCAGAAATGAAACAGTCAGAAGCACTTTTCATTATAATTTAATTTTGATTGAACCTTTAAAGAATCTTAAGGGAAAAAAAAGAAAAAAAAAGGTTGACACCAACAACACTGCAACACAAATAAAAGTAGACAACACAAAGAAGCAAACCAAGGAGGAAACTTTAATCAGGCAAACACCGCAAACGCTCTTTAATCAATACCAGTTAAAATCAACCTTAATTACCCCAAAGAGCTAAACCAACCAAAACTAGCGTTCATTTTGATTGAAATCAGTCAGAGGCAGAGGAGGGAGAGTAGACACCAACAGAGATATATCCAGGACATGTTAGCTGGAAGGGGAGGAGGACACCATTATGTCCACACATGGGATGCTCTGATTGGATGACTGAGCTCAGACACATCTTCCTCCAAAAAGGTTAGCACAACACTCCAATGCAAAAGCACTTATAGACTTGCGAAGAGGGCACCCTCAAAGTGAGAGTGATGGTCTTAAATTTTTAGAAAGATTTTTGTATTTTAGATCCTCACATCCTCTCTACTTAGCTCCTCGTCCAATCAAATTGCAGAAAACGGTCTGATCTGCCAGAACTCTGATGCCGCTGAGACATCAGAGAGAAGGGATTTGGGGGGGAGGGAGAGCAAAGGCTTCGAAGATTGAACTGTGGGTAGGGAGGATGCTTGGTAAAAGAATGGCAGCAGACTCCAAACCCCCAGAAAAAGGAGAGGACACAGCAGGCAGGGATTTCCACACTCCCAGTGCAGCAGTGTGTGAGACAGACCAGGGAAGGAGGGAAGCGTAAGGCCGGATTTTAGGCACAACGCCGCGTCATCTGTTGTACCTGGAACCTGCTCTGCCTTAGCTGCCGCTAGCACCAATGGCTCCTTGCTGAGGGCTCGCACCACGGCACAGTGGAACTCCTTGTGTGGGGAATCTGGAGCTGAAAAAAACTCTGCTGTCGAAAAAACGTCGTCTGCAGAGTCTGTGCCTCCCTGAGGGGGCTCAGCCCCACTGGAGAGAACAATGGAGGATGAGCCCCGCTCAGAGGCCGGTGTGGCAGTTGGAGGTGGGGCTATCTCTAAGCTGGGTGACTCAGTGGAAGACTGTAGAGGTGTGGAGAAGGAGGCGCGACCCCTCGGTAGCGTTTCAGGCTCAGGATAGGGTACGCTGCAGGCTGATCCCTCCCTACTATCGTCTCTTCCCTGCACTGTATCGTGTGTGTGTGTGTGTGTGTGTGTGTGTATGGAGAGACAAAGTGATTCTGCAGGAAGTTAAATATTCTTTTATTGCATATATCCCTTAAAAACCTAATTCTATCATGTTTAATTTAATATAATATATAACACAAACCCATGGCAGAGTGTGTAAAGTATTTGTTTTTCCTTCACTTTATACTTAGATACATTTCCACATCTCCACTCATCAGCTTTACCTTCAGGCGCTCTCTGTTTCAGCTCCACCTCCTTGCGGTACTCCTCCAGCTCCTGGTCGGTGAGTTTTGTGAAGGGGTTGGGACCCTGCTTGCTGACGATAACCTTGGGTTGGTACTCCTTCTCAATGATGGCTTTGGATGCGGTCACCAGCTCCCCCTTCAGGACACACAGAAGGAAGGTAGAAAGAAGTAACGGTCACAGCAAAAAACTAAACTAGCTGTCGGGTGCAGAAAATCTATTTGAACTGGATTTTCAGATCAGAGGACGTTTACAAAACATGACTATGATGCAACGTGAGCAGAAGTATCAGCCATAGATGACGTTTTACCATTTCCAAATCCACACATTATGATGTTAAATAACAACAGGCTACTTCTTATTATATTAAGAATAAGCTAACTTTTTCCGGTTTCATTTTATACAGCAACACTGACGCATAAAAGCCAAGCACGAACACATTGGAGAAAAGGTTCAAGCCCATACTACATCACCAGGCACACAAGAAGTAGTCAAGGTAAAGCAGAAATGACATTGCTGCAGTAAACTTACAATAGTTGTGTTCTTTAAACCAAAAATGTTTTTTTATGCCTACCTGAAAACACCACCCTCACTGGATATAATATCTGCCCTCTTTATGGCCCACTTTCACAATACATTTAAAACAAGGGTGAAAATCTATCCTGCAGACAGACTCATGACAGCAAAGAGAACAATCTTTTAAGAATACTAACTGCCACATAAACATTACATTTAACTGTATCTCAGGCTGTAGAGTTCATAAACATGTAGTAAAGACTAGGTCACCGCACAAGCATAAGAGAGAAAATGGCCTCATTCTAGCACTAGTACTCACTTCATCTATACAAGCCCAGATATCAAACGTCTATCTGCAGGCTCAGATGAATGACTGGAGGATGATGTGAAGTACAGGTGAATATTTGTGACTGGAGCAGTAAGTACCTTTCTAATTGATTTAGCAGGACTATAGGACCCCTCGGACACATCGAGGCCATCAATAGTGTCTGTACAGTCAGACAGAGGGGCGTCCTGCAATAGTAAACCCAGTGAGGGGAGGGAGTACAACCCAACTCTTAAACACCAGCACATTCAAATCAGCAGTCCGTCAGGCAGGCATGAATGTGTGCAGACATTCAGAAACATTCCACCTCTCTCTCACACACACACACACAAAAAAAGGTGGAAAGAGTACTTTGGTATCTTGCTCACGTACAAATCCCAATATATAAGTAATCCTCAAGCACATGTGAGGCTGCTACTGTGGGTAAATGTGATCCAATTTATCAACCTGATCATGGCCATTTCAATAAGAACACACAATTATAAGTTTCCCAAATGTAAAACTTGAAGAAATTACCTTTCAAAAAAAGAGGCTTAAACTGAATATGTCCTCCTGGTTATATATGAAAAAGAAAACACACTACAAGGCATGTCTGTAAGTCTGCCTTTTTTTTTTTTTATGATTGCATTTTAGTTTTTCAGTAAAAGAAGAGGGGAACATTTTTTAATTAGTTTCCATTTGTCTTTCATTAGTTACTTTCCACCTCTGCATACACACATACGGTACCATATAGACATTCACAAGCATTGGAAATGCAAAGCAAGATGGTTCTGGAAAGTGATGTGGGGATGTAAAAGCATAGCAGTCATGGAACAAATAGCCGAGATCATGCATTGTAAAGAGAAATTATCCACACAGGGAGGGCTCTATACAGTAAGGAGTCAATACAAACCCAATCTAACTAAATCACAGCACACCAGGGCCTTCTTTGGCCATACTACGGACATGTGGGATAAGTTTTAGGTAGCTTGGTTAACGCACTTGAAAAATTATTTTGTCCTGCTGCTCATGGCGTTTGGGTTAAATGTCCAGAAAGTGTAAGAATTGAGCTGCCCAGCAAACCATGCCAACGGAATTTGTTAAGTCAAATTTTAAGCCACTTTCCATTTTCACATATCAAAATAGGATAAACAGTACATGCACAGAAATAAAAGTATATCGGTCCGCAGTGGGAATCTAGTTAAACAATGCAAGAGTTCAAAATGACCAATCTAAAAGTGCTGAGACAGATGACAGTCTCAACTCTGTACTACCAGAAAGAAAAGTAAAAGAATAAAATATAAAAAAGGAAATGAAGGAGAGAAAACAAAAAAAAATGTATGAATATGGCCACAAACTGAGCTGGGAGTTTTGGAGAGCAAAGTGAGGTTACCGCTCCCAAATTAAACTCACCTGCCAGATTGACAATCTCTGCGGTCAAAGAATAATGTGACAGTTAAAAAGTCACTCCATTCTCTGGGTCAAAACATGGAAGATGTGTTGTTCTGTTGTTAGTGGTGAAGTTACGCCTTCAGAAATTGATTCATTGTTTGTTTTTTGGTTGTTGTTTTTTTATTAAAAGCTAAGGACAACTTCACCCACACTATTCACAATGTGCAGCATTTTGGTTTTGAGGGAGGGGGGGAGGGGGGGGGGGGGGGGGGGGGGGGGGGGGGGGGGGGGGGGACTCCAGACCTGGACAGAATATATTAGGATTATTATTTAAACTGCATAACCAATAAAACAAACTCTCAAATATATAATCAGTATGAGACACATATTCATCTCCAGGTCAGGATTGCTGTAGCAGCGAGGTTTGTATGCGACGAGTTCACAGACTGACCTGGGTGAAGGAGCGTTCCACTATGGTGCTGGCACACAGAACCTGAGACTGGGGCCCTGCTGTTGTTATGTCCTGCAGGTTCTGCTCCCGGATCTACAAACATTTGAAGTCATAAAATGAATGACAAACCTATTGTACATCCATGTGCCTCAGATATTCTTTGTTTCACTAAAAGTAAAAAAAAGACAAACAATACCTTATTTCTCATTTCCAGGACTTCCTTTGGGTTGGTGTTCATTGGGATGAACTGATTGGCTGCAGCAGACTGGCGGAGTCCGTCTTCCTTTGTCCACTGTAAACACCACATAAAATGTTTTTTTTTTTTCACAAACTAAAACCAGATACATTGAATGACAGGAACAAAAATAGATTTACCAAATACTATGCAGGCTTCACAACACATGAGTCATGCCGAACTGAAATGGACAAAGTTGGATGGCTGTAAACGGGTTTAAATGTAAAAAATGAACCAATGATGATGAGATTAATTTATTCTATGAATTTAGTAAAAGGGTTGTTTTACAACATTACCTCTCTGATGCTTACTTATCAACCCATATTAGACTGTATTTTCCCAGTAATGTGGTGCTGTGGGGCTTGAACACAGACGACAGGAGCAGCTCTCCTGACACATGATAGATGCAATTTTTTGCTGTTGCTGTTTTGTTGCATTAAGCTTTAATGTCCTAAAAAATTAACGACGTTATCAAGTATTCTGGAATTTGACATTGTCTTCGCATTCATCCAGAAAAGCTCAATCCTAAATCACAAGAAACTTGCAGATGAACCTGCAAGAGGCAGCTTGAAGTAATAAAATGAGGAGTGGTGATTCGTGATTTTGTTTTAACTCAGAGAGGAAATGCCGCTTTGACAATCCTCCCAATGGTTGGACACCGTTTTTGGATTAATACTTCTGTGGTGATCAGGGACGACAGTTAAAAATGCAACAACTGAATCCTAACAGTGTACTGAAAACCATTTGTCATCATCATTGATGTGCTACTAGATTAAGAAAACAAACAGAAGGAGCACACTGGAGATCAACTGAAAACATCAAAGAATGAGAAGAAAAAAGGTAAAAGGGAGGGAGAAGTGAAGGGAGGACGGCAAGAGGGGTGGATGGCTGGGTGGGTGACAGATGATGAGGCTGGCTTACGAAGCGACAGTGGCAGTGAGGGGTGAGCTGGCATCACCATAGTCATTTCCCAGGCTGATACACAACAACAAGGACGACAGAGATAAGAGAGAAACACACCCGAGGACACTCGCACACGTTGGGACAAAAGAAAAGCCACAACGCTACAAACTAAGACAAAAGTGTATCTTTCCTGCAGATCATGAAACCCTTTAGTGTCTCGACAATGGGGAAAAACTAACCCATCTACTTTTCGCAATGTTTTTGTAAACCTGGCAATGCTCAGCATGATTGGAGGGAAAAAAAAACAAAAAACATTTGCACCCATTTCTTGCACTTAACTGAATGAGCAGCTGGTGAATGCACACATCAAATCTTCAGCTTTCATGCAAAATACTTTAAACTTTTTAAACTAGGCATGTAATTCGCAGTGGAAAGCGTAAGCTCATGATTCTATTCCTGTGTTTACTTTAAGCTTGGCTGGTTAGCTGCCAAACCAGGGGCTGGATGAGGGAAGGTTTCTGGATGGAAGTAGCTGGGTTGGTTGAGTATGAGATGAACACGTAAAAGTGATATACTCACTGAGAAAGAGTCTCACAACAAAACATTTCCTACTTTCCCAACAGGAGATAATTGATTCAAAAGTCAGGTCAAATTTCATGTCTTTTTTTTGTTCCCAAACAAATCCACTCATGCAGGCCTTGAGGGGTTGAATACGATTTTCAGAAGAAAGTGAAACCAAAAAATAAAAAATAAACTATAAAAAAAGAATAGGAGGAAACAGAAAGGTACAACTGGGAGCACTTGAAGGTGTTTGAGAAAAAAATAAAATGAAAAAAAACAGGCTGCATAACCCCTTTGGGCGAAGCAAAATTTGGCTTTTTCTTATAGCAATTATTTTTCCTTTTCAGAGGTTTATCTGGTGGTAATTTAGTAAAATATTATTAAAGACATGCCACCTCCCTCATTTATACGGGCAATGTAAATCTTATTAATACGCTTAACAATATAGTGTCAAAACACAATGGAGTTGCATTTTCTTTATCCTTTTTCGCTGAATCATGTTTGAGCAACAAAAAGTTAACAAATGCCCACTTCAACATGCAAAGACAAAACTAAGAGTGTGTGCGCGTGTATGTGTGTGTGTGTGTTTGTACTGCGGGGCAGCGAGCAAAGGTGTGGTTAGCAGCAACGTCACTGTGTCTTGCCACATTCACCTGCCCACTTGAGCATTCATGCCACACCACTGCTGCTCGCTCCTCTGGGAAAAACATCAACACCAACAATGCATTTCACTACTACACATGCAGTGGGGCATGCTTTGGGCAGCTGGCCCGGCATCATGAAGCATTAGGAGACCAGAAGGGAAAACTGAGCAAGGAGGGTTAACAAATCTTCACAGCTATGCTACCAAGTAATTAACAGAGCAGAGTTAGCTGCATTGAAATGTGCATTAATAGGACATCTGAAATTACACTGACTGAGCCTAAAAAAAAGCCCCAAAGTAGTGAAAAGTAGGATTATACCAACTTCCACTTTTAGCCTAGCACTTACAGTTTCAGCTTTGAAATATACTTTTACTCCTCACTGTCCCCAGAACCTAAGGATGCCGACCACCTGCCCATGTCCACCAACAAGGTAGCTGTAAAATCTTTACTATGAACAATAAGGTAGGCACAGACCAAGCAGTTGGTTATACAGCTTGGCACGCAGACACCAGACGAGAGAGACTGCAGCAAGGGTTTGACGTGATCGTGTGTTATGTTCGTCCACACCTTAGGCTTCGACTTGGGGCTGCTGCCGTCGGGCCCATCCTCGCAGGGCTCATCAGGCCGGCCGCTGGCATTAAGCCAGCGGGTCTTGTCACGCTGGCCGCGCTGGAAGCTCTGTTTCATTGGGGAGCGAGCACCTGAGTCACTGTCCTCCCCGTATGAATAACCACCATGGGTGGAGGGAGCAATCTCCACTTCACTGTGCTTTTTAGCTTTGTCTCGCAATGCTGGGCAGCGATAAGGGTAGCCCGTCCTGTAGCCCTGTGAAACAGGAAGACAAACAAAACGGGTTGACAAATAGTTACTACACCAACTGTATATCAATGTTTAAAGTACTTTTTAACACTATGTAACTATGACTATGTTTTAAAAGAAGAAATAAAACAACAACTCTTCTCTTCAACAAAACATTAATTTATCTGCAATACAACACCGCATTGTTCAAATCCATCCATCAATCCATACATTCTGGTCTGTATGACCAGTAGCTTATGGTGGCTAATGCTAGCTAACGTTAGTAAACTTTAGATAGACTGCTGTGTAGCGGGCATCAGTTTTACCACTATGCCATTTTGTCCATTTTGGTCGATGTAGAGGAAAACCTAGTGTTGCTTTAAAGCCTACGCTCAGAGTGGAGAAGAGGGTAGTAATTCATCCAGTAGCCAGGGTTTCAGAACTTAAGGGACAGTTTATCAAAAATAAAAATAAAAAAGAATGAAGAACTTCCATTCCACCGCAAAAGTTTCCCCCTTCGTTTTGTACTTACCAAGTTGTCGAGCATTCTCATGAGAGCCTCAAACTCCTGCTCCCCGACTAGCCACTTGGGGTGTGTAGAAGGCCGGTCAATGGCTGGCTCCGGGACCCGTGGGCGGGACTTGTATTTTGTTGGGTCCAGCAACACCAGATTATCTGGCCCTCCAGCGCTGGCCAGTGTTCGCACCTGAAAGAAATTGGGAGGGATTCCGACAGACAAACCACAGCCAGATCCAGAATACAGAAGGAAAATAAAATGGGCACACACACAAACACGCATACAGACATCAAGATGAAGAAAGATGAACACATACAAATGTGGAGAGACAAAAGGAGACAAAGACAATTGTTATGAAAAATGCAGACAAACATATGGTGCCAAATACAACAACCAAAATGAAAACAAATGGTTCTATACATCATATCACAATAAAAGCAAATAATTTTGACATAAACATCCATGCGCTAAATGCAATTTCCATGTGATATTTCAGAGGGGGAGTCCTTTACAGAGTTCAGTGTGTGTCCTACCTGGATCTCACAGGCGGTGACCAGATTGTGGATGTAATAGAAAGCTTCCTCCACTGTTTCGCCTACAGACACCAAGCCATGGTTCCTCAGAATGAGCACCTGGGGAGAGAGGAATAAAAAAAAAAGGAAAAATTAAAAAAAAAAAAATTGGAAGAGAACAGTCTTATGTGTTTCAGAAATAAAATTTTGCGAGTTTAAATGAAACAATTACATTTCAAATTGACATTTGCACAACTGCTACGGAAGCAATATTGATATTTTTTGTTATTTTCACATACAGACATACACTCTGCTGTTACCTTGCTGTTAGGCCCTATGTTCCTCTGTATGAGGGTACTTTCTTCCTCGTCCACCAGTATGCCTTGGTAGTCATGATAGGCCACCTCACCCAGGGACAGTGCCTCAGGTGAGATGGGCAACAGGCCGCATTTCATGGCGGACACCTGCCATCAAACAGACGCCAACAAATGACATCAGACTTGGAAACTTCATATTGGGCATGTTCATTTGTATGTGTTGTCCCTTACCGCGCCACCCGCGGATGTGTGTATGTGTACGATACACTTGACATCGGGCCGTGCAGCGTAGATGGCAGAGTGGAGAGTGAAGCCGGCCTGGTTGACCCCGAGATTGGTGCTTCCCCGGTCAACTATCTCACCTTGAAAGTTTATCTTCACCTAGAGAGCAGTTTAGACAATAGGTTACTCAAAGCAATAGGTTTAAGTTGAATGACTTAAGAATCTCACTTATCACAACATATTTAAATCACATGACAAGTACACCAATACTCACAGATATCAATGATAGAAAAGTAAAAAGAAACCATAAGACAAGACATGCAGTTCTAATAGAAAGCAGAACAGATTCTCACCAGACTGGAAGCCGTGACTTCACTGTACAGGAGCCCAAAAGGTATAATTAGGAAACGCTCCTGGTCTGAGTTCACCCTGACCTAAAGGACCAGTTGACAGTTACATTAGATCATAGTGTTACTTTAATGTTCATTTCACTTACAAACACCAAAGCGTACCTTCTTAGAATATATCATAAACTTCCAATTCAGATAATCTTCCAAAAATAGCATTGAACATGTACAATTTGGCCAATATTTGTTGAATATGTGCAATCATTAAGCAACATTATGAATTTTGACTGATAAACACTATCAGTAAAACAGGTAAAAACAAGATTATGAAAAATTGAAGCTCATGTATCAAGACTCCAGATCTAGAATGAGAAATATTCTATTGCTACAGACTGCTAAATTCTCAGCACAATTGCATTGTTTTTACTAAAATAATACATTTTAAATCAACGAGAACTAAAATCTAAAATTTTCTAATTTTAAGCTCTTTTTCTGCTTTTTTGTGGCTCTCTGTTTAACGACGATCACAGCGGATAGCTACATGACACACGCCACTAAACGAGGACTAGCGGGTTAAATCGGCCGTCCAAGCTGACACACAGCTACAACCTCGCGGGTGGATGCGGTAGAAACCGACTCGGACATGCATTCCGCTGACAGCTTCAGACTTGTGTCGGTCGCACAAATGCACACGCGGTTCCATAAAAAGTGGCTGCTTGTGTCCACGACATCCATCCACGGCCACGTGGCTGTGTGACCGGTATAAGTCCCAAGCTGTCCATGGACACGGAACGCAGGTCCGAGCTTCCCGGACAGGTGAACAGAGAATCGTTGCCTGCTTGTTGTATCAGTTAACATTGATCAGCTATGGATCAGATTTTTATTATTTATTTTTGTAAGCATCTCTACTATGAATCACTGGATTTTTACTTTTAAATGTGATCATTTTCAGGCAAATTCTTTTGCAGAACAGATTACGATAAACTTGATAAATATATCTTAATGAACTGCTGAATGACAAATTCAGTCAACACTTTCAGTTTTATTACGAGAGAATCCCATCTTACTGTGATGTGGTTGTAGATGAGCTCGGACCAGCCAAACAAGTCAGCAAGCCGATAAAAGGCCGCCAGCTTGCAGCGGAGCAACTTCTCGTCCTTGTCATAGGAAATGGAGTCTGAGCCACGCAGATCATTCACCGGAGTCACCATACCCAAACCTGAGTGGAGAGGACAGGGTTTGCTAACATGAAAGAGACTGACAAATGATAATAGACAACAACAACAATAAAAATGAATGAAACAGTGATCTGTACGCAACAAAACTAACAACCATTCCTGATTCGTAGCTAGCGGGAAACAAAATAATCTCAGTTACAGATGATAGCAATTAGATGGAGTCTGCATGCAACTGGAATCTTTGTCCAATAATTAACTTTGCCTCATGCTGTATTACTCATTGTGAGTACAGACATAGCAACGCTGAGGTCAAAAAGTCACACACACTCATTCCCTTCTCTTACTCACTCATGTTGAGCGCCGCCATGCCTCCCTGAGGTGCAGCGGGATACATGGAAGGCATGCTGGTGGTCATAAAGTCTGCGATCTGCTGCAGAGCCAACAGGCTAGTGGGAGTCTTCCCCTTCTTCAGCTGATCCTGGATCATTGTCTCCAGCTCATCGCAAAATGCCTGACGGTCATCAATAAAGACACAACAACAAAAAATGTAAGGGCAAGACCCAACAAACACATAGGGGCACAATGGCCCTAAAACAAAGGCATGTTCGAGATCAAGCGGCAACAGAAATTTTACAACCAACTTCCTTATTTGGTAAATTAAGTACCCTGAACTTGCTTTAGACAGATTTGTGT
The DNA here is from genome assembly GCF_013103735.1 of Etheostoma cragini. Classification (NCBI taxonomy): domain Eukaryota; kingdom Metazoa; phylum Chordata; class Actinopteri; order Perciformes; family Percidae; genus Etheostoma; species Etheostoma cragini. The sequence goes on from NC_048422.1 coordinate 16,785,254, forward strand.
GCTTAGGTTACTTGAATTAACATGAACTCAAATGTATATTTTTTTCACAGACACGGCATAATGACAGAAGGGCAGGTAACCACATTAAGTACCCACATTAGCCAAACATACACTCCATTTCCAGTTTATTATTATTATGATGATGATGTACACCTAGGTACACCTAGCACAAATGTAGTCCAATACAACAGTACTACAATAAATCAGGACTTTAATACATCCGTGCTTCTCACACATACAATGGGCCTGTAAACAGTGCTGTTCTCTGGCAGCTGGTACTCAGCCACACACACGCACGCGCACACACACACGCGCACACACGAATAATCTGGGTCCATCATGTGATGTCTAGAAGGCTGTTTCCTTTACACTAAAAGAGCCTTTTCAAATTTCACCATGCTGGCGATGGCAGTGTGACCACAGTATTTTTGTCAGTTAATGTATTAAGTGTCGAGCAAATCTAGTGTATGCTCCTGAATCTCAATGTATTGAGTAGGTCTGCTCCACTGACCGGGCTCTGCAGTATCATGGAGACCCTCTTCCTCTGCTCCATCATATTGAAGTCCTGCCGCAGGTCGGGTGCCATGTTTCTCTCCCTCTGGTACTCCGGGCTGCTCTCATCCACCCGGTCGAAGTACCGCTCCTTGTGTGGGGCTGTGGTGGGAGGGGGGGCCGTCACCACACCGGCACCTGAGTTGCCGTTCATCCTGGGGCTGGCCTCCTGTAGGAGGGAGTAATAGAGATGATGGTTTAACTGTTTTATCAAGGCCGGTATAGATTATTATTAGTTAATGAACACGATATTTGTAACCGATATTGATTTTTCACTGAAATGGAAATCTTCAAGTCAAATTTGAGATTTTGGAATGTTACAAACTCAAAAAATGTTTTACATGCTTTAAGCAATTTAATAATTTTGAAACTTTGAACATAATACACAGTAAAAGACAGTCAGATCTTGTTGTGGGCGGGACATTAACTCAGACTCAGTGGTGAAAGAAACTGAAGCAAAAGGGACAGATACAGAGCTGTAGCGGAACCAAAGTAGCGCGCTTTTAATTACTTAACTTTATCGTAATCAGGGAAATAAAACGTTGATTAAAATAATCTGCAAAATTCCCCAAAAATGGCATGGTCAGTCTATCCCTAAAACATTAAGTAAATTTGGATTGAAACAGACAAATAGTATCTACTCATAAATCAACCACTGTTTGCTTTAGACTTAAATTATAGTTATAAACTTTTTTACTCTTAAATGTGTAGTATAAATTAAAAGGAAAAATCAAATAGGAGGAAGTAAGATGCTGACGGAGGGATCACCAGTCATTTGACCAGAAAATCAATCACACACAGACCACACTTCCTGTCACGATCATGTGAACACTCTTCCCAGCTGAGATGGTTTTCATTGATTTCCACAATGTGTTTCCTGGAATAACAACATCACTCAACTTTCAAGGCTGGGCAAAGGAAAGTAAAACTGGAAATAGAGCCAAATGTATCGTAGCAATCAGCTTGATAAATAATTATCACTAAGGAACATACACTACAACATAGAGGGTGACAATTTTTGGAACTCCCGCGGGTCACGGGAGTCACACGGGAGTCCCACTGTACGGTAGTCAATCTCACGGGTGCTAACGCGATAGGTGTGCATAGAGCATCAAAGGGAGCGGGCGAGAGTAAGAAGGAGTCGGAAGATTTGCAAGGCACTTTTTATAAAAAAAAAAAAATGTATAAATACGAAACTACAGTGTCATTACTGAATCATAGAAACAAGGGGAAGTTAAGGCTATGGGCCTATGTGTGTGGCTAACTCAGCTGCAAAATGCAGTAATAGATCGCTATCTTTGGTTCATCTGAACTCCTGTCAGGTCTACATGACAAAACTCAAACTCATGCGTTGTTACTACGCCACCCTGGGGTAACTAAGTGACGTGATATCCAACTGTTTAAAAGCGTGTAGCTTAATACTAGTTAGGTAGTAGTCTGATGAGTTGAGTCCATTCATGACGAAGATGGACTAAGATGTGGAAAAAGGTGCAAACAACGACAATGAAGGATACTATTTTTAAAAATCAGCGAACAGAGGAGAAAACGAATAGAAGTCGATACTAATCCAATCTCTCTCCGTAATGAACAAATGGGAGCAAGATGAGATTCTGTCTCTCAGGATTACGTAGGACAGGATTTTTTGGGTGGTGTAGTCATGTGATCGGGACATGCCGATGTATTTAAGTGGGCTAAGGATGGAATGGTAGCAACAATTGATTCTTGTGTCACCCACTACTTCAGAATCAATAACCAACTTTTATCTTAAAAATTACCTTGTGTCCCCTTCAATTGACATCAGGGATGAATTTAGAGACAAAGAGATTGGAGAGACAGATTACCTATAGATCCATGTCTATCCAGCTGGCTTGGTGTATGTGTGGATAAAAGTCACCACCTGTCTGTCACAGAACAGACTACTCAAGCTCCGACTATAAAGTAGGTGGACCCAGTTTTGAGCACAGGGAAATGTGTGTGCGCAAGCATGCATGGGTAATGTGGGGTTGCTCTGGCAGAAACTAATGCAGCCCATTAGTCGGCTGGGCATCAATACAAGTGTTCAGCCAAAACTACCATGACGACTGCAGACCAAACCCAAAGCATCCAGTATCACACAGAGCTGGCAGGGCTGGCCACTTTTATTGGTGTACTGAGATTTTCCACATCAAATCCAACATTTTTACACACACCTGCTCCGATCAAGTGTTTTCAACCAGTTTGGCTAATTCTAAGCCAACAATGTTTAGTCCATTTTCACCTAATAAACACATTAAAAGGAGGGGAAATTACATCAAGATTCAAGATTTCTTTATTGTCATACCACAGTACACTGTAGTTCGAAATTAAGTGCAAAGTTCAGAGCTTAAAAGAATACTGCACAGAAAAAATTAAAAACCCTGTTGAGTTAGTATCTATATGAATTAATCACAACATGACATTGTAGAGAGAAATATAAATAAAAAAAAGGTTTAAAGCTGACTGTGTAACATGTTAAGATCAATTTACAACAACACTTAAAAGACATGAACCACAGATAAGACCTAAAAGCTGCACTCTGCCTTCAGTAAAATAGAAATATGAAGTGAAAACACAGTATTATACAGGAGTGTATTGAGTGCACAAAGGTGATGTCATGAGAGCGCCGTAACGGTTTATACTTGCACGTGGTGGTCGCGACACTAGCTGCAGTCTTCTCCTGAGCAGAGGTGGCGCTAATGAGCAAAGGTCACCGACTTTGCTATTTCTACGTACTAGAAGAAGAAGAACTGGCATCCGCACTGGCGTCAATGCTTTGATTTGAGTTAATTACTAAACTAAAGTACCAGGATGTTAATTCATCATCACTGGTGCCTGTTAACTTGTTATTTTCTCTCATTCTTCAGCACTGAAACTAAGCTAACATGCTGTACCAAAACATATACCCACAACACCATTGGGTGGCAATAATACTATCTTTAAGACTGCTTTAATTATTAAGTTAATAACAACACTGCAGTCTCTGCAGCCCTTCCAAGACTGGCCTGTTTACAGGAGATGGACTAAATGCTACTAGACCGCTTGTCTGATCTCATTCACTTTGCTCTGTTGTGTTTAATGCTGCGTTTGCTGTCTGTTGTTCATGTTTGTGTTTATTGCTAGCAGCAACAATGGTAATCAAACTTGTCTGCTGACAACGGGACCACTGGGGGGAAAAAAACATTTGTGCTGCTGTCTTTTTTTTTTTTTTTTTTTCTTCTTCTTTTAGAGAGCAGAATATATTTGTTAAGACATCTACTTTTACCACTAAAACCCAGAATTGAGGCTTGTTATCCATTCTAATCTTGCTCACAATGACCCATCTCTCTAGGCACTAAAGCACTGCAGGAATTGTGTAATAGGATCCTTTGGATTGTCTTAACTGCCACTGGTCCAACACTGCAGTGCACGCAGCCACAAAATCTGCTAACGCCTGCAAATATATGATGAATGAACCATAAGTATCACTGAAACTGCATGACGAAGAGAAAGATAAAATATGAGAAGCAGGAGCAAGGAGAATATCAGATGATATGCAAAAACCTTCTCTGTGGCGTTCACATGTCAACATAATCACCTCAATGTCAGAGTAAATAAAGTAAGGAGAGGGTTAAAGGAATACAGGCCTTATTGTGCGTTAACAAATATTAGTAATGGAGTTAAATCAGGTTGCTTCCACTGCCATCTCACGGAGCTTTTCTTTGAATAAAGTAATTTCACGATGCACCGTGCCCTTCCCCAAAATGTTAACCGAATCCAGCTGTGCAATAGTAGACACCATTCCAACATAAACATCTCCAGAGCATATAGTAAAGTGGTAAATTATGTCCAGATTCTTAGCTTGCTTATTTCTTGGACAATTTAACAATAACAATAGTCGTAGATGCAGGAAGCTCTCACTATCTATACACGATGTTGTCACCTCCCAACCGCAGGGCCCCCTGGTTCCCCAGACCCCCTACTTCTCATCTCTCCTCAGATATGTAGGTGCAGGAGGGCTCGGCTAGCCTCCACTGCTGTTAAGAGTGCAATTGCTATGGAAACCAAAACACATTACCATGGAAACACGGGACAGCTTTTAAAGATTGCCGTTATGTAACAGCTGTATGCCAACATCATGCTGCAAGTCAGTCGGTGTTACAAGGCGCACAACTTCAAACTGATGTGCTACTCATTTCACGTTAGATTTAAAACATGTCAGGGACTCGAGAAATTAAACATACAACGGCTTAATAATAGTATGTGTTTTAGATTAAGGACCAAGTCAAGTTGGGAATCAAATACTATATTTTTAGGGAGCAGTTTTAATTACTAATTAATAAAACATTTCAAGGTTACAAACAATATCATAACATGATTTTTACTCATATCTCATGGAATGATAAAAATATTTTACAGTTCTATAAATGCATTTGTTCAGCATCAAGATAGAACTGAAAACTCGGGTCATTGTGCAGCGGGTAAAGGTTGAGTCAGTGTCATACCACGATGGGAAATGTCATGACAACCAGAAAGTGCTCATCTCTTGCACCTGAACCTTCTTTAAGAGAGGCATAATAACATAAATAAATAAATAAATGCAGGAATGGTACAAATGACCCATCTCCTTAAAAAGGCAGATTGACCCTTGCTTCCATAAACACAGCCATTAAATAATCTGTATTGGAATGTACCCTGTACTCATTGAGTGGAACCATAGGTGTGCCTAAATATGCAACTCATGCACCACCCTCCAAATGTTGGGGAATTTATAGCAGCCCTGGCCATAAGTATCTGGTCCTGGCCCTGTATTGTCGAGCCTGACAGCACTCTGTGCCCTGCAGGTTTGAAGAAAAAAAGAAGGGCATAATATTATTTAAAAGTATAAGATTTGTTTGTTTATAAAATAAATAAAAAAAGATATTTAAACAAAAGTGGGTTTTGGGGTGAGCATGTAAAGACAGAGTTGCATACTGCACTCACAGATTAACCTTTGTCCTTTCTCCATTGCAAAAATGAGACACTATGACTGAGTTAACTCCAGCCTGCAAATTATTATTTTTAAGCTGTGGATGGCAAGCGTCAGACTCTCTTGTCTCTGACCAGAGTATGAGCAAAACTGCTGCTGTTATATGCCTGCTAGGACTTTAAGGTACTGACAGTTGTCTGTTTACCGAGGACCTCTCCTAAATAGAAAATATAACCGCTTATGCATATCAACAGCTTCTATTTCTGCCTATATTTCACTGTGAAAAACCCGTGAGTTGAATGTATCCAAGGGTTTTCTGGTCTCCAAGCAACAGGAAAAATGTGACGATGAATCACATTCATACAGTACAATACATGCCATCTGTCTTCGAGTGAGCCCTTTGGATTTGTCATTGAAACAATCGAGTGTTTTAGACCTGCTAATACTACAAATTAAGTAGAGGAAAGAGCAGCCAATAGAACCTCCCAGAGGATCCTGCAAACTTAAGATGTACTACATGTGCTCATGCGCTGTGTGTTGGTGGCCATAGACTGGGACTGCACAATGAGGAAAATATCTAATTGCAATTATTTTGACTCATATTGCGTTTGCAATAGGATTCAAAATATTGAAGGGAATGCTCGTGTTGCTGTGTGTGACAACAAATGTTCTAGCTTAAAAACACACCTGAGATAGAATAGAGCACCTTGTCCTATGTCGATAGTTGACACATTTTACGATTTGCATCATCATAATCGCTCAATCGTAGTAGAAAAAGCTACTTCCTCGGGCAAAAAGCCTCCTTACTTTGAAACAAATAACGTATGTGCTGCTAACCACAACAGTGTACACTGGCAAAGGAAAAAGAAACAAGAAATGTAATTCCTTCTAGATGACTGACAAACTGATGTTTTAAAGTTACAATGACACCACTAAATACAGTGGTTTTCATTCCCCACAAAGGCAGTTAACAGCAAATGATGGGAGAGGAGGAAAAAAAAAAAAGCAACATCATAGAGATAGCATATGCAGAGAAGCACCAGGCTCTCCGCTAACACACAGTGGCCGGCTTTGTCAGCTTTAACGCGCTGGATTTAAGCCTACATCGTGCATATTTCAATTATATCATAACTGTTTTTGAGAGATGGAAGCATGCAGTTAAAACATTTTGTTTCAGCATGACTAAGCTCTTTGAAAAAAGAAAAAGAATAAGATCCATTTAGCTTGTTCCAAAAGTATGGCAATCAAGCCATCAGCAGAGAAAAGATTATGGTGTGAAAAAAAAGATGGCCTCAAAGTCTTAATGGTCTTTCTGTAACAGTTTTAGAGTGTGTGAGTGTGTGTGCACAGTTGGTGTTTCATGCAGTTTTTAGACGTGAGAAGCATCCGGACAAGGCTCTTTATATCTCTAAGCTGGATGCCTGTCATTGCTGGTGATGAAGAATCCACCAACATCTGTTCTTTGGTGTGCGTGCGTGTGTGTGTGTGTGTGTGTGTGTGTGTGTGTTTTACATGCCCTACTACTACTACTACTACTAAACTTGTAGGAATGCCTTAGGTGTCATTTTACCACTGCCCCATGTATGGTTTGTGCACCAGAAAGTAATTGACTACACGTAGAAGTCACAGCGTTACGTAAACATGAGCCAACAGCAGACATACTAAAATACAGTACATGACAAGGAAACATTAAATATGTATATTATTGACGTATTTGGTCAAATCACATCACTGAAGGAAAAGAAATTAAGTCTTGCAACGTTACGGGTGATACTCTGCTTAAACTTGTGCCATTATCTTTGTCATCGTAAACGCTGCATGCATTTTTTTTTTTTTAAATCATGGTATATATCTACAAACAGAGTCAACAGGGAAATACTGGGATGGCAGCAGAGGACTTTCGGCCAAATTGTCTTTCCTGTCTGAGACAAAAGGAGAAATGTTGAATATGTGAGTTGTATAAATTATAATACAGTTGTGCACAACTAAAGCTTATGGTTTCACCTAATAATCGTCTTTTTGGAGATATTTTAACATTTAAATGAATCACTGTGCTGAAGTTTCACCGTTGAAGTCAGGTGGACTGCTATAAGATTATAGTTCATTGTCACACACTCAGCCACTAGATCACATTAAGTCTTCAGCCATTTTACAGTGTGCAATTATATAACACGATGTAGATTCCAGATATTTGTGCTTCCTGCCAAAGAGAAACTTTGGAAAATTGAAAGGCAGCTATAATGTATATTGTTATAATAGCAATGTATTAAATAACTAAATGTAAAAAAGGGGGTCTCTTGTATAACCCTGGAGAGAATTAACCCCCAAATCTGCAGCCCACTTCAGTTCTACGGAGCTTTATAAGGAATTTCAGCTCATAATTTAGCTGTCCGACCAGATCTTTCCTGTTTTAGTTTACCCTCAAAAATACCATAGGGGATTTAGTGAGTAAGTCACCTTTCCACCCTATCATTAAATGAATGATCATCACATTGATAAGAGCCAAGAGATAAATCCAAGTTTAATTTAAGAAACTAGTAAATTTCTCCTGAGATGAAGCCAACATTGTTTTTTAATCAATCTACTGCATGTAAGCCTACAAAACACTGGGGAAGGTATTATCTGTTGCAGACCACCAAGGCCATGCCAGACTCTGTTGTGTTAGAGTGTGAGTACAGTAAGGTTTATCTGGCTGTCACATTCATATGGGACAGAGGGGTGGAAGATTGCTCTCTGAAACAACACACCCCTCCCTGTACAGTTTCCTTAGGCCACACTCTGGGCTGTACTGTCATGATTTGCATCTGTGCAAAATTCTGCTTGGTTAAATATTTGACCCAAACATAGACACCTATATTGACTGGACCTTTAGTGACCTCTGTGGTGTGAATAAAAGTTTAAGTGATTGTGTACGCATCTCAAACTTAAAGTCAAATCAGGCTAAGTGATCACATATGAGGCGGAAGGAAGGAACGAGTGAAATAGTGAAATAGAGAGAGAATGGACTTGAAATGAGGAACACATTTTTCGCTGCTCTGCAGTCAGGGGAGTGGGCGTGGGGAGTGGGAGTAAAACAAACACTCTGTATCTAAAGTGAGTGTCTATGTATATGTGTAGTAGTGTGTGTCGAGGGTGGTAACATTAAGCCAGATTGACAAAAGCTAAGCTCCGTCATTTGGAAATTTCGCTCATTCTAACAGAATTACCAAATCCAGGGAGTTACCGTCCCTTTACACTCACATTTTATCAGGCAGTTTGGGTTTGCTGATCCTCATCCAGTATGAGGGGGAAGGGACTTTACAAAGAAGTCAGACACTGCAACAGCTTGGGGTCTGTATTCTCCAGTTTGGAGCTAAAAACAACCTGCTAACTTAACAAGGCACATTAAACCTTTACTAAATTATGATCTTATTATCACCTGTCAATCCTCCAACTGACACTTTTACTACTAGAACTGCAACTGAGAATTATTTATTATTTATCAAATATTTCTTCCCTACTCTTATTGATCTTTAAGTGCATAAAATGTCAGAAAACAGTGAACAGTCATTACAAGTTCCCAAAGCAAATTCATTGAATATGCTTGAAGTGGCGAACATTTGTGTTGTGTTATCATTTATACAACCACAAATGGCACGATATAACCTAGCTTTATTGCAATTCACACTACTATTGTACAAAGTATAACCATGCAGTGCCATTGTATACAGTATATTTGATCTTACTTTATGTGTTGTGTTTTCATGCATGTCACTTACAGTGATTTGACTACTACAACACAATACCCCATTGGGATTAATAAAGTACTTTATCTAATACAGTGTGGCACAGAGATTCCACTTGTACTGTGAAATGACAGTGATGTGCTTTCAATCAAGACATTATTGTGCTATTATGTATTATTATGCCGGACATGGTGCCATCTGAATAACAGGAAGCTGCTCCATCACGACACAACTAAATATCCTTCAACTCCAAAACACGCCCAGACTGGAACCAGACCTACCCAGTGCAGAGACACACACTACATTAGGAAACCGATTAGGATTATTGAACCGAGCAGTCCATTTCAAATAGCTCAAGTATCTGTGAGCATGTGAAATGCAAAATACTGCTACCACAGGCCTGCTCGTGCAGCAGGCTAACGACACACACCAGTCAAAAAAAGTGTTCCCTTGGGCTGTTTGTGTTCAACGCAGGAAACCGTCTAAGTTCAAGTGCGTTCATTTAATAACACTAAAACGCAGAATTTCTCGTTTTACGATGTGAAAACGTTCAGGGCCGCCTCTCTGCAGACTGCACCGAGCAACATATTAGCAAAACAGTGAGTGCGCGCGACACTGGAACGAAACGAGACTGTGGAACAAACGTTAAAAAACACACACATGGGTCATGTTGTACCGGACAAACCGCTGAAATGCAAACAGTATTGATTGGTTCCGAGCTTACCCTCTCTTTGATGAAGTGATGCAATATATAAACAGTGCTCGGTGAAAGCAAGACGGTGGGTTTCACTATCTTTATCCCTTACTCTGGTGATCTCAGAGTGGGTTTATATCTCTCCTCTCGTCGTTCCTGCGTCGCTCCGCCCAGCCACCATCATCCCGTTTGGGTGCGGCAAACTGGTTACTCTGTGGTTTGCTACTGGACATCCGAAGGCACGTGACAGCACCGGGGAAAGTGGTTGGAGGACGAGCATTTTGCCCGCCCCACCACATCCATGCGCCCAATAGAAAGGGGCTTTGGATTTCTTTCACTGTCTATGGCATAAATACCATAAATACAACACATCCAGGTTTTTAATTTGACTGCTAATGCTGATTACCCATGGAGCTAATAAGATGCAGCCTAACTCTCCTTTTGGTGGTCAGTGGTAGAAAGTAACGTAGTAAGTACTCAAGTACTGTAGGCATACTTAACTACAATTTTAATTGTACTTTACTTGAGTATTCACATTATATGCTACTCTACTTTATCGCATACCTATAATATAATACAATAACATTTAATGTAATATTTTACTCTTTACTGAGGCTACTAAGCCTACACAGGCTATTTGATTTTTTGAGATTAAAATTACACATTAAAATATGTGATTGATGCCATTGAAATTAAAAGAACAGAGACTTCACAATTGATGTCTATATGCTGCTAAAACCTGTCATTTATGTTGAAGCTGTTGCATATAATTTAACATTTAAAGTTCCCATGGCATGAGCATTTCGCTTTATGAGTTTTTTTTTTAAATATTAATATGCGTCCCCCCACAGCCAGCCTTTGGTCCACCAGTGGCTAGAAATGGCGGTGTAAACCGAGGCCTGGGTATCTTGTTCTGCATTTGAGAAAATTAAACCTCAGATGGGCCGATCTGGAATCTTGCCCCTTATGAGGTCATAAGGAGCAAGGTAACCTCCCCTTTCTCTGCTTTGCCTACCCAGAGAATTTGGCCCACCCATGAGAGAAAGACATCATGGCTATATAAATTGTATATATGCTTTCAAATGAGAAAAGTGGCAGTTGGTCAAGGCCACACCCCCAGTCTCCACCTTGACTCTGCACTTTAGATCACAATATTTCCTCCATCGGCTTGATCCTGTGCTGCAGCACACTAACTACACTCTAAACATATGCTACACATTTTGTTGACTAAATCTTTTCAAGCTTCACCAACTCACAATAAAACATGACATGCTTTGAAAAAAATAAGATCAAATGAAATTCTAAAATTGTATGTGCTCAACTTCTTAGAGCCAAAACAAGCTTCATCGTTTCTTTATGAAATAAGAGTTATGATGGAAATAATAGCCCATCATTGAATTGAACAGCCTGAGGTTGCGAGGAGACTTGTTTTTTTTCACAAAGGTTCTTTTGGGACTTTTCTGCCTTTAATTTTTGATAGGACAGCTAGGTGAGAAAGAAGGGGAAGACATGCAGGAAATCATTACAAGTCAGATTCAAACCCTGAACTTCTATGTTGAGACATAAACCTCTCAGTACATGCGTGCCTGCTCCACCATTGAGCCGAATCAGGCCATGCCAGGAGACATTTTAATGTACAGGCCTACATCTGCTGTACTGATGCAGCAGTTAGTAATCACCTCTTTGTACCATTGTGTAGTACACAAAAACAACTCAGACCTCACTCAGTTCATTTCAGACATGCAACTGAACCTAATACCTTTTGGGGATCTCACTGATTTTGCATTGTGATCAAAGCTGTGAGGTTGACAAACACATTGCTGCTGATAAAGTTACACTTTTTGGGAACCATTTTAGAACTCTGGTACTGTGTTAATGTTGTGGTTTCACTCCATAACTTAAACATCCATTTTTTGAACGATGACACAAAATAATCAATACCATATTGACTTGAATAGAGTAGGCGCACTTGGGCTCGGGAGATGTTGGCCTGTTTTGACACACTACTTTCAACTTATTTTAAGCAAATCATCTGCACAGTCAAAGGGTCTGTGCCATGGGTCTGTACACGCGCAAGAAACTGCGATGTGAGCGCAAAGGGCAACGGTTCATGACTTATTAGAATGACATGTGTGATATTTGCCACTAGATGGTGCTGCTTTTCTACACTGGTGTTAGTCAACCTGTAATGCATCGTTGCAAAAACGACGGTATTTCTTGAAGTCAAGATAACACCATTATTGGTTTGGGGAAATGTGTGAATTATTTTAAGCTTATACAGTTATAAGTATAAAAAAATATGTTGTTGCATTTACTCAAGTGAGAAAGCAAGGTGAACCAAACTTCTGCCATTTTTGCACTTTTGTGTGTTTGTCCCACAGGAATTATTTTTATTTCATGGAATTTAAGATGGTTGACCATCAGGTGAAAAGCAAAACCAAAAGTAAGTATTTTGCAAATTCCTTGTCTTTTTTGTGATATTACTCTTTGTTATACTTCTTCAATGATTCACAAAACAGGGAAATCATTTTGTAAATATTTGATGGTTAGTCAAGTAATCACTGAGCAACATTACGCCATTGTTTTGGTGTACGGCAACTTTACTGACACATTTAACCTCTGTAAGACCTCCTTTGGAAAGTACATCTGCATTAAAAGTTGCTGCTTGATAAAACGTAAGATTTGCAGACTCTAGTGTTACTAATAGTCATATATTGGGTAATGTTTCATTTAAAACTCCTGAGTTAACTGTATTTACCTTTGATATGAGTGGCCCTGACCTCTGACACTTGTGGTGTTGATCCTGTCCTGTACCAGTCGACACACATTCAGTCCCCTCTTAACTGATCTCAGACCAGCGCAGGCCCTTCCAATATTGTGAATCATTGTGGTCTGCCTTGTAGCATGGATACACCAGCTAGGGACTCTAAATATATCCAACTGGTGTGTCTGAAGAGCTCAGGCATGAAGATCATATACTTACACTGGAAATCTACACCTTACTCTATTACTTTCTCATCTATTGTGTGCATGTGACACTCTGTTCCTGCCACATTCCCATTTCAGGCATTATCTGATTTTCTTATCTAGAGCAGCATTAAAATAAACTTCACTGTATGGTGTCTTTGTTTCCTTCTTTCTTTGACATTTGCAAATGACGAATTTTTTTATTAAATTAACCACCAAGTACAATTGTGTTTCTGTGAAAGAGAGATGCATTTTGAAAAGGGGGGCAAACAATACAAGAAAAACCTACATGAAGTCCATAAAATAAAATTTAAAATCATTTGAGCACCAGTATTACGTTTGGGTTTCAGCACACATTCCTCGGTCACCTGTTTTCTCTTAGCAGCACATGTCACAGACTGAGTGAAGATAAACCCAGCTGCTTTACGTATTCATTTCAAGCAGCACTTACTGTCCCCTTTTAACTCCAGCCAGCCTTCAACCCTGAGCTCTCAAATCACCAGGGGCTGATTTTCAAAATAAACAATTTGTAGTATAGCGGATGATGCTTGGGAGTTTTGGCATATTTAAGGATGCGGCAAAGAAACAGTACATTATAGACTTACTGGAGCTCAATTGGGCAGGTAAATTTCTCAACATTTGTTATTCCGTGAACCCACAAAGCATCCACAGAGGTAGAGTACGACGCTGTTCTATCATCCACAAGCAGCAATCTGTCTTTTACTCAAAGATGGTATTGTATTCGGCCTGCAGTGCCGTGGAAAGCCCCTCTCCCTCCTTCTCTGCCCTGCACAATGAGACAAGGGTCAGCCTGTCTTTCCTTCACTGTGTTTTTGATTCACTTCTCCTTCATGAAAATGTTGTATAACCTTTGACTTCCAGCAGGGACCTTTTAAACCCACTGGTCCCGCCTACAGAGTCCCCTCAACTAAAGGTTTAAGGTGATTCTTCACCAGGGCTGTGGCTGGCTACCACAAAGGAAATATTAAATGAATTGATTAATGAGTTAAATAACCTACTAATATATCATATTATATTAGTTGATTGTATTGGTAATATGAATATGCAAAGTAACTAGGCTACTAATTATCAAATGAATGTAATTCATTTTAGAGGCAAATATTTAGCTTTTTACTCCATTAAATTTATTGGCAGCTGGAGTTGCATTGCAGATTGAAAAATTTAAAGTATGATGCATTACATAAAAGTTTATATTAAACTGGAAAACACAATATAAGTAGTAAGTTAATATAAGCTCTGCTTCCCACATTGAAACAGTGTAGGCTATATGTGTTAAAGTGTAACATCAAGGATATAGACTAATGCATCTGTAGTAATAGTCCAATAAAATTATATATATAATGATATAACACCCTGAAAACGGGAATTGCATTGTTCTTAAAACTTCTGTAGTCTACTTTTACTTTCTTAAACTTTGAATGCAGAACCTTTTGCAGGTTTCTTTTTTATTTACAGGTATATCATTTGGGTGAAGAATAGGAAGCAGTTTATTTTAAGGCTACTTACTGTTCTTTTACTTGAGTAAAATTCTGAATGCAGGATCTTTACTTGTAACGGGACTATCTTTTAGATTGCTTTATACACTCAGCTCTGAGTTGCCTACTCCTTTCCCCACTGGGTCTCTCACCACCACCTCCACCACCCTGCACACTGCACCCTCCCCCTGTCTGTTGATATCGCACAGCCCGGAGAGGTTTGAATCCAGTCTTTAGCCCTAGCCGCCATGCTGAGCTGAGAGAGAGCGAACCAACCAAACTTTCACGCCGCTGCTGCACCCACGCTCATCTTCGTACACACAAGGACAAAAAAAGGAACACGTACTTCCCCACGGTGAGCAGCACCACACATTTTTACTTCAGTGCACAGTTGTGTTAGAGCTAGCTAAGTAATGTCTGGTCTTTCTTGGTTCAAAATTGCTAAGTTATTTCAGCCTGTGCCCCGCTGGTCGTGTTCATGCGTGCTAACCGGACTCCAACCTCAGCTGCACTTGTTGCACTGTAGACGATAAAACCCCCATTGAGACACAAAAAGAAGAAAACCCCAGCGTTATAATTCAAATAGTTTCAGTTGTTTTGACGGCACGTGAAACGTTTAAAATACTTTCCCACGACGTTTTAAAGCCGAACCTCGGAAAAAATAAGTTGTTAGCGGACGACTGTTGCTGCGGCAAGAATCCACACAGTCGCTGTCACTGTCCTTGAGGAGCAAAATACCTCCTGAATATAATATTACGTGTTCACCAGCCGTGCTCACACAAATCTTTTTAAAGATTAAACTCCCCTTGCACTTTTCAGAGTGCCATTCTGGCACCCAGAGGTCATGGAGAGGTTTCTACTCTTGGCTTGCATCAAGGGTGCTCTTTCACTGAAACAACAAAAGACCTTTTATTGACAGCCTCGAAGCACATATCCCCGTTACCGCAGTTTATATTAAAGCTGGTTGGAGCACCAAACGAAATAAGCTCCTGCAGCATGCACTTTATAATCCAGGCCAGTGCGACTGGGGCTCATCAGTAAATAATCATAAACCTTTCACCTGCAAACATGTCTAGTCTTAGTCGGTGTGGACCAGAGGGAGTAGTAAGAAGTTATGGAGCAACTTTCTGTCTCACCATTTGACCTCTGGCCTGGTTACCTGGAGCCCTGTGTCTCTGTGTGACTCTCCTGGCTCCACGCAGTATAGTTCAATCTACACTATCATCACTGCGGTCCTTTCAGCAACCCTAAAATGAAATTCAGGCTTTTGAGCAAGTGAAGGAGAGACTGATGCCTTCACAAGCCATAGTTCGTCGATTTAGAGCTGAAACAATTAAATTATTAGTTGATCAACAGAAAATTAATCTAAAGTAATAATGCCAAATGGATTATTCCAGCTTCTCAAATGTGGAGATTTGCTATTTCTCCTTGTCTTACATTATAGTAAACAGAAAATTATTGGGTTTAGGACTGTGGGTTGGACAAAAAAGCAATTTGAAGACGTTCCCCTGGGATTCCAGCAAATTGTTATGCGCCTCTTTAAACTCTCTTTAAATGTTTTTAGGCCAAAAATCTACAATTATTTGATACTGAAAGTAATCATTACGCGTATCCCTATTTCGGATAAACAGAAGGATCTGAAATGTCACTGTTTGTCTCCACAACAGGCTCTTGGAAATGCATGAATGCTCCTCACTTAACAGTGAAGAATTGCACTTTGAATTGATTATATACAAGCTCTCATTGCATAAGCACTGTGGATTTTTGTAACATGCCAGCTATTTAGTTTTTCCTTTTTTAAAAACAGCTGTTTTGTTTACTTAATCTGTTTTCCACTTCTTCGTTAGTAACATTTACCGCCCCTCCCCTTCTCTCAGCCTTCCCCAAAATGCATGGGCTATGACATCCAGTCCCTCACGCCCTCAATAAGTAATGTTTCTGCTTCATCGAGTTTGATTCCACAGGTCCTTGGCTGGGTCATATCAAGCATGGGGGCAGCCAGCCGGATCTTGTCAATATGATGGGCTGGCTGGCACCAGGGCTAGCCAGAATCATGTCAGCCAGACCCTCGGGGGGGGCGGAGAACCAGCCAGAACAGGATATTGCTGTGTGATCATTCACCAGAAGCAGACAAATCATTAAACCAATGGCTGCGTGCCGCTGAGAGGCTCTGGCATTTCGGTCTGTCACTCTAACCTCAGGTTAGAGGTTGTGTTTGCGTTGGAAAGTTGTCCTTGATTCTTGCAGGTTTTGGAATTGCCTTTGGAAAGAAGGGTAAATATGCTAGAGGGATTAGTTTGTGTGAAAATGGATAGGTTGGAAATCTATTTTTCCATTCAATTTTCTCTGCTGTTCATAGTCCTAGGCTGCTAGGAAGATAAAGAAACGTAGTCTTTCTTTCTAGACTTGAAGACTTTTCCTTTCTTTGCATGCATGTTGTTTTCCAGGACTTTCCATTTCATTAAAGCTTATTAGTCCATTTTTAACACCTGTGCTTGTTTGATTTGTTTAAATTCAATTACTGGAGAAAGCCACTATGGCTTGTGTATTATAACATATATGCCTTTCTGTAGATTCCTTTAAAAAAAATCAATAATCAATTTAAAATGGATGGGAAATCCGAACTGCATGGCTGAAAGTGAGCTTTGTTTTAAATGTGAACTTTGTGCAGAAATGGCACTTGTTTTGGATGTCAGGGGTTATTTACTTGGCCGTTTGCTTGGGTTTCCAACCAAGTCCTGGCTGTTTGTTGCATTTCTCTCTCTCTCTCTCTCTCTCTCTCTCTCTCTCTCTCTCTCTCTCTCTCTCTCTCTCTCTGAGATCCCAATGCAATTATTCAACCACCTCAAAGAAGACTTATGAGAGACGTCAATTTTCTTCACATGCTTACAGTGAGTGACTGTCAGGTAATTGAATAAACTCTTAATGGATTTGAGGGTGACATTCATAAGTCCTCAGAGTCTTTCTTCTCGTCCCCTCTGCAGGGTTTGGTTGTAGGCCAGTCTCCTCTGGTAGAAAAGGCTGGGATACCTGCTGTAAATGGTCTGGGCAGTAGCACTTCACCTCCCGCTGTGGAGGTCACTGTAAAAGGTGCAGACACACACGGCCCCTCATTGTTCCCTGCTGCACCAGAGCAATCTAATTATCAGGACTCTGCTGGCAGTGGAGTCAGGCTGCATCTACACCACTGCATTTACGAGACAAAGACGATCTCCATCCACACAAGAGTTTTAGCTCCAGCAGCAAACTAATCTCTTTCCATATTAGCACGTCTGACAACTCAGTAAGCATGACCGTTCTTATACACTGGGCATGCGTGCTGGTGTTAACTCTGTGCTTGAAAATCATGAGTGCATTGGTTAAAAATACAGAAAATGAACAATGGTGAAAAGTGAGACGAGGGATTTATCTGCTTTGACCGAGGACAAGTTGAAACTGTTAATGTAAGACTGTCTGGCGTCTGTCTTCATGTTCAAAGGTCAAAGGTTGTGACCGCCCAGACTAAAAAGCAACCTTGGAGTTTTCCAACCAAAACGGGTGCAGCAGTGTTTTCAAATGTAAACGTAGCAAAAGATAGGTTGTCAAACCAATATGTTGAAGTGTAGATGTAGCCTCAGCCAACAAGACTCACTTTTTAACTTGCACATGACAACGATAGCTACCTTTTTCGTAAGAGCCTTTTAGGAAACGAGGTAGACAATTTTGGATGTACGTCTCGCAGCAACCTCATTGTTTTGGTCCTGCAGGAGTTAAAGGGTAGGTCAGGGGCCAGTCTGGTGCTCTTGATGTTGAGGTGTGCTGTGCTGGGTCTATGACACGGACATCTGGGGCAACCCCCGCCTCCTTTTTTGAAACATACACAGACCTTCCCTGCCACACCCCAGTATCCCAACACCCTCAGGCTGGAATAATTTCCTACTGGCAAAGAGAAGCATCTGGCTCCGTATCAGCAGCCGTGGCGTGTCTAGGTGCTTTATTTGTGTTTGTGAGTTACCAGCCAAGCATAATGGATTGCTGCATTCCAGAGATGTCTCTGCAAAATTGTCTCATGATTGAACGGTGGTTTCAAATCAGCTGGTACAAAAACAAAACACTGGATGTCAAGCTTTGTTTCCTGTTATTCTGTTTTGTCTGTCAAGGGACAATAAAGGTGAAGAACGGTCCACGCCCTGCAGGGCTCAGTCGCTTTGATTCTTTAAAATGATGAAAAGTAGTTTTACAATTAACATCCACAGCCCGGCAGTTGTTGATTTGTTAATGCTGGCAGTAACTGCATTCATGAAAACTGCACCGGAAATCTATGAAGATTCCCAAGATGCTGCACCCAAAGCTGTGACTGCTTTAGCTGAGAGTGCAGGAAGCTTACTGATGCATTGTTGCAGTGCTATTGACAGCTTACTTGATGCTTTAAAAAGGTTCCCAGCGAAAGTGAATGAAAAAGGGGGGCCTCACTACATACAGTAGGCCTACATTCTGTTGCTGTGGAGGATATCACTATGTGACTCAGCTGAATGGACAAGGTGCTCTCTCTTTGTGCAATTTCAGCAGCATTAGTTTGCAGGTTGTAATTTTTGCATTTAGAAGATGTTGCATGACAAACTTAATTTACAGTCAGCAGATTGTAATCAGGTTTCCTTTTTTGTGTGTGTGTGATGCACTGAAACAAATTATACCTTTTTGGGTGCTCTATGTTCAGTTTGGGTTGAAACTGCATTAGTTTTAGCTAGGTGAACCTAATAAACAGTTAACTGAGTGGATCAGTGGCTACATACAGTGCTGAGAGAGGACAGCAGCTGGACCTGCAGTCCCCATTCACAAAAAATCCCCCTCCCCCGTCTTCCCTCATCTCCACCGCCACCCCAAAATCCCCCTCCCCCTCCTCAGCAATTGTGTGTGTGCATTGATGCTCTCCAGAAGCGCGATCTCTGCGCTGTCGCTCTCGACTGGCGAGCAGCATCTGACGGCTGTGACAGGGGAAAGGCGGTCTTGGGCGTTTTGTTACACACTCAGATGAAGACAGTCTGCCACTGACATGCATTAAAGTGAAACAGCCCTTTAATGCAATCGCTATCTCTTCACTTTTTGCAGCTTCTTGTGCCCTTTTTTGTGTGTTTTATTGTGCAAGATAGGAGGAGCGAATGAGGGAGCGTGACAGAGAAGGAGCATGACCGGGGAGTAGAGAGAGGGAGGAGGTGACCGACTGCTCGTGCTGCATGATCATATTGTATTTTCTTTTTCGTCTGTCATGCAAACCATCGCTGACTTTCCCAGTAATAACAGTGTGACTAAGTCGGTTGGATGCGCCTCTTTTAGCGTTCTTTTTCTCTCAACCTGCAGGAGCTTCTCAGATTATGGTAAGATTCACATCGCAAACAGCTCGTGTGGATGTCCGTGAGTGTGTTGACTGCTGGCGTCTCACAATGTCAACACCTTGTTCCTCTGCCATAGCAACCAGATATGTTTTTATGCTCACTATGTGCATTGGAGAGCGTCTCCAGTGCTGTGCATGCTATTTTTACCCAAATCGCATTTGGGAGGTAAATAATTCAGTGTTGTTGTTGATGGCATGTTTTCAGGATGCAGTAAGTGGGACAACGTTGTGCCTCTTTTGAGGAAATACCCACATATTTTACATGGATTAGCCGCTCTTTTCTTCTTGGTTGGTTTTTGTTTTCCTTTAATGAGCCAAGATTTGGAAGAGAAAGATTTTCACTGTTGTCTACTGTTTTGTTTAAAGTAAAGCCGGACAGACACTGTATGGATTTGGTCCAAATTGGCCCCTGACTAATTTTAAAATAGGACTGAATTTCTGCCAAATTGGCATGCAGTTGGAGCATCGCAACACCTGATTAATGATTATATGGGTCTGGCATGTAAGAAATTCTGGTCGGCTGTCTTAAGGTTTAACAGTACCACAGTCCGATTTCCCTCATGGCTGCTTGGTTCCAATTGCGGGTAGCTTATTTTCATATTACTAGAGAAGTATTTAACATTTTGTAGCTACAAATATAGTTTTGAGACTGCTGTTGTATTTAACTAAATTAAGACCATGTTGTCTGCATCTTCCAGACACACAGTTTATCGAATTGCACAAAGTAACACTGCCTTTCTCTCTTTTGTCATCATTGAGGGTGCAGCCATCTTGTTTTTAATAAACTTTATTGCAATTGTCACTAGACATAACCAACCAGGTGTTCTGGGCTTACGTTTGGTTTGATGAGCCAAGTCGTGGCAAGTCAATTGATCCGTACAGTGTGAGCATAAAAGTCATAGGTTCTGACAGTGCACAAAGGCAGATTGAAATATGTAGTGTGAGTTACACCCGAGACCAGCGTACAATAACAATAGTTGCACATTGTCTGCCAAGCTTTCGATTAGGTAACCGTCGGTCTTCCTCTGGCTGGCTGTTGTCAGGAGTTCACATATCCCCCTCAAGAGGGAAAGGAGTGGCATTGCCCTTGGACATCATTTCAGTTAAAATTTCTCCTCCACCATGCCACAAATTGTTTTCTGTAACTAGGCATTGAAACACTTGATTTTAAAACAAAGATACTTGATTTGTTTGTAAGCACTGGGCTCAGGTAGATCAAACCTCTATAATGTATCTTCAAGTGCTATCGCTCCACTTTAAAGAGCACAGTTCTTCTGGCTCTAAATAGATCTCTATCTCAGCGTGCACTGGTAAAACCATTCCATCCGTTCACGTGACTTTAAGTTTAAAAAAATGTAACCACCAGCTGCAGATTTCTTGCAGCACCGTTTCAGTGTTCTTTATTGTTCACTGCATTCAATATTGCATTGAGCGCCAGCATCCAGGCCCTGTGTCATTGTTTGTGTGAGAAGGCAACAGTTGGTAAGAAACTCCTGGCATCATCATCACAACAGCATGCATGGGACATTTTTCATATAAAGCTCTCATACTGGGGTGGATTGCCACATTGTGCAAAAGCATGGACTCTTACATATTTCAGTAATGTAAGGATGTAACTGGAATTGAGAGAATTACGGTGACATTTGGTCCATATCATTCTGGTGGAGCCTCTTCAACTCAACAAAGAATTGAACAATAGAATTGGCAGATAGCCCTGCACTAGTCAAATTTCAGTCATATCCCTTCACAGGTAAATGTGATGTTGGAGTCTTTCCTACTTCTCATAAACACAGTGGCTGAGAGGCCAGAGGAAATGGGACTTAATTGATTACCGGAGCTAATGTCTGTTTCTGCACTGGACAAACGTTCACTGAGCTTCTGCCCTCAGACAGGCTTCAGACAGACAGACTTGACAGGCAAAGCAAAGAGCATCACAAAAGAGAGAGGTCTTGCAGACACAACGTTCAGAGTTCAGGGATGTGGAAAAAGTAAAAGGAGGCACAGCAGCATCCTGAGCCAGGATCCCCACACAGACAGACTGCCGCTGGCTGCCTCTGAGGCTGGTGGCTGTCTGTCTGGGTTTGGGGCTGATAGGATTGGGGCGGGGGGGGCCCTCTACCCTCACTCCAGTTGTAGCTGTAAGCGATAAAACCATTAAGTCCTCTTTTGTTGATCAGTGTTGGATTAATAGCCAAAAAAGACATATATTGCTAAGCTGCTTCAGGTTCATTATGTAAACATCATACCTTTTATCTGCTTATGGAACCTAAATCCCACTCTAGCAGGTCACAAACCATGTTACGCCAACACAAAACCCGATCTAAACTATGAATTGAATGTGCTGCCATCGTAATCTTTTAAAGGCTGATAAGCTGAAGAGCTAATGCCAGATTTTGGAGGTTGCTCATCAGCCAGCAGGACAGAGGACGCGCCTCGTCTCACCGTCGCCTTATTAAAAATAAAAGAGTCTAAATGCTGGCAGTGAACAACTGCTGATCTATGTCCCGTCCAGAACATGCATCATTGGCAGAGGTGTCTTTTATTGATTTTCTTTTTATTGATTTGTTTTCTTTTTTATTATTCTGGCATTTGTTACACCCTTTTGATAATTTGCATTAGCTTTTTATCAGTGATGATTCATGAGTTATGCAAGCGTTGATGCTGGATGGGAAACCAGCTGCACAGATCCAAAACTGTCATCATTGCTCCTCAAGTCACACAATGCCTTCATCTGTGATTGGATTCATACTGTCTGCTCGCAGCCCGGAGGATTCCTTGGTGCACTCTATTTATGCTAGCTAGCTGGCTGCTCGGCTCCTTTGGTAACCAAGGTAACGGTTTCCCCTGGTTGAAGAGACCGGGCCTTGCTAGGCTAATTGTGAGCAAGTGAAGCGTGTCTGCAAAGTTAACTATAGTCCCAGCCGGGTCGATGGACTGATTTTCACAGGCTTGTCATGCAGTAATCATCGCAGTAGTAGTGAATTGAAATTGAAAATAACTTACAGTTGCAGCTTTTGCAGCTGTCTAGCTACTGCAGCTGTGTGAATGAATGATTTACATTTGCGTTGCTTTTCCCTTCTCTTGTAGACCGGTGTTGGGACATTGGCCCTGAGCTTCTCCATAGACCATTTCCAACCGTGTGAAGAAAAGTGAAAAGGAATTTTAATGAATCAGTATTCGCTAGCCGACGCCATGACAGACAAGTAAGTTTACTTCTTTTCTTTCAAAGTGTTTGTATTTGTGTAAAGAGCCCACTGTGCCCCTTTGTGTAGTGTGAAGTAAGAAGATGATGTCTCTTGTGATTACACTTCTCTCGCTCTGCACAAGATTGTCTCCTGCGAGTGTTTGTGTGAGTGTGTTTTCAGTACAGCAGTGCAGAAGAATCGGGGGGGTTCTGGTAGCAGAGAGAGAGACGTGTGTTGTGTTTGGGGGGGGGAGGGTTATAAAGACCGTCTGTTTGGTCCCTGAAGACCTATGCCATTTGCATTTGGACTGATTTGCATTCTCGTTCACTGTGCTGGTATGTTGCTGCTGCTGCTAGTTGATCTTTATTTCCCTGACAAAACACATTTAAAAACACTAATTAAAAGGGTTTTGAGCCTTTTGTCGTACTACCTCTTCCTTTTGCTCCTTCTGTGTTCTCCACCTTTTTCGTGGTTTCTTCTTCCCCCTTTTCACTTTGGACCCTGTCTCTTTGCGCCCTATCTCTTTTCTTCTTTTTGTCTCTTTTTGTCAACTTTGCTTTTTGTCTCTCAGTCCGGTGTTTTTGGATTTGATCTATAAAGAGGATGGAGAATGAGGGTGCAGTAAGCAGAAGAATCTGCTAGCATTCATATTAAGTGTTGCAGACCAGTCATAGGGATAGGCGCAAAAACACGGCGAAGGCCTAACAACAAGGCTGGGCTTTGTTTGTGCTTGAGTTACAGAAAATGAAAGGGGAAGATTAAAAAAGAAGTCTGTGCCCGCAACAAAACCGAGAAGAAATGGCTTTTTTTCAGAATACTGTAAAGAATTATGTTGATGTTGAGGATGTATGCTTGTGCAGGACTTAGTGAAGAGGCGGAGGAGGTGCATATGCATGCTGTAAAGTTTCCAAAGTATTGTTAATAGATGAAATAGGATTGATGTGAATCACTATTTATTTGCACTTAGTCAACTTACAGTATCTCTCCAAGAGAGAGAGAGAGAGCGAGAGAGAGAGAGACAGGCAGGCCTCAGGATAGCTCCCCTGCTATCAATAGTGCTATATAAAGTGCTATTATATGTCAGTATAAAATATTGTGCATCTTAAGTAGAGCCAGATAATGCTATATTTGCCCAGAGGGGAATTCTTTTTGCAAATTAGAAGGTTGTACCACTTCAGCCGTTCCCTTAAGGATGCATTGGAATTTCTGCAGAGCCAGACGTTTTAGACTTGGAAGTTTATAAGTATTTTGGATGCAACATAAAGGCAGAAAAGAAAAAAAGATGTTCTTTTGAAGCTATATTTTAAAAACAAGATGTAGCAACTTTTTTTTTTTTGGCTCTACTGAAGTTAACTGAAGACTGGGAGTTTCTAAGTAAGTGATGATGTTGTTGACAAGCTGCCCTGTTGGATGAAAGGTATCCGAGCAACCAGAAAGAAGGTGGGGGTGGTATTTTATTGTGCGCTAGATGCAAGTCCATGTTGTAGGGTGATTGTTCATCGGGGAAGAATGATAAATGTTACGCCAAAAGGAAGTGAGGGGAAAAGTTGGAGGACGTGCCCCCCGACGATGACGGGGAACAAAGCCTCCCTCAACATGGCACTACTTAAAATTCATACAAAGGCAAGAGAAGACTTATTTTCTCTCTTAACACACACAAATGCCCTCCCCTTACCCTCAAGCAAACATTTACGCATAGTGGGATATCAGTGGACATTCCTGTAGATATGTGCATTCGAGTTGGTATTCCCAGATACACGCAAGCCCGCATCTAGAAAAATGAACTGCTTTGCTTTCACAGTTTTGAAACCCTTTCAGCAAAGGAAAGGGCTGTGTTTTCCATGCAGATGTTGCTTTTGATTTGGGATTTGATTACCCAGCAAAAACTGTGCTCTCCCGACCTTCAAAAATGAACATGTTTCAATTGCAGGAATTTAAGTTCAGTCTCCTATTGTACCAGGATGCTCTGGGATGAGGAAACTTTCTAAAGCCTGATTTGTTCTGTAGTGCTTGTAGACAGGGATTCTCTCTGTTGAAATTCAAGCCTGCGTTAATCCTTTTCAACACACTGTGTGTGTGTGTGTGTGTGTGTGTGTGTGTGTGTGTGTGTGTGTGTGTGTGTGTGTGTGTGTGTGTGTGTGTGTGTGTGTGTGTGTGTGTGTGTGTGTGTGTGTGTGTGTGTGTGTGTGTGTGTGTGTGTGTGTGTGTGTACACAGAGTCCATGCACCCTCCATCCAGGATTTAAATGAACTGGAATTTCACCCTCCTGTTTTTAGCGTCTTACAAAATTATTTACAGCAGGGTGCTCTGTATTGCATCATGTATGAAAGTAGGACAAAAAGACAATGCCCCAAATACACAAAGAAAATGTAGTCCGATGGAAATATGTTACTATACAAATAAACATTTTAAATGTAAGCTGTGGACTGTACTTTCAACTAGGTGCCCCTGTTATTTGGGGAAAAAACAGAAGCAAGATGGAAAAATGTATTGATCCTTAAAGGAACACATCACCGTTTTGTTGAAATGGGGCTTATCATGGTGTCCCCTAGCTGTAGATAGGTGGCCCAACGTTTTGTTTTTGCCTCAGTGCATGCATTGTTTTAGCCCGGTGCAACACCGGCAGTGCCACTGCTAGTTTGCTTAATGTAGTGAATAGAATCCTATGTTGCCAGTTAGCATGTTGTGAGTAAAAGTCAGCCAACAACATCCTAATTAGTTCTTGGGGCCTGCACATTCACAACAAGTACAAATAGCAGTGCAGAAGACTAGATGATTTCCTAGGCAGATATTGACTTGGGACTATATTGGGTGGAAGCACAGCCAAAGCACTTCTACATGGGCACAGAGATCACGCATATCATGATTACTGTAAACATGACGCATGGTTATTGGCTCACTTTTACTTACAAGGTGCTAACCAGCAACATAGTATTCCATTCTTTAGGCTAAGTTAACTAGCGGTGCCGCTGCCGCTGTTGCACCAGGCTAAAACAATGCATACACTAAGACAAAAAATGCGTTGGTCCACCTATCTACAGCTATAGGTTAGACTTTGATAAGCCTTATTTCAACCAACGGTGGCGTGTTCTTTTAAGCCTTTTAATGGTTTCATTCTTGTTTTCCACGAGGAGAATCCTCCTCATACACATTTCTCCCTATTCTTCTCTTAGTCTTCTCTCTTCAACCACGGTATGAATTTGCACGCTCAAATATCCTCTCTCGTTGCAAACGCTATTTTCTCTCCCTTTGTCTGTCCCACTCATTTTCTTTCCCTCCCCCACCTGTGGTGGTGCATGCTGACTTGGCAGGGACTTGGGATGTTTATAGATGGACAGTAAAGGTGTGTGTGTGTGTGTGTGCTTTTACTGGAAGGATCACACTGTCCTAAAGATGAAAGGCCTTTACCTAGTCTACTGTATATCTGTTTGCTTTGTGTATTTGGATCAGTTAAGATGCCACATGCGTGTGTGTATTCATGTCAGTCTCAGGGGGCAAGGATCCAAAACCACCATCAGAAGCTGGTTAGGAGCTTTTTAACTGTCACTTACACAAACCTGGAACATACGTTTTCTAGTAACACACATGCTTAATTCCAAAGTGTTTTGGTCAGAAGTTGCAACCTTGAGAGTAAAAACACTTGAAGACTGAATACATATAATACTAGTACTTTTAGGAGAAATTGAGTTGTGGTGGACATAAGATACAGATAAAAGCTTGAGCTGGGATCTTGTATCAGCTCGGGGGAAAATCAGGTGTCACAGTGGAGTGAGCTCAATAGTCCTTCCTGTCAGTATGTTTACCATATGCTGGCTTTCGGAAGTAGGGCCTATTAATAAATTTGTTCTGGCTTGAATAGTCTTCAAAAGATCAACTTTGCCCGTTCCTCATTCAAGTCCACTCATCAGTTAAAAAAACAAATGAATTGTGACAACTCCACTTCCTCTCTGTGCCCTCTCCAGACCGTTGTGTCACCAAGGGCGGGGTTTGGGGGCACGGCTTGGCTCACACCCGGGCTTGACACCCACTCAGGACATCTTGAATTGAGACGTGAAGGCGCGGTGTCACTGACGTTATTGGGATTTGTGGGTGCATAGTAAAAAGTCTGTATTGGCTGTCACAGGGTTTTGTGGGGGCCGAGGGAAGCCAAGTCAAAGTGCTTCCTAAGGATGTCAAGGGGGACGCACCCTTTGGCCTACAGCGCATCAATCTTACGCAACTGTCATCTTCTCCCAGTGGTCCATTGATGCTGTCAGAGGAGGGCGAGAGGCAGGGACTCGCTGCATCGTGTATTTATTCTTTGTTTGTCTTTGAGTGATTGGAAGTGACAGGAGAATGGTAAAGTCTGGAGGAAGATGGAAAAACACAGGGTGATACTTAGAGGCTTAAAGTGGCAACACACTGCAACTATCAAGCATGGCTCTTGACCTTGATCTACATGAAGAATCATCCTCGGGCTTTGGGACAATGATATCAACCATGAAACTGATCTGAAGTTAAATGCTATTATTTAAAGTCAGCTAAAATCTATATTAGTTGAAAGAAATGCAATAAGAAATCTTAATATGGATAAATGTTCTCCACCGCAACCAAGTCATTACAGGATAACATGTAGTAATGTCTTTCCTAAATATGATCAGTTGGAAGTGACTTGCCCATGCGTGTAGTCTGGTGTGTATCGTTTCTGTTTAACATAATCTCATTATTCTTTTATACAGTAGAGCAGGGGTGGGGTTGGCCGCTGCAGTAGCAGTAGCTTATCCCACTAAGCAAATGCTAATGCGTCTGCATATTTGGGTTGATTTGGGTGACCTGAATTTAGTTGTCTGGAAGATTTGTCTCCTTGTTCTGGGGCAGTATTTGTTGCTTTGTCAGCAACAGCGTTGGCCTATTTTTAGTTATTTAAATTTTGTATTATTTTTTTTACTGACATTTGTTTATCTTTATTTATTAATTTAAAGATACATACAGATTTTGGGGGGATGTAGAGATAATTTGCCACTGAGTTCCCGTTTAAAAAGTACCAGTACAAAGTCACAAACTGAACTATAGTCAAAGCAAAGTAAATATGTAAGCCCATGTTTTTCACTCAAAGAGAGTTGGATTGTAGTAGACTGTGGGAATAAAGCTTGTATACTTGTGCAGGGGGAATGTATTCAGCCTTGTTGTAAAGGTTTTCATTTTGCTCAGGGAAGCAGTCTAAGGGAACGGACTGGAAAGTGTTGTGAATGGAGGACCAACCATCTGTCACAAGGGCAATAAGAAGGTTTCTACTTTCCCTCCCATTTGACTTAAGAAATCTTGTTTTCACACACTGAAAACAAAAGCAAAATAATGTTCCAGCTTACTGTTCTGTTGCTGCTGATACAGATTATTCCCTAAAGTCTTTGTTCTCATGTTAATTCATTGGTGATGCGTAACTCCAGTGCTGCTGACGCTGTACAGACTTTTTAAAGGCCCTGAAGACCTAATTTCTCAATCATCATCTTTTTGTGAGCGATGTCAAAGTTTAAACAATATCAGTTAGTGGTAATCAAAACAATTAATTGAGAAAATAATCTGCATATTACTTTATTATGAAAACAATTCTCCGATGCAGACCTAGGAGAAATACTTCTGTAAGCAAGTTTTCAGAGGGATTTAAAGGTCCAATGGCATGAAAATTGGACTTTGAGATTTTTTTTGACATTAATGAGTTCCCCCAGCCTGCCTATGGTCCCCCAGTGGCTAGAAAACCAAGCCCTGGCTATGCTGCTCTATCTTTTGAGAAAATGAAAGTTCAGATGGGCCAATCTGGTATCTTGCCTGTTATGAGGCTATAAGGAGCAAGGTTACCTGCCCTTTCTCTGCTTTGCCCTTCCAGAGAATGCCCGCCCATGAGAAAGAGACAGCATGGGTCTGCAAATGAGCAAAGTGGCAATTGTCAAGGCCACACACCCTGCCTCCAACTTGCCCCCCCATACTAAAGAAAGGCTGTGGCTGTAATTCTGCACCAAGGCTGAATTTTTGGGAAAGAGTTTTCCGATATAGTATTAGGGGACCACTAAGGTCTATATAAAAGCATGCGAAGAACACCATGTCATGGGACCTTTTTAAGGTAGAGTGCTCTTAAGGACAAGTGGTTTGAATCCACCTGCAGTTAAAAAGAGAAAAGTATTAAAACCGTTAAGCTCACTAGATGTAAGTGGAAATTAATGTATGTAGAAGTTTATCTTAGCCAATGCAACATTTCTCAGCATTCCACTATCCAATTGTTAATCATCAAAATTGTGCTGAACTGGAAAATGGTGATTGGCCACAGCGAACAGTCAGTCCTCTGTGGTGGACAAAGAAGAGGAAATGAATATAGCTGTTACAGGCCTCAAGGTCCTCCTGATGGTTTTAGCACAAGATAATGTTTATCAGTTGGCTGCTCACTATGCATATGTCCTTGGTTATAAAAGTTTGCACACTATCCGGACAGACATCATATGATATCACCGGGTTGGTGATAATTTCAATAATTTTGTCCTTCCAAGAATTATCTGCCTCACTTGTGTTTGGATGGACAAATGGTTGATATGTACGTACAGTATGTATTTGTGAATGTGGCAGTTTTACTGTGCAATATGTGATTTCATTGATTCATCATTATATCTGTCGAACTGTGGTCTTCTAGACAACTAACCCCACCTACGTACACACATGCAAAGCAAACACAAACTTCTTCCTCCCTCTTGTAGGCACAAACTACACAAGTGTCTTGTCTGATCTTTCTGTCTTCTCCCCCCTCCCTAGCTTGAGGATTTTATAATTCTCTCCAGAGGAAGAGCGTCGCATCTTGTAAGGAGCCACAGGTCAGAAACTCTACTCCTCTCACTCCCTCCCCCTTTTATTCTGTGCAGACCGACACCGAGCTGCATGCTTCAACACGAATGCTGCATGCTTCTCCGACTCCTCCCCGCCCCTGTAACCACCTTTGGGCTTTTCTCCTTTTTTTTTTTTTTATTCCCCCTGCATGACCCCACCTGGGCAATCCACCTATGATTTGATTCTGCTTGGCTTTGGTGCTTGCAATGATACATTTACTTTTTACCAATCATTTTGTCGTTTGCTCTTACCACGTGATTTGGTTTTCCTTCCTTTTAAGTTGTGATCCTCTTTGTTCCTATTTGTTTTGAAGTTAGCTGATGGCCTATGTCTTTTTTTTTTTTTTTTACACCCTATGAGGTTTATAGGGACATACATGGTGATCCCATGCCCAGCTGCTTGCGCTCAGTGGCCATTTAGGCAACAAGCTTTGCTCTGCAATTGACTGTTCACTAAACCACTTCCCCAAAAATTGGCTGTCCAATCATATCTTAGCTATGCTGAAGCAGTGTAAATGGACTCTAAACTCAAGTGTTTGCACGTTGTTTATATTTTATCAACTTTTCAAAGACAAGATCACATACAGAAGTGTAAGTTCTCAATTTTTGTTAAGAGCTTTTGTAATGGACGATTCTGCTTGGGGGACCTGTAGGGGGGCAGAAGCGGGAAAAGTTCTCTAGTGTTTCTTTAACAGTGTGTATTTCTAAATTATGTGCATTTCTGGCTAACCTAAGGAGTGTATCTTTAAGCAACTACATTACTTTTTACATTACAAAAAGCTCCTCTATTGAGCAACATGTTGACTGAATGGGAGCAAAGTTGCTGACAATAACAATAAGCGTTCCGTCCTGCTCTTTATTTGGTTCGCGGAAGTCCACACTCCTGCAACTAAATAACTTGTTACCCCAGATAGCCTTACGTTTCCTAAAAAGTATATATTGCTTAATACTCAACTTCAAAGCCTTTTCTCTTGTAAAAGAGAAACTATGGTTTTAAAAATAAATGCAGGATTTAAATGTCTACGGCAAGAACAAAATACAGTTCATCTATAATGCTGTATTATAATGTTAGACCTAACTACAAATGTTCGGTTTGATATCATGTATATCGCCATCAAGTTTAGGAACCTTTTAACATTGTTTTTATTTTAAAACAAATCCGCTGGAAACATGAAGAAATTAGCTGGAGATAGTTAGCAACCAACCCATTAATGATGATAATGATAGTTGGCGAGCTAGCTACAGCTTACAACATGTCATTTGAGCCGACACAATCGACCGTCTTCGGATAGAACTGAGAAGCGTGCTTGTATTAACATCTGTGTGAAATCAATGACCCACTGCTTCAAAAATTACATTGAATTTTAAGTTGTAAACTGCGTATGTGGTAGTATGCGTGTGTGTGCAAGAATTGACATGACATGCGTAGCAGCAGTAAGGGAGGCAGGGCTAAGTGAAGGCTCAGCTGATGCCAGCACTTGTCTCCCAGTGATCCGTACTAAATGGTTTTGGTGCCAGTTGCCCGGTGTTGTTATTATTATGCAATTGTAATACTGTTGGTTGCTTCCAACACTAGGCAACCCACACCAAAACATCTAAATTGATAAATAACACTGAAGGTAAAATAGGTATTTTTGTTTTTGGGGTGAACTGTCCCTTTTAAGGGACCTAATCTACTTAAAAGCCTTAAATTATTTTCATTACCAAGGACGGAAGTGTGCCCTAAATCGGCCTGCCAGATCACATGAAAAACATTTTGGTACGTGTTTTAAAGTGTCCGGCTTGGCTTTGTGCTGCTGTTCATCCCCTCTGCTGTGCTGAAACGGTGAAATTAGTGTTTTATCTCCTGGTATGCCAAGTTCAGGAGGACACACTGTTAGTGTTGTGATAGTCTGTGTGTGATAGGCTGAGTTTTCACACACTACTCCAGAGGAGGTTTTTGTTTCGGCCGGGCCGAAATTACCACCATGAAATCAGTGGCCGCTGAGAGAAAAGCAGAAGAGAAAGGAGTCCTCCTTAAAGGCAGAAAGGAGAGGAGGAAATATAGCGGCGGTTTAAGATGTTTACAGCCCTTCAAATGTCCCCTGACTGGTGGGAAAGCTTAGGAACTTTAATTTGAAGTCTTTCCTTGTCTCCTCATACTCTTTCACCAGACACACCAAAACATTAGTAAAATGTTTGAAATGTGATGAAAGTCAAACATATCAGATATATTTACAGTATATCTCACGTCACTGTGACTTGAACCCTTGAACTAGAGATTTAGTACCATCCGGGAGCTGAAATCACCTGCCTTTGGCTATTGCTGTTTAAAAACGTCTACCAATGTGATCACCATTCAGTAACTTGGTACCGCAAGGCTTTCAGCTGGGGACCACAAGACCTTCAGCTGGGCTTCTGCAGCTTCCCAAAATAGTCCCACATTACACGCCCCAAGGCCTGGCTGGCATCACAAGTAGCCTCAAGGAAACTACATCAAGTGAAAAGTTGACTTTACTTTACTATGAACTGTGGCTTCCAATGCAAATGTCATAAGTAAAACTTGTCCACTTTTTTTCTCGTTTTAACTAAAAGCAAAAGCGCATGGTCATAATGTTTTCATCCTAGACCACAGAGGCACATTCAGTACTTGAAAGGGGAACACCACGCAGCAATCCTTGATCCTCTAGTTTGCTTACTTCCCTACTTCCTGTATTTTATATAGGAACGTTTTTCAGATCTTTCAGCGCCGCGTGACTTTAGGAAAGGGCGTGTTGTTTTTTAAGAGCTTGCCATCGGCATACTAAATATATACTTTACTGGACCTGACCCCTCATTTGCCTTTGCTGTGGCCACTTTAAGTCGACATGCTAGCTCAGCAGGGGCCCTACAACTAGTAATTACATAGAAGGGTTTCCATTTAACATCTCCTGTGTAGTGTAGCTTTCACACAAGCTCTTTTCCTCACTAGACATGTTGGATTGTCATTGATGGTTTACCTATATTTTAATTTTACCTACTTCCTTTCAGTATAACCAGAAGTAGTTCCTGTGCCCAGCCTCCACCGTAAATGAGCAGCATGTGTCCCTTGTCATCATTCAGCCTAAATGTAGATGTGAATTAAAGAGTCTAGTGGATAATGCCGGTAATCCTTGCTCTGGCTTTTTAAAGGTTTTCTTCCCATCTGTCATCCAGTGAGCTCACCATGGATAATGTACCATGACTGCTGCATCAGCTGTCGCAGTTTTCAGATGATTTTCTCTGTAAGAACAACAGTCCGCTGTGCAGTGCAGGTTGGTCAGCTGTTCCCTGGCTTTCAGATGACTTTGTGTTAACATGATGTGGCTTTGACACGGTGGCTTTTCACCTCACGACGGAAGGCTGATGTCTATCTTAAGTGAATTCCAGATGGTTTGGTCGTGGACCACAGCTGCAGGCTGAACTGTTGCATGTTGGTTTACTTTATCCAGACAGCTTGAGAAATTAAGAAAATAAGACTTGAAAGTAAGAGGAACTTTTTCAATTTGACTCCTCCTAGTTGTATTAAGCCTATATCACTTTGTGTCGGTTTGGACTGAAGACTACAGGTTTGAAAACAAAAACAAGTCAGGGATTTTGGAGTTAAGTATGGTTACCAGACCCCTGTAGCCCGCTCTTCTTCTCTGTTTGAGAATAGCACCTCAAGGATACATTAGCTGCTACTGGCACCACTGTCTGCGCTTGTTGCATTGTGGTTAATGTAGGCACCAAATTTTGACAAGGAAGAATAAAGTGTTGAAAATAAGTGGTGGTGGACTGGTAGCTGGAGAGGTGCCAATTCACCTCCTAGGCACCGAACCGTCAACTGCTCAGGGCGCCTTTCTATTGGCCGCCCCCCCACTCTGACATCTTTCTGTTTAGTGCATGTATAGGTACCGAGCATGTGTGTGTAATTCAGGCCCGTGTGTAATAACAACAGAGTTAAAAAACATTGTAATTTCCCCTCCTGGGATGAAAAAAGTATTATTTATTATTATTATAATAAAAAGATATCATCTCTGGTTCTGGTGGATTGAGTTTTATCTCCTTCGTGAGTCAGACAACGGCTGTATTCACTTTTTTTAGTGTGTGTGTGTGTGTGTGTGTGTGTGTGTATATGTATGTGTGTGTGTGTGTGTGTGTGTGTGTGTGTATGTATGTATATATATATATTTTTTTTTTTTTACACAGTATGTTAGGCCAGGCCTTGAAAGTTTTTGTTTTTGGAAATCAAAAGTATTGACCGGTTGTTGTGACCGTTACAGCGCTTTGCATTGTGAGACAATGTAGACTGGTTTAATGCATACTGAAGATGTTCTTTTAAATCGGTACGACATCCAGGTATTTTTGTCATACTGCAGATTTAGCTTTTGTTTGCATACTTCATACTACAAGCTACTTTTTGTCCTAATCAGTACGTACTCCTAGGAGGCGGATCCTAAAACATCCAATGTTCTAGGAGTGTCATGAGGGGCACAAGAACTGGTGACAGGCTTTAGCCCTGACCATCAGATGGAAGTGTAATTGTCAGCTGAAGTTGTAATACCAGTAGCTCAGTCCGTAGTGAGAGACAGAAAAGCCTCCGCCGTCAATACAATACAAAAATATTTTATCATCCTGTGGGGAGAAACAACCCAAAACTCTGGTGCAGCTGGCAGTATTTTAAGATGGGAACCTGGTCCCTGTCTGGTCTTATAAGAGGGATTTCAAGCCCCCTGTTGGCATTATCGTGTACACAAATGAGCGTGCTCGAGTCTCTGCCACATCTATAGCCAAACTCCGTTAATCTGCAAATGACATTGGAGCAGACATCTGTCCCCATCAGTGTGTCATTCTCTGCGGTCTCAGTATTTTGTTTCAAGCGAAGGCTCTCTTGCTCACTCACTTTATCATACAGGCCCGGCTCCAAATAACCCACAATGTACCCCTGGAGAATACAAGAGCAAACACCAACAGTACTTTGAGACACTGAAAAAGAAAATAAAGATTTAAAAAACAAATGACCAAATAATTGTAAATATTTGGTAATTTACATATATGTATAAAAAATCTGGTTTTCCTGGACCTACGCTGGCCATGATTTCTTTAACAAATGTGACCTGTGCTTTCATAAAAATATCCAGAAATATTCACTGACAGTCACATGTGATGATCACAGGATCATCACATTACTACCAGTTATGATGTCAAACTATGTGACAGGTTTATTAGAAATCCTTGAGCAAAGCACCCTCATTAGCATACGTTGTCAGTGCTGTTTTCTCACCATTCCCACAGCTGGGTGGGTACTGTCGTGCAGATGGTCCTGTTGATTAAGTCTGCAGTCATACAACAACAAGTGGTATTTGCACTCAGTGTCAGGGATTCTTTTAGGAGTGGAAATTGTTTAACCCATGAAAAAATTGCAGGGCATACTGTATATATCAAAGTGGTTAGACTAAGTGCTGAATTTATAATCGTTTTAAACTTTACATGAAGGTGTGAACCAGTATCGTGACAACAGCAGAAGTTGTTTTCACTAAGAGGAATGTGAGCAACTTAGAGCAAAGATTAGTGCACAGCACACTATAGAAATGTCATTCTGAACTGCCAAAAGAGACATTCTTTCCACAAAATGAACTACTTAAAGCACATTTCTCATTACACAGTGTTTGTACGTGGTTTGGACCGTTAGTATTATAGCATCAGACGGAGCTGAAAAGAAAATGAGTAGCAGCCTCTTGGCTTGCTGCAGCAAAAGGAAGAAGAACAACTCTGTGCATTGATGCTGATGAGTACATGGAAAAGAGAGCCAGTGAGGGGAAAAGAAGCGAGGGGTTGGAGTTGTTGGCAGGCACTGAATGTCCAACTCCTTCACATCACCCTCCATCACACTCTGTATCTCTGCTCACAGGATGTGGAGCTTCTTTTCTGCACTCTCTGCATTGGAAATGATGTGGCAAGTGGTGAAGCCGCTATCCTAATATTTCATCAGGGAATTTATCCTTGAGTCACATATGGTTGGTTTAGTTGATACAGCGTCATTCCACTTTAACAATTTCCCTCACAACTTTCCCAAGCACTTTTCTTTTCTTTACTATTTTAACAGATGGCAATCGGCAACAATAAAATCAAATGACTTAAGTAATGTTCAGACCAGCTTGAGCCCTGCATTCTTTTGAATGTAGCCAGTCCGTCAACACTGCTGAGGTGCCAATTCCCGCTTACATTTATGGTCAACAATGAGGAGTTTTGATTAACTGTTCACTATCATATTTGTCCCATTCATAGCAACAATGCACCACTAAATGCATGCACTGTATGGATTTAGACCGTATCATGATCAGTTAATTGGGTGGGAAGGTCCTCCTTTTTTAATTGTTGTCACTGTACTTACATTGTTTCATTGTCTGTCTGTCTGTCTGTAAGTAACATGAGTAGAGTAACTAGCGCTGCTGTACCAGACACACATTCAGGGAAGACCCTGAACATGGAGGGGTGGGTTTATACAACACAGGATAACTGTCAGCTTGTCCCTAATATTTCCCACACCTGCTTGGAATCAAATGTTTTAGCTTACTCCAAAATGGCCCGTATTCATCTCCACCACAGTTCTCACTGTAGTCCGTTGACTTTCTATGCAGCCTCAACATTTTACTAAACGTTTTAAGTGGGTTTCTCTTTAGGATTTCCTCTTTTATTACAATCCTGCAGATACATGTTGTACACTTGTTTGCCTTTAAACTAAGGTTTTCTCTAAAAATGCCAGTCTGTATCTTTTTTTTCTCATTGTTGGTTGACCATGTTATTGTCTTGTGAAGCACTTTGTTTAAAAAAAGTGCTGTATAAACAGGTATTATTTCAAAAGGCCACTGGTCTGCCTTGAGTAATAAGTGCAAACTAATTCATTTTCCTTTAAAAAATGGCTATATATTGTTTTTGTACAAAGATTACGTACTAGGGAAGACTGTAGTTGTAGTGGGTTGCCTTGGTGATTCATTGTCATTGTGATTATGTGTCATTACCCATCAGTGTGTCCCAAAATGAAAAACAACTGTGTAGCTGCAAGCCCCCCACCCAGCTGGTAAATCTGGTTAAACTGTGATTTATTCTGATGATCAGACTCGATATAAAATGAAATGGTTGGCACACCCCTATTGATTTGTGTTGTTCAATAAATCACTTTCCAAGTAACATTTTCTCTCTTACTCTCCTACTCACTAACACATTCCCAGTTCTTGTGCACAGATAGGCAGAGCTCCAGTTTCCCCCTCTCTGTGCCCTGTCCTCAGTTGGCATTCTGCCAATGTCTGTGCCCAGTTAACAGCACAGTGCTGGGAACCCCAAGGCCCCAAGCAGGTGTCAACCTCCTGCTCAGCCAAAGGAGCTGAGAGAGGAACACAAATGGCTCAAAGAGACCTGCCAGCATGGTCACCGTCTTAAATATCCCAGGCCAGTGTGACCACTCCTCTAAATCTCTCAGCAGTATAGGGTAGCTCCCAGTTGGCTCATTCTGCTACTGTAACACTGACTCTCAAAGCAGTTTGAAGCTTTTTTTAAGCTTTGCCCTTGATGGGGCTCAAAGTGCTAAGATTAATAGAGGGATGTATCTAGTTTGAGGCTTTTGTTTATGCAGTGTGCAGCTATAGGAAGCAAGCCAAAAACAGAAATTTAGTCTGTCCATTGTTTTTATCTTTTTTTATCATGGATTCAGTATTATCTCCTACATTCACATTGTGCCTGTGTCACTCCCCTTTCTCCTCCCTGTCTCTGTTTAAGAGATTCTCCTGCCTGGTGTCTGGATCATCTTTTATGGGATGCTTCCAGACCTAGATCTCATGGGCTTGTGTGATCTTTGAAAACATTGGCTTGGCTCAAGGCTAAGCTGCCCTGGCATTTAGATTGGCGAGACTGTAAAAGAACTGGATGAGAGGGAGAAGTGATGCTTTCTCTCTTCTATGCTCTCCTAAGAGGGAGAAGTGATGCTTTTCTCTCTTCTTTGCGCGCTCTCTCTCTCTCTCTCTCTCTCTCTCTCTCTCTCTCTCTCTCTCTCTGGGTGTTCATTGTTGCCCACTCTGCAGTGATGATGTGATGGGGGAGGTGGGGGGTAGAGTGGCGTGGAGACTACCCTCATCTTCAGCAAACAATCGGTCCTTGTGTGTTTGACCCGCTCTTTAGCAGAGTGGAGTCCATGGCTCTGACTGAATCTGGGATGGAATTCCATCTTTGCCAGATTTAGTCGGTGAAAACCCTCACAAATACTCCTAGTGTTAGGAGGGTCATACCTCTGGGGTAATTTATTTTTATTTACAACCACATCAATAATGAATTATCGTTTTCTCTAGTTGTGGTGGCCCTCATTGATTGTCTGAACGTGCTGTGCTACATGATATATCTCCCCCTCGGCTGGGTAACTGATTACTAACCTATATTTGAGTAGGATGAGCAACAGGGGTCGACAGTGATTTATTTTTCTTGTTGTATTATTTGTTCTGTAGTTTTGGTTAGAAAATCTTAAATGAACAAATGAACTAATTTAAAAAAGAAAAAACACTACATTTTCTCTGTAAGATCCTATCTTGTATATCATTTCTATTCACTTGGACTTCCTTGAGCCACTTTAAATGAACACAGTTCCTTTCAGTAGCTTGAATGCCTGTTAAATCCACATTACTGTGTCACGAGAGAGCGATGAGTGAGACTGCCTGTTGGTTTCTGTGAGAGAAAAGTTTTGTTATCTCAATCCTCATCTTACAAGACATCCGATAACCTTTTATCCCCTTATTTGCCTCGCCGGCCCACCCATTTTGCGGAGGTGTGCTGCAAGTATTTAAGCTTCTTTTGAGCACGTTGTAGAAAACCAGAATAACCTGATCTGTGCCAGATCACTTTACTTCCTCAGAACTGCATGCAGCTGACTGACCAGAGCCACCTGGCCTTCAGAGTCCTCTTTGATATTATACAAAAAAATAACTTCAGTTGTGTCAGAGAGAAAACAGGGTACAAAGCTGCAGTCGTGCTGACCCATCCCATTCTGCCCCTTTCACATGATTCGATCAAGAGACAGGAAGCATTTGAGTTTTACAATTGAATGATGTCAGTTAATCACTTTGTGAGGTAAATCCATTTCATTGTTGATATAATCGACAAATTGAAAGGTTATCACTCTTCTCTCCATGTTAGAATGAATTTGGTTGATGGTCATGAAAATTGACCTAAAGATTATTTTTCATGTGCCCTGCATTGCAGTAAATTTGGCAAACCTTGCATGTATTACAAGCAGGATTGAGAACAGATTTAGAGATTTATTTTAATATTTTACTAAAGCTTTAAAGCATGAGCTTTTTCTCTCCCAGCTTTTCTGCTGACCTGAAACAGGTTTTTTAATAATAATAAGTTTTTTTTCAACCAGAGAATACCGCATCATTTTAGATCAAAATTAGTGACTGCAAGTAAAAAAATATTATTAACTACAGTGACTGAATCTTCTCTATTTGAGTGGCATCCCTTCCAAAATATTATGCACAGCATTTCAAGATAGTCGTGCAGCCTACTCGTCCTAAATATTTATTGTGACAACAACTGTGACATTGTTTTGTATTTTATAACATGTCACCATTAATACGCTGAAACACTTCCTCAAATGGCACAGAGCAGCAT
This sequence comes from Etheostoma cragini, assembly GCF_013103735.1. Taxonomy (NCBI): domain Eukaryota; kingdom Metazoa; phylum Chordata; class Actinopteri; order Perciformes; family Percidae; genus Etheostoma; species Etheostoma cragini. Next base: position 16,824,691 of record NC_048422.1, read on the forward strand.
AATGGAGTCCTTATCACAAACATCCTGACATGAATGTACAAGGAGAGAGCTGTTGAAAGGCAAAAAGATCCCAGTGCTTCACAAATTGGATAAATGGAAAAGGACACCTGCTTCTGATAAGAGCCGATGGCTAGGCAAGGCAAGGCAAGGCAGCTTTATTTGTATAGCACATTTCAGCAACAGGGCAATTCAAAGTGCTTTACACAAAATCATTAAAACAGATAAAACACAAGTACAAACAGTTAAAAGTCATAAGCATTAAAAATGCTACCAGGAATGCTGTCGTCATTGTCATCATCACCCGAGGCAAACGGATACACCTATCATATGTCTCAACAACAGTGCAGCGCAGAATAATGCGTTTTCAAAAAAACAGATTTTTCTTAAGCCTGACGTGGTAAGTTGTGTGTGTGTGTGTGTGACTAACTAGCTGGTGTTTTTCTGCCACTGTAAGTCGTGTTAGTTCAGGCCGTCATGTGCTGCAGCCCTCTCTCTCTTTCCTCCTCGCTGCCCCCAGTCTGATTCTTCATTCACATGGAACTTCACACCCGTCTATTTTCCTGCTTTATTTAACATTTCTGAAATGGCTCCAAGTTCCAAAAGCAACCAATCATTTAGTAGAGAGCCTTTAGGTGAACACTGTAATGAAAGGATGGAAATTGTAAATGTCAGTTGTTTCTGAACTGACATTCACTTATTACTGAGGTGAATCGTTTTCTTCCTTTTTTGCGGTGTGTTAAAAAATGACTGCTGATTCCAGGACATGAGTAGCATTTGTTCCTTGTTTTAATGTGGCGTTCTTAGCTGAATGAAGTGTACCCCATTTGCTTAAAATACCCATGCAAATAAAGCACACAAAAAAATATTTTACAACATACCAAAAGATTTTCATCAACACGTCAACAATTTTCTCGATTTGACTGATGACTCATTTAGCCTATATTAAAAAAATAAATAAAAAGCTGTGTATGTGAAAAATGTCTATCACAATTCTACAGTCCAAACCCAAAGATATGAATTGACTGTCGTATATATGGCGATGAATACTTTGCAGTTGTCATGTCAAATAAACTTGACTTGTTTGCTTAAAAAACAAAAAATTATTATTGATTAATATTTGCAGCTCTGTCTTCACAAGATAAATATTGTCTCTGTTTCACAAATGAAATGTCACCAGTGCTTTTTATTTTTTATTGTGCAGTTTCTATCCCTAATATCTTCATGGATTCAAATGTGTGTGAAGGGCTTTACTAACCTTACTTAGTAAGCAATACCAAAGACGATGAATCGGTCCTGCCAGCTTTCAGTATGAAGGAAGTGGATTTGACACCAGCCCCCTTTTAGTGTCTGTGCTGGTGATAAGATCAGCCTGTGAGGAACTTGTTTATTTCTACATCCTTAAAAGAGGTCAGGTTTGACTGTTTTGCTTCTACTTTTTTGCCTTGCAGAGGAAACTTCACAGTTCCGAAGTTATCAGAGTCTAATATGGGATTTGGTGTGTTGGGAGTGTTTCTGGGGCTGCTCCTAGAGGTCTCCACCCATGGACCCCACGCTGTGCCTCGAACCTCTTGGAGACACCAAGGTAAGCCTGGATATCATTATATTTCTGGCAGATCTGTTAATTGATTGATGGAAGAAGGGATGGATGGATAGATAGATCCCCAAAAAATTGAAAATCACGGTGTTACATCAGCACACCTACATCTGTCACACAACACAGAATATAAATGAGATACTAGGAAAAAATATACTTACATACATATAATATACATGAAATAAATAAACTGTATAAACTGTTTAAGGTTTTGACCATTCATTAGGTAAAAATGCCAAACAGTTGCTAATAAAGGCAGAAGTGATCCCATACTACTACTAATATTAATACAGAAAAGATATAAAATACAATCAAGATTTTGGCTCTGGAAACTCTGAATTGTTCTTTGTCATTCTTTTATTCTTTATTCAATCAATTTATAAATGTATCCGCTAATCAAATATTTCATATATTAGTTATTAAAAGTTTGATTGTGTATTTCGGTGTCCTTTTTGCTGTAAACCCCATTCTCAAAAATCTAACCTGTTTCTGGTAAATGTTTTATTTTGAACCCCTGGGCTGATTTAAATCGAAAACGCGCTTGAGTCACCGAGAGTCTACAAGCCCTCGGTTTGAGGAAGTCCTACGTAATAGTCTGACTTGGTATTTATGAGTTTACACAATCTTAAAACAAGAAACAAGAGCCACTAACGTAAGGTTCAGTTGCTCCACTAGCAATTCAGCTGAACTGAGCCTTCTTAATTTATAGATATAGATATTGACATTGAGCTATAGATATACAGAACTCTTTCAAATTAAGTTTCACAATAAATAGTTAGGCACACCTGTTTTCTCGGCTAACCTCAGTCTTACCACAGGTTTCAAGTTTGAGCGCTCAGGCGTCCGGTGGAAGTTCTGTTTGCACAATTCCATTTACATAAATAGCTCCAGTAACTATGTGAGAACCACGCAGCTCACCCCTTAACAAAGTTTTCTCCACTTACTGTGGCACAGTCACCGTTTGAGTCAATCAGTGAGGGTATTTGCTTTCATCATTGTGGTGTTTATTTCCACGCATCTGCAACCCGAACCTACTTGCACCTGGCCTAACCAAAGACTGCCAGACACAAGCGCTCCACTGCATTTGCCATCAATCACAACACTCAGTATAACAAGAGACACGCTCACTCAGAGAGGCAGAAACGTGTCTCTAACACCTACGTTTGAGAATTATATATCGAGCAGACATGTAATAACCACCTGATTAATGTGTGGTGGAGTTTGGTGATTCTGTGGATTTATCACTGCAAGTGACTCTTTTCACATTACACACCATTGTAACTGTAAAAAATATTTATTAAGGTTGCTTTAAATTCAATTCTCAATGCCGTTAAATACACATTTTAGGTAAAACGTTTTACGAATGTTAAATGAATGTTTTTCAATGGTTTTGTGCTCAGATTTAGATCTGATGGAGTTTTCAGAGCCTGAGATCTTCAACTACTCCACGCTGTTGCTGAGTGAGGAAAGAGATGCGCTGTATGTGGGAGCCAGGGAGGCAATCTTTGAACTCAGCAAGAAGAACGTGACGGTCAAACACAACAAGGTATCAAAACACAAATTGTGAAAACCAGACAAAAATTTAAATAGTAAAAATTGAATTCTGATATTCTTTTTTTTCTCTCCTTTTTTAACAATTTTCAGGTTCAGTGGACAGTTGCAGAAAATCACATGTTGATGTGCACTCAAAAAGGAAAATCAAGAGAGGTCTGTTCAATAATGAATGTTTATTACTATTACTCGTTTTTCTGATACAAATACCGGTAGTCTATTATGAAATCTCAGTGTGTTATAATTTGTTTCATGATTGTTGCTTTCCAGAGGGATTGTCTAAACTACATTCGAGTGCTCCAAGTCGTAGACGACAAGCAGCTGTATGTCTGCGGCACGCACGCCTTTCAACCTCAGTGTGACCACTTGGTAGGTTTGTGCTCATGGCCACAAATAAACATGTGCTACGCCTCGCCAATCATCGCAGCAACCTTTAAACGGAAATTTAATCCTGAACTTTCTTCAGAACCTCGCTGACTTTTCGTTGGGTGGTCGGCCTGAAGATGGCCGGGGAAAGTGCTCCTTTGACCCGTCACAAAGCTTTACTACCGTCATGGTTGGTGAGTTGAGGCCAGTTTTATTTCATTTCACAATGCGCTCTTTTGGTTGTCAACCCCACTGTAAAAATGCATAATAATCTGCAATAATCTGTTGTTGTTTTTTGGGAGGAGAAATGGACTTGCTGGAGAATGAATTGCATTTGTTTTATTATTCCCTGTTTTTCTATCAGATGGAGAGCTGTACTCAGGGACAGCTTATAACTTCTTAGGCAGTGAACCGATTATTTCCAGGTACTCTCCATCCCAGTCCCTGCTGAGGACAGAGTACTCCACATCATGGCTCAATGGTGAGTTGGGACAATATGTGACAAGTGAACATCTTGAATAAAGTAGTGGAGGAAAAAACATGTTGTGCCTGGTAGAGATGCCCCGAGCTGAAGCTTAGGATCGGTATCTGGGCCGATCAAGACTGGTTTTACTGGATGAGTATTGGCTCAAATGAAAACGGATCATAATCTGATCCTTTCTTTACTCCACCATGTTCATCCACCTCAGCTTGCTAGTGTTTTTAACACATCCTATTGTGCGAGCATTTTGCTCACACATACAAGTGAAAATTACAGTGTGACAATGTGTAAAATTATTTGTTCGCACTGGGATTAGTGACTTGGAGTTGAGACGCTGAGGTCGACTAATTACACAGATTTTGCTCTTTCTCGTTAGCAAAGAGCAGTGTACAAAACATTCAGGTAATAGCTTCACATTTGCATCTGCCGCTGATTGTTGCTTTCACCAAATACAATTGCAAACGTTTCCAGCAGTAGGTTATGTCAGCTGTTGCTAATTAATTTAAATTCTTTGAGGACGATGATATCAGGCCAACATGAAAAAAATTTAATTGTTTGAGGTAAAAGATGCTCCGCTATGTATCACCACGGTACAACGGCAACTTGACTGAAAGATTGATCTTCTTGCATCACATATTTTTTTTTAAGAGTTGAATTCTCCTGTTAAACTTTCTTTTGTAACCTTCTTTTGTAACCTTTCTTTTGTAACCTTTAGACATCCATTAATTGGATCAAGCAGCTCGTGAAAAACAAGGTTTGAGGAGGAGTTATAGATCTGGTCATCCCTAGTGTCTGATGTTTAGGGTTCAAAATAAGTTTCTAAAGCTTTCTAAACACAACGAGGCTTTTTACACTAGCAGATGAATCCACCTAGTCTTTCTTTACCGATACCTTTCTCTCCCTCTTTCTCCGCCTTGCTTTTTTTTTGCAGAGCCCAGTTTTGTATTTGCCGATGTGATTAGTGAAGGGAGTAACAGAGTAGATGGCGAGGACGATAAAATCTACTACTTCTTCACCGAGGTGTCAGTGGAGTATGAATTCTTTGGCAAGCTGCTCATCCCCCGGGTGGCACGCGTCTGTAAGGTCAGTACACGTCATGTACCATCTGTACTTACCAGCAGCAACCCTCTTTAGCCCCAATCCACCTGCTGTTTGAGTGTGCATGTCCTTCTTCCTCTTTCCATTATCTTATGTCTCTTCTCCTGATCTGGCCCAAACAGAGCATTTGGTCTCTAAAACTACCTGTTTCTACAGCTAACGGTAGTGTACATTACATAACTGTGCACAAAAAGATCCTTTTTTCTGCATTTTTAGCTTTGTACCAGACTTTAACAGACTATTTTTCCACGTACATCATAATTATCACACTGTCTGTTTGAAGAACAAAAAAATGAATAATGCAAAATTGTTGAAATAAAAGAATGTTTTAGGGAGCAGCTGTTCAGGCATTATTCACAAGTCTGTTATATCTGACGTTTCCATCCCATATCCCCACTGATGGCCAAAACTGTTGTGAACTCCCGGAAAGGATCAATTGGTAATAAACTGATACAATTTACATGTTCTTGTAAAAGCCAGGAGACTAATTTGAAAGAAAACACAACGGTTAATTACATTATCTCATCATTAATTATATATCAGACTTTAACATTAATTACAAAGAGCGCTGTGGTTTACTGTCTTTTCTTTAACCAATGTTAAATTTTAAGTAGAATATTAACTGAACAATAGATATTAACCCAAAAACTACTGGGCAAAAAACGTTCTGCCAAGCACTCGCAGAACTTATTGCTTTAAACGAATCTCCCAGGGTATAATACACCATTGCATACATTCTTACGCCTGCCATTTCCTCCGCCTCTGTCCCTCCACCACCTAATGTGCTGTTAAACCTCTCTCCCACAGGGTGACCTCGGGGGACAGCGCACTCTGCAGAAGAAATGGACGTCCTTCCTGAAAGCCAAGCTGGTGTGCTCCATGCCTGAGCTCAACTTTGTTTTCAATGTAGTACACGATGTCTTCATCCTGAAGGGGGCAAACTGGAGGGACACAGTCATCTACGGGGTCTTCACCTCCCAGTGGTCAGTGATTTGAAGCTCTTGAGAAGGGGATCAGTAGGGTTCTGAAAGGGGAAAATGTCACTATAGTGCAGGTCCTTCAAAATTACTTATCTTCCCTTCCTGTCATTCTTCTCTTCCCCCAGGGGTAACGTGGGCTTGTCAGCAGTGTGCGCTTACAACATGACAGCTGTGGAAGAAGTCTTTTCCAAGGGCAAGTACATGCAGAAGGCCACAGTGGAGCAGTCCCACACCAAGTGGGTCCGGTACAACGGCATCACTCCTTCTCCACGTCCTGGAGCAGTGAGTACCTTTTAATAAATCTTCAATAATTAAGATCTGAGCTCCGCTTAGTGTAAATGCTTGGCAAACTATCCAGGAAAGGCTTTATTGTGTAAGGAAAATGCAGATGTAAAAAGAAAATAAATACATAGAAAAGAAATCAGTTCCTTCCAGGTCTTGTCTTGTGTTTTTTAATAGACAGACAGGTGTGAACATACTTATACCTGCCTGCCCTTTTCCTCCACCAGTGTATTAACAACCTAATGCGACGGCAGAACATCAGTAGCTCTCTCCACCTGCCAGACAAGACCCTTCAGTTTGTCAAGGACCACCCCCTGCTAGAGGACCCCGTCCTGCCCATCGGCAACAGGCCTCGCCTCATCACCAAAGATGTCAACTACACTCAGATCGTTGTGGAGAGGGTCCGTGCACTCGATGGGAACATTTACGATGTCATCTTCACTGGAACAGGTAAGAACACATTAGTTATTAAGAAACATTTTGAATTTAGACTGGTATAAATAAGGCTTTCCATATCTTAGTTACTGACTTATAGGTACTCTTGTGCTGATACAATGCCCCAGTACAATGTGTATTTTATCTAAGCTGCCGTTGGACAATTTTCATTGTACAGTTTACAATAATAAATGTTTAAAAGCCATGTCTCAACACAAAATAATTGTGGTTAATGTCGGTTTACAACAGTAACAAAAGCTGGCATAGACGGAGAACAATATGGTGATGTACTGATAATTCAGCACATCCCGTATTGTCATATTTAGTTTTTAAAAGGCTGAACTGGCTCCTTCCTTGGCTGGATGATTGACATTTGACCATTCTCACCTTTTTAGATAAGGGAGTTGTGCACAAGTCAGTGGTGTATGAAGGAGAAGTGCACATTGTGGAGGAGATCCAGCTCCTGAAGAACTCTGAGTCCATCAAGAACCTGCTGCTGTCCTCTGAGGTCAGTGGCTCCACTCTAACGCATACTAACTGTACAAAGAGACACATGTAGCACAAGAATTAGAAAATGGGTTTTGAGCTCAGCAGATACACACAGATGTTTGTGTTGGTTTACTGCACTCAGTTGCCAGTAGTTAAACAGTTTGCAGTCTAATACAACAGTCATGCATATGTTCAGTTTTTGTTGAGGTGTTAATTCAACTGTGGGATCATTTTGGAGGGTGTTGTTTGTGGTGCTGTTAAACTGTGAGGCATTACACAGAGAGGTGTTTTGTAGTCGACTCTCACACAAACTTGCAAGTGTGTGTGTGTGTGTGTGTGTGTGTGTGTGTGTGTGTGTGTGTGTGTGTTTGCATGTTTTTCTGATGTGCTTACTCTGCTGAGAAAAAACTCACGATAGGAATTTACCAAGAAGATGGCTTGACCGGCATGCGGCATGTTACTGCGGCATGTTTATGGTTGTCTGGAGTTTGTATTTTGGACTTTTGCAAACCGCAATTGTGCTGATTTTCCTTTTTTAAAGTAATGTATAGACTAGTGTATGGTTAAGGAACTAGTTAAATTCCAGAGTGATCTGTAAGTGTATTTCTTTTGTAATGCACTCTTTCTTTGGCATATTTACATTTAAGGAACTAGTAAAATTCCAGAGTGATCTTTAAGTGTATTTCTTTTGTAATGCACTCTTTCTTTGGCATATTTACATGAGCAACCTTGTGTTTCCATAGACACGATCCCTGTATGCTGGTTCAGACTCGGGTGTAGTTCAATCACCCACAGCCTTCTGTGACCGGTATCTGTCCTGCGAGGACTGTGTCCTGGCTCGGGACCCATACTGTGCCTGGGACCTTCACACTGCCACCTGTGTCAATATCTTTGATGCCCCCAGCCAACGGCTAAGGTCATCTTTTTTTTATTTTTTTCCCTTCATACCTGTACTCTGCTCATGTGTAATTACATTGGTTAATGAAACCAAAACCACCATCGAGATGCGTCTTTACTGATACTCCATCCAGTTTGACCTGCTATACTGACTCATTTGTGCGTTGACATATTTTAGATAGCTATGAAAAAAATGCTTTGTTTTTTCAGGAAGCTAATCCAGAGCCTGAATGGTGACGCAGACAAGTGTCCTTCAGGTAGGGTTCAACATGCGCACGTATGGCCTGATAACACGTAAATTAATGTAAAACCCCTGCATACTGGTTGTCCTAATAACATGAATGCTTGAATGCTGTGTGCCAAAGGCTACATGTAAATTGAGCTTAATGAATATCATATATCAAAATTCTAAATGTAAGATAGGTTGGATGATTGTCCTCCGCTGGACATGTGTTCTGAGCATGATACACTAAGCCTCTCAATTGGCCCAAAAGTAATTTACTTTTACTCTGTTTTTCCTAGTAGCAAAAGGTCGGTCTCTGAAGGACTACCAGCGTGTGACGGTGAAACCAGGGAGCTCTGCTGAGCTGCCGTGCCTGGTACGCTCCAACCTAGCCCAGGTGTTGTGGAAATCCAACGGCTCGGTGCTCACCGAGGCCTCACGCTTCCACCTCGTAGGCGAAAACGGCCTCCTTATTTACAGCGTTGCTCCAGAGGATCAAGGTCACTATGAGTGCTGGTCAGTGGAATGGGCCCCTGCTGCTGGCAAGAACTTTAGCCGCCTCCTGGCTGGATATGTCCTCACTCTGGACCTCCCGCCCAGAGCCCCGCACCAGGCAGGCCACGTGACCACCACCCTCGGCAGCCAGGAGAAACCTAGCGCACATGCAGCTGAAGGTAATGGTAAGAGAGACAGAGTCCTACTAACGTCGGCCCTTGCCCCTCCCAGCTTCACAGCCACAGTCCAATTCACCTCTCCACCCCAAACTGACTCATCACTAACTCCGCCGCCCAGCAGCACAATCAAGTTCCTATCAAAGCAGCGTCTTCCCCTGAGCTCCAACGCTCCGCGGCCCGACAGCCAGGACCCAGCGGCAGAGTATTTGCAGCACAGCAACAGCATTGCCCTCCTCTTCCTCTTCCTCCTGTTTTTCCTCCTCTTCCTGGCCGCGTTGGCGTACAACTGCTACATGCAGTATCTTCCAGCTCCCTGTCTGCGGCTGCGAGCTGCTCTGTTGGGCAGTCACAAGAGCGCCGATCAGACGGAGTATCTGCCCTGTGGGGGAAAAGGTGAAGAAACACCTGAAAAAATGAACATGAAGGAGCAGCCGAGGCAGAACGGCAGCCAAACAACTAAAAACCTCCGGGCTCTCCGTGACACCGGGTATGAGACTGAGCCGGAGTGTGGCAACGGTCAAATCCCCTCCCACACTTTTGGAGACGACAGCCTGTCCCAGGAGAAACCCTTTGATGTGGAATGTGAATCTCAGCCCATCCAGTTTGCAGATGCAGATTAACCTTACTGTTAGCCAGAAACTTTAGTTTCGCTCAGCATAGAGCAAATGGTTTCCTCCTGTCTAAAAAGTATGTTCAGTGTACAGCATCACACAATGTTTAATCATCACAAGCTTAAGCCAGGCGTCGTTTGTAGAGATTTAACTCCTGATGTAGGGCTTATGATGATGATGCAAGAACTGTATTCACAAAAGCTGCACTCTCAGCTTAGTCCAGCAAGAAAAGCTATTTCTTAAATTCCAAATTGGAAACATTGTTTACCAAATTGGTAAGTTACCCTGGTGTTTTCCAAATTGGAGTCATGTTTTGTAAAGCCTGGGTGAAATATAATCTCTTGAAGCTTTTGCATCTTTTTTTTTTTTTTTCTCTCAAAGTAACGTGTTGGCTGTCGGACTTGGGTAAATGCTACATTACAGTAATTTCTCAGGGAAGATTTGCTCAGCACGTTATAGTCTAGCTTTGTTGTACAGTGTTGCCATCTGCAGCACCTGGTATGTGGGACTTAATCTCACCCAGTGATGGTAAAAAAAAACCCGCAAGTGGCGATGATAAAAAAGTGCTGGAATAAATCAAACCGTTGTCTTTGAGTGACAAGGATGAGTATCTCTGCATTTTAATTGTTTCTTTTCTGTGAAGTCGACATTCCCACATGGATACAACTCTGATGGATGGTCCTGCGTATTAACCTCTACTAGTCATTTTTCCCTTATGTGATCTGATAACATAAATACGACGTGATGAAAATTTCAATCATTGGTTATTCTTTTTCTAAAATAGCCTTGGAAGCGATCTTGAAATTAATTTTATTTTGTATTTTTAATGAAGCTTTCAGTTTTAGAACATTTTCAGATCATTATTTAAGAAGAGTCACATCTGTGGTAATATTTTGTCTACTGTGTAATTAGTTGTGATCTTTCTCATTGGTTTTTATTTTATTTATTGCAGCAGATTATTTTGAAGGTTCTAGCCCGTTAGTGTCCCTCTTGTCTTTTTTGCATGTCACCCCCGTGTTTAGATTTCCTATTTTCCTCAAAACTCTTTTTTTTTCTTCTTTTTTTTCCTCCATCACTCCCTCCCTCACAGCCTCCTCTCCTGCCGACACTTCATCTTCCCTGTCTGGTTGTAGTACTCCCTCTGCCCTTCCTTCTTCCTCTTCTTCCTCTTCTTATCCTTCCACTTCTTCCTCCACCAAGCCCCACAGTGTGGAGGCTGGGGAGGCAGAGGTGCGACTGTTGCCTCCCCTGCTGAAGGACCAGGCCTGGGGGGTTCATGCCCAGGAGGCCTTCCTGCTCTTCTGCCTGGCTTTGGGTGAGTGGTGTCTGTGACATTGACTCGGCTCACACCTCCAGAACTAGAAACCCTCTCCTTTCACTTTCTAACCCTCCTATTTTCATTCATTCTCTCTCTCCTTTCTGCATGTTGCATGTTACCATGTCCCAAACAAAAACTAACTGTGTGTGTGTGTGTGTGTGTGTGTTTTCTGGATTGTTTAAAACAAGCCAGCCCTTTGCTTCAAGGTGTGGGATCACAGAGAACTGTGCATCTCTATTTTAGGTGTGTGGTAAGATAACTATATTACGATTCAATATTAAACGGTCAACCTCCCGGTGATCCGGTTGGCTCACAATTCTCAATTCTACACTGATAAAAATTACTGTTTTGTATATAGTATTATGTAACAGCGTTGGGACATGAAACATGTACAATTTAAAGTGGATAATTTTTTATCCAGGGTGTTATTGTACGCTCAAATGTCTTACAACTCAATACAATCTTTTTTGTGCCTGTAAACAAGTGTAAATATATTTGTATATATGGAAAATACGATTTGAGGATGTACATAAATCTAGGGGAAGTTTTGGGACTATTGCTCTTGGTAGGAAGGCTAAATAAATCTTGTCGAATGTTTTCAACACTGGTTTGTTGTCTTACATTTTTTACTTAAGTCATCATCTTTTTTTTCTTCTTTTTTTAAGCAATGTGAACTCACTGGGGATAATAATGGCAAAAAACTAATGGTAACTACTTTTTGAGGCCTGAACATTAGGATCCTGTTGCATATACTGAAAATATTTACACAAATATTCCAATCTTACTTGTGACGAATTCAATTTTTGTATACTGTATACTATGCAAACTACTTACAACTCAGTAAATCTGGTTTGATCAGTCACTCTGCCTGTTAAATAACCGCTGAGATCAGGCATTATACATATACGTTTGCACTGCATGTATATTCAGTCACACCTGATGGACTTATCAAAGGCAAGTAATTCCCTTTCATGTACAGTATGTCTATATGGCGTGTCTCAGCCATCCGAGGGGTCAACATGAAGTCCTATTCTGTCCCTCAGGTCCCAGTGATGTCCACATCCACTGGCTAATAAATGGGCACAGTCTGGACACCCCCATAATGGAGTACCGCCGGTCGCTGGGTCAGAGTAAGGTACTAGTGAGCAGCTGGCTCCGAGAGGGGCCGCTGATCAAGGACGCCCATTACAACTGTGTCGCTGAGGCCAGCACGGGAAATGACGTGTCAGAGGTGGACCTCCGCCTCACTATTGGAGGTATCTGGACCTGATGCTTGAATGGCTTAGGATAAAAATGTCCAGTGTGTAGAATGCTATGGTTCTGTCTTCCTTGACAATATGTGTAGTAAAACTTAGTATTTCTAAAAAATGGGAGTTACATTGTGAGTAATGCATGTAGAGAAGTGGTGGGAGTGCTTGGGATTGCCGCTGCCATTATTTCCATTAAAGACGACGTTATTTGACAGATGAGGAGAGCATTCCATCCAGGGATTTGAGCCAATGGAGAGGTGCACTCACAGAACATAAGCAACTGCTAAAAAGATGGGAAAAGGCCTGGGTAGGTCTGTGTATGTGCATGAGTGTGTTTTCTCCCAGCAGTTTTAACCTGCTATGCGTGTTTCATATTAAGCAAGTGGTTTGAACTCAGCCAGTTCCCCCCCCCCACACCGTAAGAGGTACTAGAGTAGTACAAAGTCCAGATGAATTGGGGCAAATCGTTAGGGACACAACGCTAAAGTCAGCTGTTTTATATTCCATGAAACAAACTGTTTTAGTGTAATAAAAAAAATCTTTTTTTTCTTTTTTTCTGAATGAGGTGTTTGATCAAGGTTTGAAAAAAAAGGTGAAAAGCACTTATTCAGCTAATTTACTAGCTGTCCCTGCAGCTTTTTAAACTAATTTTAGCCATCCCATTTAACTGCATTACACTTAACCACATGTTCTGTTCCACATGATCCATTAACCACATTTAGCTAATTGTGTTTAAGATACTGAAACACTTAATATGATTACTAAAGGGTACTTCTAAAGATATATTCTGCACACACATCTTGTGACATTATTCACTAAATATACTGTTTCTTTTTTGGGAGCATGTCATGAGATCTTGTTATTAATGTAACATTTGACCATCCATCTGTAGCTGTAAAGGTTTGGATAAACAAAGTTTCAAGATTCAGATCCAGTCGCTTTACGTTTGGATGAATTTGTTCTACTTGCATGGATCAAGTTTGACATTAAAAAAAAAAAAAACATGCAAGCGCCCTCATTGCAATTTTCCAATTGCAAACCAGCCTAACTTCAGAATGATTCTCTGATTGACTCCCCATTTTGTTTCATTATTATTTGATAACTGAAACAACTTGAAATGTGAGCAGCAATTCAGAGGTCAGGAACCAAGCTAGTTGAACCTTCTTTATTTACATTTCGTGCATATTTACATCCTCTACTTGAATAGTACAGCTCGGTTTTTTCCCTCCACAGGAAAGCTGTGATGGCCACTGAGCTCTGTGAAGACGTCATGAACCTCCCTTGTGTTGGCTGGATCTGGTTGTGAACATGGTCCTCGTCACAGGTGGACCTCACCGTTTGACACTGAAACATAAACCGAATGCAATGTCTCTGTGTCATATTTCACGCAGGAGTTTGAGGCAGCGTGTAGCAAAGATTTCACAACACCTGGCTTGTGCAGGGGGCTCACCTGGCTGTGATGATTGTGTTGGGGGGGAACTCCTTCCAAAACTGGCAACAAGATGAAGGTCTGAGGACGTGCTGCCTTTCTTCCTAATATGCATTTATTTCTATTTCTCCTGATTCAAATGAACATCCTTGAAGCAGTGCTTGTATGGCACCATAACACTGAAGGTGTATGAGTCGCACTGATCTGTATTTATTGGTGCAGCCAATGGCGTTACTTTAGTTCAACATCAGAGAGATTGAGATCTCCACTTTTGAGCAAAATAGAAATTTTAACGTCATAAACTTCATTTTCTGGTGATTTTTCGGTGCGGTTTGTGCCCTTTTTGAATCCATTTATGTTGCAAATGTCTTTATTTATGTAAAGGCAATTATAATAGGTTTTTGGGGTGGGTTGCACTGCCCAGTTTGGATTAGTGGGGTGGGGGGATTGTAACACCCCCCCCCCCCCCCCCCCCCCCCGTACATTACGCCTATGGGTGCAGCGCCTGTTCATAGCTTTGCTTATTTTACAAAGAGATGTTTACACCTTTACCGCCCTCCAAAGCACCAGTGCTGTCCTTCAAAGCTATCTTGCTGTTTGACATTTTCACTTGAGATTATAGTGTTTCATTTTTATTGGACATTTAGTTTTTTCTTTCTAGAGATTCAAACATTCACCTTATTCACAGGATTTTGATTACGGAAATGGAGTAAGTTACTGTGGGACGCTGGGTTCTTTTCAATCACAGTTTACCTCTGATTAGTGAAAACCTGGCATTCAAAATGCCATACTTGGCATAGGTTGATTTCTGTATCTCACTGCTGTTGTCTGTGGTTAGTTTTTAACCTTAAACCTTAACATTAAAACTGTGACTAACTATAAGCCTTTGAAGCAGAAATAAAGTGAGTTTGTTATATCTGTTGCTCACATTGACTTAAAAATCAATGCAATACATTATTTTGCTACGTTTGAATGAAACACATGTATCACTTTCTTTGTCACATGATCCATTAAATATTCACAGACCTGATTCACCCATTTATAATTCCTGCAGGATCAAAACTAGAGTGACACGTCAGCCTTTTCCGCATGGAACACGTTTTACCGTCTGAATTATTAACCGACCTCTACCGCGCATTTCTCCTCTGAAGCCAGTTATGACGTTGTCAAATGATACAATAATATCCTTGAATGAAAACTTAGTTCCTTTCTAGATGTAGGTTTGCAGACCTTATCTCAGACACTTATGCTTCACAGATTTATTAACAAATGAGCATTTATGTATATCTAATATAACCAGGAATAATCAGATGAAAGGTAAAAGGTTATGTTCAGTTTAAGACATTTAAACCTTGTGATGTCTTTCTGTCAAATTGAAAATCAACACTTTTGTTGATGCTTTTGATCAATGTTTTGAACCTTTTCTTACTTTTTTCACTTTTGACACCTTTTTTTTCAATGTGTCATTTTTTTGAAATTTTCAACACTACATAGCTTATTAACTTTAGTTTTACTGTTACTTTGGGAATTTATGGTCAATAAACCTCATTTATAGAAAAGTATACCTTATGTTTGAGTTAGAAAAGCAGAAATTAGGAATTCTTACTAAAATGATTAATAAAATTAAAGGAATGTATGTTGATGGATAATCACAGACTGGAATATGTCAACTTTTAATCAATTTTATTTCAAAACCACAACATTTTTTTTTTCAAATGCTATAAAATTGAATATGACACCCCAAAATTAATGAAAGTAGAGATTTGTACTTGCCAAAGAGCGTTGTGTGGAATCAATCATGTTATTTTGGCTAGTTAAAAAGAAAACTGAAATGGGAAAACGGGTCAATTTGACCCGAGGACAACATGAGGCTTAATGGAAAAAACAACAAAAAAATTCAATCGAGGAAAATAATTGTTTATAATAACCTTACTGGAGCTATAGCGGCCTCATGTGACCAAGTAAAGGATTACAGGTAGAAAATTAAAAAATAAACATGAAAATAGTTCATTGGTTTAGGTCACCAAGGCAGCAACGTTTTCTAAACATTAAGGAGTTCTTATTTTCAGATTGCAATGTCTGATACTGCTGATTTAACACAGATTAGACCCAGAACTATCTGTTTGATTATTTCCACAAGTTGATCATTTAAAGGCACTTTGGATGTAGAGTTGTTTGACAGCAGGACCAGGACGACTGTATGCTGCAATGAGCAGAAGATAAGATCCAAGATCTTTATACAAACGGAACTCTTTTGGCTGAGAAAAAAAAAAAAAAGATAATGCACAGCAGACAATGGAAAGTTTATTCACTAAATAATAAAATCACAGGAGCAGTCTTTCAGATGAGCAACAGCGGGATAGGAAGCTCATTACTGCCCCCTGAGGGCGGAGGACACCGCTAACGGCCACAAGGGGCAGCAATGAGCCCCCCCCCCCCCCAACCTCAAAAACAAACTTCGATCAGAGACGCAAAGGTGAGAGTTATTCTTAATCGGAACTGATTTAAAAAAAAAAAAAAAATGTATTTAACAAAAGAAAAGGCTTCTAGGATGAAGATTAAGTGTTCGTCTGTTTAGTCCCTTAGCTTCCATGCATGCGGTAAATTAACGATATTTGATGTAGGCTAACACCTACAGTTAGTCGACGTATTCGATTTGGTAGCGGGATTTGTTGTAGACTTAAACAAAACCGTTAGGTTAATTGGAGGCTTTACCCACTCATCAACTCACCGGTGAGTCATGGCTAACATAACCTCGTTTCTGTGTGAGATAAAAGTCATGTTAATCTTATGACTCACGTGGGAATGGAGAAACAAGGTATGCTATTTTTGGGGTTGTAGTTTTTGGAGCATAGGCTACTGCGTTCCAATAGCTATACAACCATACTATTTAGATATTTTTTGGCATACTAAATAGTATTGTTAACATACATATATCAAATGCAGTATGCCAAAAATACGATGATGTCCTATACTGCACTGAGCTGCCAAAATGCTTTTTTGCTGCTTTTTTACATTTAGTATGTACTACAGCTGCCATTGTAATAATGGCAGCTGCAGCACATACTAAATGTAAAAACGAAAAAGTATTTGATTTGGTACACAGTGGCAATGTAGCTCGAAAGTCAAAGAATTTCCAAACTGCAACAACCACAACTGTTGTTGTTAGCGCTGAGAGGTGCTAAGTTTGAAAAGTTTTATTATGCTCAGATATACAGTATTTGGCAGTGTGACAGGTGGCCAAAATACCAACAATGCACTAATCTCATACATTTGACAATGCAAAATAAGTTTTATACAAGATATTTTTTAGTGTAAATAATTGATTAATTAATTTAATTAATTAATTAATTTAGGAGAGTTTACAGATGAATGGAACCTTGATTTTCAATAAGTTTAATGTGTTAATGCCTAATAATTACCTTGAAAGATATTTAAAAATACGGGAAATATGAGCTTGTTGCTTAGTCCCAGTATATACTGTGTGTAATCATTAAAACATTACCAATGCCAAAATAGTTTACCTCACTACAACATACGAAAAAAGAGAGAATCCAATACCAACCAGTTTATTTATACACTTTTAGGAAATAATGCCTAGTATGCCTTCTTCTATTCCACAGTTGTCACACACACACACACACACACACACACACACACACACACACACTCACGCATATATGATCCTCTCGTGCTTCCGCTGCTTCAGATGTGTTTTTTTTTCAATAAACCATTCACAGAAAGCTCAAATGATACCCCAGACATGATTATGAAAATGAGCTCTCAAGGCTGCACATTGTCCACACAGGAAATTCTTACATCACTGTGGTCTTTTCAAGTAGGCTATCAATGTTGTTTCCCTTTGCTATTTATTTTATTGTGATTCATTGAGCTTTAAGAAACACGACACACAATTGTATAACCACAGGCAGTGATGTTATTGAAATGTGGTCACAAACAGGCTCATATTAGTCATAGATGTAGGGCAAGATAATGACACTCAGTTTCATTCAGTGTGACCATAATGGTAACAAAAGGTAGTGTAACCTTTTTTTATATCAAATATAGAGGTGTCCCTGACCCATATAATACAAATAGACTGAATATATATGGGGTTAAGTATTTGTTGCCATCATTGCCTAATAAGTGGCAGTGGGATGTATCCCACAGTTACTCTAGTAGATGGCTGTTAGAAATCTCCTGTGTTGGAGCGTTAAAGCAAATGAGGTGCAGACAGGTGCAGTGGACATATCTGTTTTTTTCCCAAATATGTATTTTATCAAATTTAAAGCCTCCCATGGACAGGTGTTGAATATTAGCATGTGTGCTAAAACACTTAGGATCTAATATAAAGCTGACTGTAAAAAAAAAAAGTTACATCTTTGTTTTGTAAGTGCAAACCAAAGACATTTTTTAAATCGTAATATTGTTTCTGCAATCTTTTCTAATACTATCGTGCAGAAAACTATGAAAATGTACACAGACTCACTAACCATTCAGGTATCCTTGATCTGTCTACAAAGGTGTTATTTTATTCGTTCTGTAATATCTTGTGTATATTTTGACACCTACTGTAGGAATGGCAACGTCAGTCGGTTGGTTGGATGTTCCAGCACTTTGGTCCAGGTTAAAATGTCTCTTGAACTATTGGATGGATTGCCTTGAAAGTTTGTGCAGACAGTTTGGCGATCCCCTGACTTTTCCTCTAGGGACAACACAAGGTTCACATTTGTGTGGGTTTTCTTTAGTGAAATATCTAACAAACAACTACTAAATGGATTGCAATTACATTTGGTCTAGCATGAATTGTAGTCACTTCGGCGATGTCCTGATTTTTAATCTAGGACCAGCATCAGAGCAGTTAGCATGGCTGTAGACTATTTAGTTGCTTAGTAAGTCTTGTTTTCTTTCATATTCCACTGAGATTTTATTAGCTTTATCATTTCACATACAGTTTGTATTTATAATATGTCTTACAGTCTGTTGGATATTATTAACTCATGTGCCAGGCTGCTCTCACAACCCCCCTTGCTGGTGCTTTGTATCTCATAGGGTCCCTTCAACGTGGCTGTGATGCAGAGAGAGAAACTAACTTGTTTGAGGAGTTGTCTGCCTTAGTAATGCCACTGAGATACCTAAACAGCTGTGAGAGAATAGTCTCTGTCAGCTTCTAGCTGGTCTGAAAATAACTCTTGCTTTTTTGAATGTTTTTGGTAACCTGGCAACTGTAGTCAAGTGGGGAAGTGTCTGCTGCTTTCCTTGCCAATGGGTGCTGTCTTCCTCTGTCTCTCCTTTCTCATTCACTTTCAATGTCTGAAAAATGATTGAAAACTGACAATAATCTGATTATGTTTAATTGCAATGTTAATTATGTTCTTGCTTACACCATGTAGTTATTCTTACATCTATTAAATGTTATAGTTTATCATAAGGGTCCCCATTAGCTGACACCTAGACGGCCAGCTAGTCTTCCTGGAGTCCAAATCAGACCACATTAAAAAAAGTCACAACAAATAATAACATAATAACATAAATAAATAACCTTAAAAAAAACAAGAAAAAAAAAATCTAAATCTATCTAAAAAACAAAATTACATTAGACTATATTACACAACATGACACATGCGTTTAGACATATCCATAGATTTATGTTATGAGCTGTGGGTGTTTATCTGGATGACTTATATGTAGATTTTGTAAAAGTTCTTAGTTAATGCGCATGATTAATAGAATAAGCGGAAGACATGGTTATGTTGTCAGTGCAGTCTTATCTTGAAAGCTTTACCTGGCATTTACCTGTGGGTTGTTTAAAATGTTACAAGAGTCTCTTTGTAAGATGATTATCCTGTTTATGTTTGTGTCATCTTATCCATTATTTATTAGAATCTGTGCAACCTGTTCACAGATGGATCCCATCAGACAGGAAGCTCAACGCTGGAGCCTACGCACCCTACTGAACAAGAAACACCCCCAGTGACCAGCCACCAATGGTGATGGTCATTACAGCCGCAGCATACACTATAGTATAGACCTACCGATATATCGGCGGGCCGGTATTATCGGCCAATATTAAGCATTTAAGTTTTTTTTTTTTTTAAATATCCATTCATCAGAATCGTTTACACCACACCTGAAACCACCTCCATAGCAATGTGACAATAACTTCTCCGTCAAGCAGTTATAGGACACGGAAGAGGAGCAAGCCAGCAATTTGGAAATGATTCTGATAAATTGAGATTAAAAAAATAAAAACAGACTGTCAACCAGAGAGTTGGTGTTGCCTAGTTTGTCCACCAGAGGGCTTTAAAAATACTTAATCGGTCGGGCTCTACACTGTAGATATTCCCGCCTTTTCTGTTCCACTCAGCTCCCCTGGGTTTCGCACCGCAGTGGCAGGGGAACAGTGGGTGGGCCTTCGGTGCCTCAGGATCTCTGGACACCGGCTAACAGAACACCACAATGTGTGAGTAGAGCTTTTTTTTATGTATCTACACCTAATAGAAAAGAGGAATGTCTACAAGGCCCAATTTGGTTCTAGATCTGCGTCCTTCTTTAGGGGTACTGTAAGCAGGCATTTCTCATTTCCACATTGAGACAAAAGTGCAATAGTGTAGGAAAACAATGATGTTTTAGATATGTAAGGGAGAATGTAGCGAGCCCGTCATGATTGTGAATTAAAACCTCGACAGGACGATGCAAAGCAGAGGGGTCTTGAACAAGCCTGAAGGAGTTCAATTTGCAACATGGCCGTCTTCTTTGCATTATCCCGCTTGTTACACGTGTTATTACAGGGCTAGTCATACACAGGTTACCCACTGATGACACCTGCGTCCCGTTCGGGACCGTTAACTTTACTGTTAATGAGTCTGTTTGTTGTCAGTGTTTCACTCTAGTGCCCTGGTATTAAAAGTACAGCATAATATCAGAGTGACTAATATTTTGGTACTTACTGTAAAAAAGCATACTAGGACGAGCAGGGTTGTACAGGTTTATTTAAAAGGAGAACTAAAAATTATATTACAGAGCAGTTAGTAGTTTTGGGGCTGTGGTAAAATTTGAAAAAAGGAATACCAGCTAATTGAAATTCAATTTGACTGAAAATTATTTAATTTTAATGTCGCCATTCCTAAGCCTCCATACAGTCCTGCAGCAAATACACATTTCATAAAGTGTAGTCTTTCTTTATTCAAGTAATTTTTTTTTTTCTAGAAAGTTAAGACTAATATAAAATTACAATGAGATGACAAATACCTAAAAGCTGATTTAATTTATATGTGTTCATGATTACTTTCTCAGAGAGTAATACATTTGCAAAGGATGACATTTAGGACTTGATGATGTATGATTAATGTTTCCAACAAAACAAACATTAGAAAGCATGATGTCATTCTAAAAATTTAATCAAATTGGATGTTTTTTCTTGTATTTTCAAAAGAAGGTTCGTTGTCCAAATACATGTCTAACCATATTTATGAACCCCAAATATATTTGTAGTTCTACTACCTCATACATATAACCAGTAAACTGCTAATTAAATGTTTAGGTGCTAACTGTTCACATGAGTGTGGGGGAAGAAAATCTGATAATGGTGACAGTTAAACTCACAGGGGTGGCACTTTTCCTTCTAATGTCTTCCTGGATATTTTTCTTGTTTCTTTTTTGTAAACAGAACACTATCTTATTAAATCATGCAAACATCTCGTATCTAATGACGTGTATATCCTTTTTAAAAGATAGTCAAGAGAAAACAAAATGTACACCTGTGTTTGGAATGGTCTCTTCCACTATTCTGCAAGCCACCCCTGAATGAGTCATCCAGCCGGCTCCTCATTGGATAAGACCATGCCATCCCAAGGGATTGCCTTGCAGAGGCAGAAAGGCCTTGCTTCCATTCACAGAAACATTGGTATGCCAGCCTGCTATTTCATTCACATAAAAGACTAAATATTGCATGCTTTTTGTCCTATAATTCTCCTTTGTCTTTTTGCCTCCTCTTTTGGTTTGCGAGGGCCTGTCTTTTCTTCCCTGCTTCTGTGTTTGCCTTTTTTTTCTGGGGAGAGAACGCAGACGCGCTGTCTTTTTTTTTTTTTTCTATATTTGCCAGGCAGGAAAGAGAGATGTTGGGAGGGACTGCAGTGCGAAATCTGCAGCAGAGTGAGAGCGGAAGCTGCTTATGAATGAGTGTCAGTCTTTCGGCTTTGCTAGATGCTCCTGAGGACATTTTACATGAATGGTGTCTGGCTGTTTGCTTTCCGCTACAGGGAAGACAAAGATGCTTCATTGCTGCTGGTTTTAAGGAGGATCATGGGCTTTTTCTGTTATCCTTTTGGTTGTTTCATTGACTTATCTGTCTGAGAAACATGTCGTTCCTACTCAGTTTTTTTTTCTCATTCATGTAATTCAACCTGGACTGCTTCCTTGTTGTGAACTAAAATTGTATTCCTTTGTTGCAGGATACTGATAGAGAAATACTGCTGCACATTAGATATGCTTTATTAATTTTTGCGTTAATGCCTGACTATGAATATTTTGTGCAGAAACAACAAGTAGTCATAGGTTTTTTAAAGTAAATAACTGAGAACCAGGATCTAATGCTAAACGCAACACGCAGGGACAGGAGACAATATAATTAATGTTAAAATATAGGCTTTAGAAGTTGTGTTTAATTGTTCTGCCCATATTCTGCGGGTATTTTAAATTAACATGGACAATATATTAATGATGTTGCGTATTTCCAGTCATGCTAAAATCTTACTGTATTGTTGCTTTCAGTGATTCACTGTAAACGATGGTTCTATATCCTTTTAGGAAAATGACGTCTTCGTGAAATATTTAAATAGAGGTTTTACACTTGAATTCAAAACAACCATATTTTTCATAGATTTTGGCAGAATTGTAGCTGTCAAATAAATGGATACAAGTTTCATTACTTATTTCATTAATCATTTCTGTGATTAGTTTATTGTGTGCGTCATCCTTTAATCACAACTTTTATCAGTTCATCTATTTAATAAGAAGTAAATTGGGGATGACATGAATTCAAGAAAATTATCCTCAATCATTTTATGAAGTTACATTTTCAAGCAACCTCTCATTCTTAATTTCCTTTTCTCGGAAAACCAAATAGGAAGGAAATAATTACAGAGAATAAATATCAGACTGGTGAATTTAAAAATTGATAGCTTCTAGTGTGCTGTAAGTGGGAGTTTTTTTTTCTCTCTCTCTCCAACAGGAAGTGATTTGCAGTGTTCAGCAAGCCTTTTGTTGAGAAGGTTTTCTCAGATCAGTGAGTCATGCTCTAGCTCTGAGCCGGCAGGCAGGCAGCAGTCAGTAGAGAGTATTTGCTCTTCCCTCGCAGTATCCGTGATCATCGACAACATAGACCTTTTTCTCGTACTTTTTGGATTTTTAAGGCTAGAAATCAGCAGCAGCATCATCACCGCCGGAAACCAAACAAGGTGCACCACAACACTGGCAGCCTTTTAGAGACCCCTTTGCTCTCCATCCTCTTCTTCCTCTGCCTCAATGCTGTGTTTCCATGGATTGTGTCTGTATATTTCCCTCTGACGGATTGGATTTCAGCTCTGGATTTTACTGAGAGCAGATTGGACTTTGGCGACAGCAGCGGCAGCAGCAGCTCAACACAACCACCACTGTAACCTCAATAGAGAAAATTACAGTCAGGTGGCCTGTGATTGCTTAAAGGCGTTTGCTGCCTGTACCGCTGCTGCTATGTTACAGGAGAGGGTAATCAGCACGGCTCACCCACGTCTGCCAGCACACTTGTGAAAGAGGCAAGCTGTGCGTGTCGGTTGGTGGAGAGAGCAAGAGAGAGAAGGGTATGCTTCACCGTACCAAATACAACCGCTTCAGGAATGAGTCAGTAACATCCGTCGATGAGCTTCTCCACGGCCTGTCCATGAACCCCAAGGTCTCGGCCACCCCCCAGTCTGCAGCCGAGACATCTTACACACCTCCAACTGAGGTCCAGCCCTCCTCCACCACCACTGCTACCAGCACCCCCACCAGCCACGGCTCTGACCACCTGGAAGATGGAGGCACCACCCTCTGTACCCTCATCAACAAGGTGTCCGGCCTGAAATTCAGCAACTCGGGCAGCTTGCTGGGCATCAAGGGTCTGCCCTCGGCTGTCAAGGACCTGGCTGTGTCCAAGCTGCAGGGGGGTGGGGGATCGGGCTCGGGCTGCTCCAGTGGCCCGAACGCCAGTGTGCCGACAGCAGCGGCAGCAGCCTCTGGTGTGGGCGGCTCTTTGTGCAGCTCGGCCTCCCATTCAACCCCCTGCTCGCAGCTAGACCCAGCCGTCAGTATGAGCAAGAAGAGCAGGCTGGACGAGCTCCAGCTCGGCGGAGAGGACTGGCATCCAGCTGGAGGTGGTGGACTGGTGAGCAAACCCTCCAGAGGATGGCTGCACTCGAGCGAGAAGATCTCTGGTCCAGGAGTGACATACATTGTGAAGGTTTGTGGTCTTTCTTTTCATTTCCGTTTTTGCCCTCTAAATCTTTTCCATTCTTTACCCATTCATTTTTTTTTCAATGACTCAAGCCCAACTACCTGAACGGAGGGAAGGCATGAAGGAGAGATAATGTAGTTCCATTGGCAAAACACAACATGCCCTTGAGTGGGTGTATATAGGTTGGCTACAGCAGAAGGCTAAGTGAAGGAGCAGCAACCAGATAATAGAACATTAAATTATTCAGGAAATAGTGAAGGTCAACAGTGAGGAAAAGTAAATGGAAAAACCTGTGATTGGAAAAAACCAAAACAGCAATAATCAGCATCATTTTGAGCATGCTGTTAACATTTGAATTTATACGGTCTGTCCTGTGCATGTGGAGCCACAGCGTTATGCTTTTGTAACCATGGTGATGTGTTATTTCTGTACATTTTGCATGTCTATGAGCTCAATGGCTGTTTAAGCTTGCAGAAGGAAACAACGACATATCGTGCATGTTTGTCTCATAGCATCCACATCTCATGTTATGTTCAGCCATCATACATCATTTTAACAGGGCACAAGTTGGCGCAGAACTATGAGAGCTGTGAATGTGATCAGGTCGGCAATGAGTCACTATGAGGAGTGATCAAGCTGAGCCCTGGCTGTTCAAGGTGTAAAATGAATTAAAAAATGCAACAAACCAGTTTTGCTGAACCCACGTTAGCAGTAAAGTCTGCATTTGCCTGAACATCTTCCTTTTATGTAAGCAACACATTAAACAAAAAGTAAGATGTAGTTTTGTGGGCTGAATGAGCAGACTGAAGGCCATTGCAAGGTGATGTGTTATATTCCAAATCAAGTTACACAGTATGATTGCCATCATATGACACCTACTACAGCCTGCCTGAACAAAACCTACAGTATCTGTGACCAGCGTGACATTCCATTAACTGCATTAAGGACGGGAGCGCTTATTTGTCCAGTCAATGTTGCTGAAAGCATCCACACTGTGAGAGGGAAAATGGGTCCGGTCTGTGCTTCCCCACCCTCTGCTTTTCCTGTGGTTTGAGGTCCTGTGTGTATTGAGTTCAATGTGGTGTTATGCTCACAGCACTTTTAATTAGCGTCATGTGGTCACTCCTCGCGCATCATGCACCATTACTCTAAAGGGACATTGACTGACAGTGACACTGTTTACACTCACTCTTTTAGCCCATATTTGTGGACTCTAAAAAGGCCACAACAAATTGCTAAAATTAGCTACAAACCACAACAACAACGCTCCCCAGAGCTGAGGGGAACTGCAGATTTGGGTGATAATTCTCTGAGGTTTCATCCCCCCCTTTCACAAATAGTCATGGGATTCGTTGTGAATATAAAAATATTGATTAAAGCTGCTTTAATTATAGTAATCACCATCCTTTTTGTGTTTGTTAGTGAATTGTAATTATTTACTGCTCATGCCTGTTTATGATCCTTATTTGGTGCAAGTGTTTCATATTATTCAAATATAGTAATACTTTATTACTTTATTAGCCTACTTAATCTTGTATATTGAACAAATGCTTTATCCTGGTGACTTGTCATATCCTGTCTAGACTGCACAGAACTGAACTGTGTAATATAATGTTTCTAAAGTACACAATGGAACATGTTTTGTAACATGCTTAACCTGAGTGCAAATAAGTGATATGAAAGCCACTTTTTACAAATAGCAAATAAACGAAATGCTTGAGTTCATGAGCAGAACATCAAACCTCCAGTAAGAAATAACTGTAGCCGGTGTTATATATGACTTACGTTTTTTGTGTGTGTGTGTGTGTGTGTGTGTGTGTGTGTGTGTGCGCGTGTCTGTAGTTCAGCATGTTAAAGAACCTATGCTCACTTAGAAATGTGTTATTCACTGGCATCATTTACAGGATCTTTAGAACTGGCCTCCCATTGATTTTCATAATTATTTTAAAGTGCAGTTTTACTGTGTGAACTATGTACTTGTTTGCTCTACCTCAGACAGAAAAATGTGTTCATGTTGTGAATAGTGTAAGTCTCTTCCAATTTTAGCACTGTTTGATATATTTTGGCCCTGCTGAATTGTCTACTTCAAACTCACTGTTCTGAAAATAGAAAGCATAAAATTTTTGCAAACGTCATGTTGACAAAATGCTATTTCTATGCTGGTGCTTGCAAAATACTCACTGGAGAGAAGGGGGCCTCATAATATGAAAGTTATGGTTCTAATAACTTAGTTCTATCTAAAAAGGAATGGAAATAGACACGTTAGTGTGTTTGGATGTCTGTTTTGATTACAGCCAGATTAGGAGTGTGATTCTGATGGATGTCGTCAGCACAAAATGTTCTCAGTCTGTGCAAAATTAATTTAGAGGAGGTGTTGTAATGTGAGTATGTGGTTGGTATTAAAGATGGTTTAATGGGATGGGAGAACAACGGTCATCTCATGTGGCACAGTGACACACTGATGCAGTTTGTAATTCACTTCATTTCATTTTATTCCAAGTTTGCAACAACTCATTTCAGACATTATTTTAACTGGAAAGGGGAAAACAATGATAAACATTTGCTGGTGTAATGCAGGTTTAGGTCTGCGTACAATTTGTATATACATGTGCACAGTTTTAAATCATTAGTCTTTTTTTATATCACCATGTTTGTCATTGAATGGTTGAGTATTTGATATTCAAAAAAACAAAATTAGCAACTTAAAGTTACCCTTTGGAGTTTTATTGCAAACAAACATTTTTTTCTTTTTATTAAATATTCCTATTCAAAATGCATTGTGTGTGTGTGTCCTTGAGGCCAAACCATTGGTTTCTTACCATTGGGTAAGAAACTAATGGTTTCCTAGTATTATATTTATGTTGTAGTGATTTGGTACACATTAAAGGACTATAGTTTTGGATTTAGGGAGTTTGGATTGGTGAGGCAAAAAATGAAGACAGGTTTTTGTGTACAAGATGATTTGGCGTGTCATGTAACTTTTGATATTCTTGCTTTCCAGTATCTGGGCTGTATAGAAGTTCTTCGGTCAATGAGATCCCTCGATTTCACCACAAGATCACAAATTACAAGGTACGTCCACACCTGGTATTTTGACTTTTAATGATTCACTAGATGTCTTATAAAACAAATATAGTTTTCCAGTCATACTAGTTGAAGGAGTCAACAAGTCCATTGTGCATACTTTATTTCACAACATTTTGGTAACACCAGAAAACACGTAGCGCGAAGACAGAAAGTATCAGAATTGCAATGTAGTAAACTTTATGAAAGGAATTATCAATTCAAATTGATCAGTAAAAAAATCTGATGTGACCAAAGAGAAAAGAAAAACACTGCTCTCTGTCATGCCTTAGCAGATAATTAAAGTTACAGGCAGAAAATTTGTTCTCGTATTAATAAAGTTCTACCTGCAATAAAAAAAAAAAGTGATAGGATTTTACATTGTATGTATTTAATGTACACTTTGGGTGCAACTTCATGTGTATCTTTGAAATTGCTGACCAATGTGCAGTGAGGCAGAGGCCAAAAGTGAATCGGATTGTGTCATGTCCACTTTTATGCTTGACTTCCTGAAGTCAGTCCGGACAAACGTTAGCCTGCAAGGCCACACAGTAGTAGTCTCTCGCTCACTGTGTCTTTCTGTTTCCCTCTAAAAAAGAGACAGGTTGGCAGAGATAAAATGTTATGTCTCATGCTATTGCTATTAATAGACTTTGCCTTTTCTAAAAGATCCGACTGCTGTGCGTGATTTATCCATGTAGAAAGGATACAAAAATGGACGTTTGTTTCTTCTATCATGAAACCAATATTCACTTTGTCTCAGACAGGAAATTAACTTTCTGCATTAAAGCAGCTCTATCTTTAGCCTCTATTAAATCCAAATATTGTTGTCTTTTACATTAAAATGACAGCACGGCGACGGCCGTTGCAGATAAAACGGTTCACTTCACATCTTAAAGACAGTTTTAGATTTTCCTATGTGGTGTATAGTGCTGTATATCAGATTCAGTTGCAAGGTTTCATGACAGACATTGCATTACTAATATTCCCAATGGCACCATATAAAACACTGCACTGCATATTGAATCTTGACTCTGGTCTCTTGAGGCCAAGGTGATTTCATTTCACATGTAACAACCTGTAGAGTTCAGGCATACTGTAAACAATCTTTTTTTCTTTTGGTTTAGTGAATTTAGGGTTCAAACCGCGAGGCGGTAGAAACCTAAATACAATTTGCTGTCTGCTGTGCCAGCTCAAATTCCTGTGAGCTGGAATGGGCTAGAAACACGAAACTTAGGGGAATAACTGGAAATGTTGTGCGTGTGCTTATTTAGTAATATGAACCCAATTGGCCACATGGTGGCGCTGTAATGAAGGCTTCAAAACACTTTAAAAAGCCACGCCCCCACTCTATAAGTCTGATTGACTTGAAATTTCTCACACATGTTCAGCTTAATGTGCTCTACAAAAAAGCCTCAACGATCATTAAGGTCCGCCTAAAAAATGTTTCTGCCGTTTTGAATTTTTTGAAAAACCCATTTTTGAGATTTCCTACACCGTAGCTCCGAACACCACCAAATGTTCAGTGAGTCAACAGTGGATCAAGCTTATTTTAAGTTTTATAAAGCATGTCCATATCTCAATTACTTTTTAAGTTATTGACCAATGTACTTCTAAAGGGGCGTCGCTCTAGACATAAATGCTAACAAATCAGCAACCTTAAGGCCAATCATCATAAAACTCACAGGGTATGTTCAGAAGAGTGCCCCAGATATACCCGGACAGTTTTACACACATACACCACTAGGGGGCACTACAAGCGCAAGATAGGTGAGTGACATTACACACATTTTACTATGAATCACATACGGTGTTCATTGTCCAATCATCACAAATCTTTCAGGATAAGTACCTGAACCACGCCCTGAACGTTTCATTCAAATTGAACACCAGGCGGCGCTATAAATGCAAACAAACTGCAGGTGATATGGCGCAAATCAGGCTATAAATGACTAAATGATGGTCCAGTCAACACTTCCAGGAATTGTCTACATAATGACCTCACACATACACTGCGAGTCTCATTCAAATTGACCACTTTGGGACACTTTAAATGCACAATAACTGGACGCAATGACCCAAATCAAGATTTCAGCTTGGAATTGCAGTGAAATGGACTGAGCTACACATGACACTGAATTGAAAATAAATGTTTTTGACAAATCAGTTGTAGGCATTTTAAACAAAGTGCACTGTTTGTCCAATTGTTACAAAGCTTGCAAGATATGATTTATAATGACGTTGGACCACATTTGTGAAATTACTTTATTACTAATTAATTAGCTAATGTTGGCATGCTCCTTCAACATGGTATATTATACCTGCTAAACATCAGTATGTTAGCATTGTCATTGTTAGTATGCAAGCATGATGACATTTAAATAAGAGTTCATCTGTGCTTTGGCACAGCACAGAGCCACTAGCATGGCTGTACTTGTTCCTTTCAATATAACAAAACACATTTCTTGGCAAAGTACATGATCATGAGTAGTAACTGTAAATACAGTCTTAACTTAATGCCAAAATAACTGTGATTCAGTGGCTGTGTCTGATCACCATCTTGGCTTCACCATCCTCTCTCCCTCCCTCTAGGGAAGCCATCAGCCTGGTGTGTGAGGCTGTTCCAGGGACCAAAGGAGCTCTGAGGAAGAGAAAGGTACATGGATGGACAGAGAGGGAGGGAGATGAAGTGGTCACGGGAGAAGTGATAGCTACACTGAGAGAGCTGAGAAAATGAATGTTAGTGAATGGTAAAGTAGTGAGAAAAAAGAGGAAACCGTATTAGATGTTGATTTACCCTTCCCCAGGCTATATATAGCATGTAGCCTCTGTAAATTCCTTTCCTCTCATCCTTCCTTCATGTAAAAAGAGAGGGAAAACAGAGTCAGATAGAGAGAGGGAGAAATGATGAGAGCGAGAGAGAGAGGCTGAGGAGAGAGATGAAGAGGTATGGGACTGCATGTGCGTGGGCGTAGCTCCCGCCCACGATGCATTGCACACGTGCACAGTGCTTAGTGACTCATGTAGTGCACAATATCAGAGAGAGAGAGAGAGAGAAAGTCTGTCTTCTATGTGTGCGTGCATGTGCTTGGTGTGTGTCCACAGTGTGCAAGGAGACTGTGTCTTAATGTGGGGTGTGAAATGAAGCATTACTCTGCTTTCTAGAGCTTGTTCAAATGTCAGGGATGAGTATATAACACAACATCAGCACCGACTAGTTTCTCTCTCTCAGAATAGATATTTTTTTAAATTATTTTATATGGTTATTCCTCTAAGATATAGCCTACTTTAAAATTGGTAACGAAGAGACTTTGTTGCTGCAATTTGGTTTATTTGTCTGTCTGTGTCCTCTGATCCTCTCAGCCACCATCTAAAGCTCTGTCCAGTATCCTGGGGAAGAGCAACCTGCAGTTTGCTGGCATGTCCATCAACCTAAATATCTCCACCAGTAGCCTCAACCTGATAGCCCCTGACTGCAAACAGGTTGGTGTTCGACTTTTGGTAACAATCATGTGATTGTGTGAGCCATGATGCTAGGTGTAAGAAAATAGCAGCACCATTGTATGAAGGAGTCTGCACAAATTCCCCAGCAACCACATAAACTGTGTGTGTGTGTGTGTGTGTGTGTGTGTGTGTGTGTGTGTGTGTGTGTGTGTGTGTGTGTTTGTTTTTAAGACAACACTGAAGAAGGTCATGTTAGTACTTGTTTTGGGTTCGAATCCAGGTTCTCCCCCTGTTTGCGTGGGTTTCCCCCACCATCAAAAAACATGTATTAGGTTCTGTAGTCCGTGCCCTAGATCAAGGCACTGGCTCAGATCTGGAGCTGGTCCCTGGGCACTGTAAATGCCTGCCCACTGCTCTCAATGGGTTAAATGCAGAGAATACATTTTGCTAAATAAATAGCTGATATTCGGCATTTTTATTCAAGAATAAATCTCCTCAGTCAACTAAAAAAGATGAAAAAAGTGATCAGAGTGATCAAATTTAAGGTTTATCTAATAAAAGAACAGTTAAGAGGAAGACAAGCATGAGCATATGACTTCTCCAGATGTTTTTAGAATAACCAGAAGATGTTTGCTAGACTTTACCAATAAATGTCACTATACTATATATACAGTTACATGGGTTATGAAATAGTTGTCTTTGTGGATAGGGTTGTCAGTGGTCATAGTGTCCATTTGCTGTCTAGACCGGTGTCTTTCTTGACACTGCCAGCATATGGTACCAGATAATAATTATATGTGCATTTGTATCTATCAGTGTTTAAATAGATGTTTGTTAACTCATGTGTACTGCATCGTTTTGCTCTTGTCAGATCATAGCCAACCATCACATGCAGTCCATCTCCTTTGC
This sequence comes from Etheostoma cragini, assembly GCF_013103735.1. NCBI lineage: Eukaryota > Metazoa > Chordata > Actinopteri > Perciformes > Percidae > Etheostoma > Etheostoma cragini. The sequence continues at coordinate 16,856,256 of NC_048422.1, forward strand.
ATCAGGTGGAGACCCCGTAAGTAACTCAATGGCTTATGTCAAATTAACTGGCTTCTGTGTCTTGTGATAATTCAAACCTAAACTTCTCCATAACAAAAAGATTTGATAACCAGAAAGTAAAATTTGTGGTATGAAGGTACTATGGTATCAAAACAGTAACAGTTTACAATGTGTATGTCTTTGTTCTCAGGACACAACTGATCATGTTGCCTATGTAGCGAAGGACCCCGTAAACAGAAGAGGTAGGTGTTCATTCCTTTGATACTTTATAGAGGTTCTCATACCTCACATGTAACATTCTCATTAAAAAGTGTTGCTCTGGCCCTTGTCAGCATGCCACATCCTGGAGTGCTCTGACGGGCTGGCCCAGGACGTCATCAGCACCATCGGCCAGGCCTTTGACCTCCGCTTCCAGCTGTACCTGCAGTGTCCCTCAAGCAAATTGTCCTCCACACATGACAGGTGAAATGTTCATGAAACACTCACAATGTAAATATTCACAAATACACGCACCCACACAGTCAGTTTTGAGTTTCATGATCAAACCATGTTTTCCCTCAGGGTATTAAACATGGAGGAGTTACCATGGACAGAGGAAGACGAGGAGTCAGCAGAACATCCTTACTATAACAACATCCCTGGCAAGATGCCACCCCCTGGAGGCTTTATTGACACCAGGCTGACCAATCAGAATGCAGTGCCAGATGGATGCCAGGTACAACTCAATTTATGTGGATTGATCTCAGGATCTTGATTGACTTTTTCCATGTGGACACAATCACAACAACTTAATTAATGTTGTCTTTTTATAATGACTAACTCATGAGTTCTTAAATGATAACTGTGTGTGTGTGTGTGTGTGTGTGTGTGTGTGTGTGTGTGTGTGTGTGTGTGTGTGTGTGTGTGTGTGTGTGTGTGTGTCATCAGGTGGGCCCAGGTTCAGTAGATCAGACATATTACCAAGGGCGGCACTGTGGAGAAAACTGGGGAGATGAAAGAAAGTCCATATTCATACAACAGGGTAAGAAAGTCCATGCTTGCCCACCTTATAAACACATAAAACATGTTTTAAGTTAGAAGAATTGAATCAGTTCAACACTGTGGCTGTAATTGTTTCTCCACATGTCTACTGTAGGATCTTTTGATATAAACAGTCTGCCCGAGAGTAAAGGTCAGGCACCAAAAACGGGAGAGATGCCTGCTTATGTGAACACTCAGCAGATTGACGCCCAGGTGCTCGCAGCACTCCAGGCCGAGGCGGAAAATGTGACGAGGGGCATGGCGGCTGCAGCCAGAGAGAGCCCACAGAAGGACCTGTTTGACATGAGTACGTTTTGGCTCGTCTCTGCTGAAGTTTCACTTTTTGTTGGTCATATTATTGGAATAGTGGACTCACTACGATATTTTCCCTGCTTTCAGAATTACATTGTAATGACTTCAGAGTTCTTAATTATAGAGGTTTTCCAGCTTTTTGTTTCTCAATGACGTCGGCGTGGCATTATAATAACACCATATCAGTACGGACACAATAGAGTGTACAGCTTTATTCTTTCCTCCTTTCAATTTCCACCTTAGCTTTGCTATTATTATGCATAAAAGGTCAGTTACATCAAGATGTGTGTAACTATATATGAGGAATCCATGACACAAATTACATGTGAGCAGTGAACTATAACGTTAGAAAGTGAACTGTTCTCCTATGAACTCTGAGTGCAGGTGTTATCCTCCACCTACTGTAGTTCTTTAAACAGTCACATTTTACTTTGTTCCTTCGCTAACCAACTCCAGCACAGAATAATTTGATCTATCTTTATTTATTTTAAGTTCTTTTTCTAGCCTTTATGGTCTTTAATTGACAAGATAGCTTGAAGACAGGAGAGGGGTGGGCGACAAGCAGCAAAGGGCCGCGGGTCGGATTCAAACCCGGGCCACTGCCAAAGACTCAGTGTACATGGGGTGCACACTCTACTGCGTGAGCTAGAGGTCACCCTGAAGAATTTAGAATAACTACAGTATACTGTATGTACTAAGTTATTATATAGTGATGAAAATGTAATTGGCCTTTTAGTGTTGCTCACCCAATTGCAATGTGTGCATCCTTAAGCCAATTTTTAAAAATGTTTTAAAACTTGCATCATATACATCCATGTTTAGTTACTAGCAGTTTTGCTCTTCTCTGCCTTTCTTCTAGTGCATTTCTGCATTTCTCGCTGTATAACCGCCACCTGTCAATCAGTGGAATATTGTGAAATAGAATAGATTATCCAATTACTATAACACTAATAATATTTATAAAATCTTTTACCATTGGGAAGAAGTTAAGACACTGTTCTTAAGTTAAAGCAATGATTATCTTGTGTTTCTGACAGTGTTTCTGTATTTATACAAACAGTTATATAATATTGATAGCTGTAGGATGTCAAGTTAAACCTTGTACTACAGATATCCTTCCTCTCTTGATTCCTCATGTTGGCACTGCCCTCACATATATACCAGAGCCCTTCGAGGATGCCATTCAGTCGCAGTCCCATCCGCCGACCCAGGGGCAAGCCCAGTCCCAGGTCTCCAGTCTTCAGAAGGCAGCATCCGTGGACAACTCGAGCCCTCTTCTTGTTCGCTCGGTGGCCTTCCGTGCACAGGAGGAGCTGGAGGGCCAGACGTGGTACCATGGCAAAATGAGCCGCCGTGACGCTGAAAAACTGCTGAAAGAAGACGGAGACTTCCTGGTTCGTAAGAGCACTACCAACCCAGGGTCCTACGTATTGACGGGCATGCACAATGGACTTGCCAAACACCTGCTGCTGGTGGACCCTGAGGGCACGGTAAGATGGGGTTAAAGGACTTGTAGAGTGTGTTTTAAGGGAGATATGACTGATTTGTGAGTAGGAATGTATTAAGTGGAAGAAAACTCCACTTTTGCTCAAATTAAACTTCAACAGACATTTAATACATCTTTCTTTTTTCAAAGGTACGGACAAAAGATCATATATTCGACAGCATTAGCCATCTTATTGGCCATCACCGTGACAACAATCTGCCCATTGTGTCAGCTGGAAGTGAACTGTGTCTCTTACAGCCTGTTGGAAGGAAACAGTGATGCTTGCAATGCATGGTGGGAAATGGGAAGCTCTGAACAGTCTCTCCCACCATCCTGAAACTTGAAGATGAAACATGAAGAGAAGATGCTTAAAGGCTCTATGGGCTGACCGTGTTTCGGGGAAATTGGCCCACAGTAACACGACTGGAGGCACTGGAAGAAGCAAGATTTGGAAAAAAAAAAAGATTTCTAGAACTGTTATTATTTTGTTCTGATGACTGAAATGCTATATTTTTGAGAAGACATAGGTGCATTTGGAGATAATATCTTGATTTGGTGTTTTAAAAGATAAAAAAGACAACTGTTCTTGTAGTTTAGATGAAGTGCAAATCAACCTCAAAGCGGTGTTGACAAGAGTATTTTAGAATTAAAAAACGTAAATTTTAGTTTTGTCTGTCAAGCACAACCACATTTCTCGTTAAGGAAACACAGCTAAGAGGTCCAAGAAACAAAAACCGTTTGGACAACAAAAGTCTGTTTATAATTATTTAAGATGTCCTTTCATCTCAACTATAGCGTGACAGCTCACTCAATTAGTCACTATATGAAATCTGCTTTTATTGGGGATTAGAACTGAATGTGTTTTGCTTTGCAGTATTCACAAAGTGTTGGGGTGCAAACAGACATCCTTCATAGTGCTGTTAATGGCTTTAAAGATAAACCTTTTATGAAGTATTTTCTTGTGTCACGGCAGTCGCATGACTTAAAAATCAACTGTTCTTGTGGACATTGTTTGTAGACCTTGATACCTCTTTATTTGAAAGAGGTGCTTGTGTATGCTGACACTGTAAAGAGTATTTATGCTTTTCAACCAGTGATTATTTCTGAATTGGTTTTCTCTGAATTCTTTTTTAGGTGTGTAGTCAATGATTAGTTTTGGGGCTTGAGTCATGCAATGGATGTTTTCACATTCTTAATTTAAGCTTTTGTTTTGGTTTGAACTTTTAAAAGTTATTGTTATTATTTGAATGACCACAAATAAATAGCACAATCAGAAAGTTTGATCACTTAGATCATCTGTGTCAGTTGTACCAAGACGAATTACCAAGATGTGATTTACCATTTTTTACACAAGAGACTGAATTAGACAAACGCACAGTGTGCACTCAATACAGAATGTTTAATATTAGATGACCTCCACTTATTGATGTTCAACAAAAAGATGATATTTCTCAATGTGTGGATGTATTATAGCAAGACTACTGAAATGCCACTAGATGTCATCACAGAAGTCCTGGTTTACCCCAGTCAGTCACACTCACCTAAATTCTCTTGTGTTATTAGTAGTGAAGGATGCAGGCTGTGTATTGCTTTACAGTACAGGGTGGAAACCATTGCTGCTTGACGGGTCACAGTTCATTTGCATTTTGCAGTCCACTGTACGCAATCATTCCTCCGAGCAGTTTACTGCATTTCATGTTATACAGACTGTTGTTTGTAGAGTGGGAATCAAACAATTGAAATGGCTAATAGAAACAATACGCCGCAGTTCTAGCTACATACTTTTATAATGCTCTCATCTTTATTATTATCAGTACTCTGATGGATAGCAAATGCTGGGGCATTGTATTTGATTTGCACTGTACCACTTCAATTGAACCAAAATCAGCATATGTTCAATGAGTTTGACAAGACAGATGCAATGTAATATAACGTGCCTGTATTTTGCTGCAAGAGGGAGTGTACAGTACATGCATCTTACAACTACACATATTTGTACACAGTATTGGGATCAAAATGAAAAATATCCACCACCAGATTACTTTTGGTTTAAGCTGACTTGATTCCTTGTGTCCCTAGGAGCAGAAGAACATACTGGCATTTTTGAGAGAATGGTGAGAAGAAAATGGCACAAAGAATCATTGAGTTTTTTTTTTATATATACAACAATCCATAAACTTTTAGTCTACTTTTTGTGACATAATTTCATCAAATCTAATATCTTGGGAAAAGGAATAATCCGCTATATGAAAAAAGTAGTCTAATGTAAAGGATTCTTTTAGTCTTCGATTGATTACTCTGTATTTCTGAAAAGCAAATTTGTAGAATCATCTTTAAAAAATGTGGTTTTGAACAAAGCATATACATATAAAGCAGGAACAACTACATACTTGAATGTCTCCGAGCACGTGATGATTAGCTGTGTGGTATAAAGAAATGATACAACCAAACACGCTGGGACACAGAAAGAACATGGCTTCTTTCCAGATTTCTGTTGATAAAAATGTGCCTTTTATTTGTACAAATGGTATTTTTATTTCTCTTTTCAAAGTGCAATAGCTGATCTTCAATGGGGCATGCCTGTTCACTAGAGGTTGTGTTTTGCCCTGCTGCGTGTTGCTGCTTGAGACTACCGTTTTCTCTATCTATCTGTCTCTCTCTCCCTCCCTCCCTCTCTATTATATATTATAAGTGTATCATTTCCAGATTCTAAATATAAATCTTCGTCAGAGGGAATCACACAAACTCACTATTTTGGAACAGGTAAAGTAAAAAAACAAAAAAGGAAATAAAAAGAGTCCAAATTATGTTTACAGATTTAATCTTTTGGTTGTATGGGTTTATCATTATTCTGTACTGTTGGCAATAAAACCGTGAATGTGTAGAATCTCTGTTGTATCTGCTGTAATAACCAATAACATATTTCATTGTATGGTAGATGCAGCATTTAATCAGTGTTCTCACAGTAGTTTCCTATAATATTTTAAAGGATTGGTTTATCCAAATTGTCTCATAATATATTTCCTCACATGATTTGCGTTGATATCTTTCCATGCATAGTTTCTGAGAATTGGATTTTATTTTTAGGTGCTGACAGGATTGTAAACAATCAATTTCATTAAGTGTCCTTGTTATTATGGATAATCCATTGAACACACTGTCAAAGGTTTTAATGGGTATTTCTTTTGTACAAAAAGTAGTCCCCATCAAACCGATTCACTATGAGATCTTGAGCTTTTCCACAGTAACAGGGATGCTGTTTCTGGAGAGAGAAAAAAAATGTTTTGCTGTTGAATATTTTAAAATGTATTTTTTCAGCGTGAGCAACATACAAAAATCCATTATCCAGTATTGTGGTGACTGAAGACATCTTAGAGATGGATATCTCTAAGGCTGTAAAATTAAAAAACGACATGCACGGTTAGATACTACAACAAATAAGTGAGTAGCTAATACATATGTGTTTGTAAATGAGTGAAACAACCTTGAAGTTATTTTCTCAAAGGAATCAGGAAGACACTGCACATAACAAGGAGAGAAATGCCCTCTACTGGAAACAAGAGATTTGTTGTGTCAAAGCCAATATTTTGCATCAAAAAAGTAGCTGCATGTAGTTAAGTATTACTATTTCACATGCCTCTTCCTTCAGTTCACTGACCTCATGCTTCTAAGAATGATTTGAGTTGGCTTCTGGAATAATCAGGTGAAACACAGATGCTCACAACAACTTCATTTTTGTACTAAAATGAGGGGTGAAAAGATTCTGAAAATGCAGCATTTTATGAAAATATCTTGTCAGCAGCGAAGATAATGACTACCATTATTAACCAGCAGATGGAGCCCTGGTATCACTAAAAACTACTTAGTTATTTATGAAACACATCACATCAATTCTTCGTACAGTGATAACAGAAGCAGTTTGTACACAATGCTGCCGATATAAAGAAAACACTAGCAGGTTTTTGCATATCTCATTTACATCACATATGCAATTTTCTAATGCAGTTTTCAATACAGTAACTGCACCGCATACTGTAGTATTACTGAGTAAATACAAAATGACAGACTAGGCTGAGAATAATAAATAACTTCCATTGTCATTACACTAATCATTGCCTACAATCATTCTTCATTATGTTTGCATAACTATAATTGCACTTCAATTCGTTGCAGGTGGCTTTTCACTTCTTTTTTGGTCACATCTGGTCACATCTGTAACCCCAGAGGTAAATGTTTTTCTTTCAAATGTAAGAGCACCATGCATTAGCAAATCATCATTGTCCTGCAAAAAACCCTGTACCTCCAAAATGTCCAATTTGCATTAATTAAGAAAAATAGTTTTCAGCTTTGTGACAAATCATTTTATTTTCTCCAGATAATCCATAATAATGGGTTTTTAGATGGTTTATCTTCTAAACCAATAAAGAGTTCATCCTTCAGTTCAAATGTAAAATGAACATAGTTGGAGTTACAGGGTTGTCACTGGACAGTGATGAAATATAACCTTTACTTGAAAAAAGAGGTTGTACTGATTGTGTCTCTTACAGTAATCAGTCTAATGCCAAGTGTGGACATTTTAATATGCTTCCCAATATGGATGATGCAGAATTATCAACATAGAACACAGGTGAAACCCCTTCCTTGCAGTCTAAGAAATCCATCTTTCTGAATTAATCCCAACTCAAATTCCTTTTCGTCACCAATTCTGACCACTGCACAAGCCCATGGGATTGCACATTAGGACCACCCTCATTGTCCTACTGTACACATCTTGCTCCCTTAGGTTAGTCTGCTCTGTCACTCTCAATGACGGCCTTAGCAGCTCCACCCGCCACCACTGAGACCTCGCCACGGGCCGTGTCCGTCTCCTGACCCTTTTCCAGCTCCGCCTGTCTGGAGCTCTGCTGGTTCTGATTCGGGTTGTTCTGGCTGCTCCACGACTTGCTCCTGCTGCGGCTGGGCTCCAGAGACTGCCTGTTCCCACTGCCATTCACAGAAGCCTTCCCCCTGAAGCAAATGCCACACACCAGACTCAGAAAGGCCCGTCTCATCTCGCGGCTGGCCAGAGTGTAAATGACCGGGTTCATGGCTGAGTTCAGCACAGCCAGGCCAATGAACCAGTCAGCCTCGTAGAGGATAGGACAGCGCTGCTCACATGCCACATCCACCAGGAGCAGGATAAAGATTGGTGTCCAGCAGGAAATGAAGACCCCAACTACAATGATGACAGTGCGCAGCAGGGACATTGCATGCTCAGAGTTTCTGTGCTTGCTTACCTTTCGGCTGCTGGACTTAACTAGTATGTATATGCGGGCATAAAGGATTGACATGGCTAAGAGCAAAACCATGAAAACTGTGATACAGAAAGCCACATATTTCTTGGTGTAGAGAGGGAGGACTGTGGAGCAATCAGGGAGGTTGTCTAGGCAGTTCCAGCCAAGAATAGGCAAAGCTCCAAGAGATATAGCAATCAGCCAGCAGGTCCCTATGAGCAGAAACACTCTGTAGTTCTTATTGGCATCATAAGGCCTCATTTTGATCATAGTCAGGTGTCGCTCGATAGCAATAGCCAGGAGACTGAAAATGGAGGCACCAAGTGCTACAAACATACTTCCCTCTCTGACAAACCAGAGAGCTGGTGAGAGCTGCAGGGTCTTCTCTCCTGACAGGAGTAGGTTGACCAGGTAAGCAACTCCGGCCAGCATGTCGCACAGCGCCAGGTTGCCAATGAAGAAGTACATGCGGTTGTGGAACCTTTGGTTTCTCCATATGGCCACCAGCACGGTGAGGTTCTCCAGGACAATGAAGCTGCATATGATAAGGAACACAATGGTTTTGGTGTCCACTGTGCCCGGGTTTGTGCCAACTCTGGGCCGTCGGTCCAGCTTGCCTGTGTAGTTGTAGTGGAGGCATATCTGAGGGTTGATCATCTTCAAAGCACTGGCTGCTGACACTGGATGTCAGAAGTGAGCAAGGAGTCCAGTGTCAGCAGATCCACGTGTTCAACTGCAGTGGAAGATGTGAGGAACGTGAGTAGGCTCTTATTACAGAAAGCAGCCAATTTATAGTTCAAAACATTGTATTTATGCAGCAGTACAGCAATTACTGGTTTTATCCGATGTATTTTAACTGAATAATCTAGTTTTCTTTATTCCTTTGGTAACAAATGGTCTTTTTTTCTAATAGCAAATACCTGCAGAAAACGTTTAGAAACAAGCATACAGTCTATACACCCTAAATTCACAAAGTGCTGTTTGTTTGTTTACATATGAATCTTGGACCATTGCCCAAACTACCAGGGGCTCGTTAAAAAAATTGAAATTAAACTTTAATTAGGCTTTTTAGACATCAAATCAGCTATATTTGTAATCACAATCATGTACTGTAGACCCAATCGATTTCACATCACAGTAAATAGCCTATTTGTAGCTTAATTAGCTTGTTTGTTCTGATTTAGGCAATTTAGTTTTCCAAAATGACAGCCCTTAACACAACTTACCGTGGGATGCTCGCAGTCAGGATTAAGTTGGAAGTGAAACGCACAGTGAAACACTTACATTTCATTGCTGAGTAGTCAATTCCCAGATTTAATGTCGAACTTTAATTCGGCTCATCGGAATAGAGCCGCTCCTCATCTTTAACTGAGCTCTAAAGTCTAAACACTGGAGTTGTCGACGGTTGGCTGGAAGTCACACCCCCCACCTCCCCCCTCCTTCCCCCGGGGCTGGAGGTCAGTCCAATTCATGAAGTAATTCAAAGCAAGCCTGGAGGTATGTGGAAACTCATAATTTTTTTGAGAAATGTTGCTATAACATTGTCCCAGACGTCTTACAAAATGATATTATAATTTCCCAATTTAAGAGCTAGCTAGCTAACTAGCTTAAATTAATTCAAGCTATGTTGGCTAACTTTAATTACTTTAGCCCGCTAGCTATCTGGCTGGCTAGAGATAACGTTCATGGAAACATAGTTATATGGATACATTTCTATATAATAGGATAGACAGAATAAACAGATAAATACAGTAATTAGGGTACTTTAGTGATTAACGCATTTCTAATTAAAAACCAAATGAGGTTGAAAGAAAAAAAATACATTCAAATTTTATTTACATAAAAACTTAAAGGTTCAATATTTAATACTGACAGCTAGTGTTTAAAATACAGTAGTTACTGCAGTAAAAATTCAAAATACTTGACAGAGTCCCCCGTTGCCATGTAATTTCTCCGACACTCCATTATTCCGACCTCTCATTAACCCGAAAAATTCCCTTTGGTCCTTCACCCACTAGTCTGACGTCCTTTTGTCTAGAAAAAATAAACCCTCTCTCAGACATCCCATTGTTCCAACCATATAGCTAGGCTTTTGTGGATCACATAATCTAAAATCGGAATCAACAATAACAGGCAAAATTACTTTTCTCTAACTTAACACATTTAAATGATTATCTAGCCTAATCCACAGAATCTCTGCACTGGTTTATGTGCAGTTTAGTGTCCCAAATTCCCCGTAACCCGACCCCATTTGTACAGGTCCTATCCCCTGACCAATCGATTATACTAACCTTAACCACTCAAGTTCAAATACCTAACCCCAACCAATCAAGCTAAACTATATAAAAGCCTAAAAGGTTGAAACAATGAGATCTCGGCGTATAGGGTTTATTTATTTAGAAACAAAGAGACGTTGAACTAGTCGGCTGTGGGACCAAAGGGAATTTTTTTAGGTTATTGAGAGGTCGGGACAATGGAGTGTCGGAGAAATGGGCAGTCCTCGTCTCCCCCGCCCCCTCCTCCCTAGACTTGAAGTTCACGTTGGTTGCCAGGTGCTGAGACCACAGCATCCACAACAATGGTGTTAGACACTTGTTTCACATAGCCAGACATTACTTGACAGAATGGCAGAGTAGCTAATGTTAGCTGCTGGCTGGTCTTAAAGCCTGTGCTCACGTGTAGCTCTGTACACAACTGACAGGCACACTTTTTTGGGTTAGAATTACAACAACCTCGCTGTCCTCTCCACCAGACATACACAGTTTATTGGTTTAGAATTTCAGCAACAATCTCTAAACACACTGCAAACTCACGGTCATATGTTCCCTATTTACAGCCCCCCTTTCTTGGCCTAAAATAGCTTACTGTAGTTGGCTATGGCCGCTAAACAGGCTACACAACAGCTGTGGCCCGCTTGCCTGGTCATCCAGTAACTTTAGCGAGCAGTAAGCAGGGTTAGCATGGCAATATTAGCCAGGACCAGTCGGGATCACTTTACTGGCTGTGTCTCAACTGTTTTTGCGAGTAACCAACTTGGGCACTCTAGCTATATAATCCAATGTGAGTACACAAGTGTTGAAATGCTTGTTCCTTTGTAGCTGTGAAAAATTTACCTGATGCTAATGCTTTCCTGTTTAGGAGGAAATTTGCCAATTTAGTGTCCTTTTGGGCTCTAAGCTGTCTCCTTTTTTCAAATACATCTTCAATATTTACCCAGGGTTTGATATGTCTCTGGTCACGCAACTGTTTGAAACATGCTGTTTTTTTTAGGCTGGGTAGAATCTATCTCCGTTGATCTTGTTTCTTTGTTTGCTGCTTTCATGGCTGTACTAACATTAAAAGCTGTAGCATGCCGGGTTTGCATTTTTTACAGGTATACCTGGCAACCCGGCCAAAAGGTGGCTGTCAAACTGGGCAATTGATAATTACCGTCACGGAGCAGAAATTTCAAAAGGAGAAGATACTGGCATTGGCATTGTTGTCAGATATTATTTTAACTTTAGCATATTTCCTTAATTACTGATAAAGCATTGGGGTCATTTTTGGATTTATTACAGTAAATATATTACATATTGGATAAAAATATAAAATTAAATTGTATAGAGACTTACTGTAACTAAAACTAGGAACATAATCTTTAATTAAAACTAACTAAGTGCACAGCAAGTTTATGTGCAAAGCTCAGGTACATTTCCACAAGGCAACAAAAGCCTTGTCTCTAGATTTTGTTACACATCATAATAGCTAACCTTAACATAAGCCTATATTGTACAATAGTAGTGGATTTTCCCTGATATGTTAAAAAGAGAAAGAACACAAATGCTGTTAGAGTTTAAGTTAAGATTGCTGCATCCCATCCTTTGTTCTGGTCCTTCTGTCATGACCTCATATCCAGGAAGGATGGGCAGGGCTGGCAGCAAGGAGAGGGACTTAGAGAGTCTGGGAGGCAGAAAGACAGATGATGACTCTTTTAAATAGATCTGACGGAGTGGAATTGACACTGCACAGATTTTAAGACTTTCCAGACTAAATTAAACATAAAATGACCAAAAGGTGACTAAAACAATAAACTGGATTTTCTTGATTGCACCAAGATGAATTGGGTACTGAGCCATGTACACTGGGTTCGTGAATATGACTCAAATGCTAAGAATCTTACTGCTTCACTTGGTGCAACACATTTAGCTGTTTGCAGTTTCCCCTAAACTAAGCACATATTGTACTGTCTCACAGACCAAACCATTAAATAGCAGATCTCTTCCAGTGTCTGTGGTTATTAACCCAGAGGAATGTTTGTGTGGTTGAATAAACAGCTGTGGTCTGGCATTAGTCCATTAGCATTGTTTCAGTCACAATTCTCAGTCATTTCCTGCAGGTCACACTGTGCCAGCAGCATGGGGAAAATCTCAGGGAAAAAGCCAAATAGTCACTCTGGACCCGCAGCAAATCTGGTACCAATCACAGAGTGGGTCTACGTAAAGGCAGCTGGATTAACAGACCGGGAACATGGTTGGAAAAACCTTGGGTTTTTCAGCAAACTACAGTGATGTGGAGCATGCATCTGCATTTACGTGAACTTTGAGCCAAATATGAAACCATCAGCAAGTACAAACCCATAATATGTGGTTAGAACGAGTCTATGTCTATGTGTATTCATAGACTACTGAAGAAGAGCGTGGGTGGAGGGTTTTCACTTTTGTAGGACCACCCTCACTAGTTTATAAGCAACTGCTTCTTTGGTTTAAGTGAAGCTAAATTCTCTTGTCGTCTTTGTCAGCAGGACAGTACTTAAAGCTGTCTATACTGTAGCTGCCATTAGGAGCTGAACGTCTCCCCTAAATAATCAATGAACCATATGTGTTATTTCCTGCTATTATAATACTATATTATTTAAGTATAAACCTACAAGTCGCAACCCCTTATTTGAAAGTAGACTGTACAACAAAGCCTTCCTTCCCTCAGAGTTCACAGCTGGTAAAACCATTCCTCAGGGAAAGTTTCCACTGTTCAGCTACAGCCTGCCCTGGACCTTACGGTATACAGTTTGTGTAACATTGTCAGTGGTTGGAAGAAGTATTCATATCTTAGTCTGCAAAGTAACCAACATGTACAGTTGTCAAGTAAATGCAGTAAAAAGTACAATATTTGCCTCAAATACTCAATTAAAGTACCTGAAAGTACAGAACTTAAGTAAGTTACTTTCTATTGCTGGACATTGTTTGATTTTGGCTAAAATGAAATAGAATATGATATTTTACATGGAAATATATCTTTGTACAGGATCTTTCTGTCTGAAGACATAGTCATAAGTAGAAAGCACTTAACTAGCTTCCATTGAATCAGGAGATGAGCACATCCATTTATTATTAATAATAATGCAATATAAAAGCAGTGAGTACTTGCACATGCCTACAGGTATACAGCATTCTGAGAACATTCATAATTGATTAATATGCAGTGTATGTGACTGGTAGCATAACAGCTTCTCATTTAAAGAAGAGATCTAATGGTTAAATGAGAATGGCCGGATGGAATAAAGATGAGGACCCTGTGCTTTAGTACTATAGCCATTACTTTACCAGAGTCTGCCTTGTTCAAGCTCTCAACCCTTCATTAGAGTGCAAAAGCTGGGGTCAAAGCCGTGGGCAGTGGGCACATCCATGTGCAATTACATGAAAACCCTGCCTTTAATTTCACCCTCGCCATTTTGAGGCAAAAACACACCCCGTGAGTCTGGGCAACAAATCTGAGGCGGACAGTCCCCTCCTGCCCTGTGGCTTTGTGGCAGCAGTATTTCTAGGCATGACGGTCTCTTGCATGCAACGTAACAGAAAAAGGCCTGAACAGAAATAGGTCTTTAGTTCTGTCGCTTCCTTTTGCTGCAGAGATATTTAGCACTCTTACCTTTAGTTCTTTCACTACTAAGTGCATAGCTTTAAATTTTCCATTTCATATGTTTCCAGCTGAGAGATTAACTGGATGGTGTTACTTCAGTTCCGCCGATGGGATTTACTTCAATAATACTACAGTGTCTCCTCAACAGACTATCTAGTGTCAAACTGTCTGACATTACCGCACGATCATACATTTAATGGACTGAAATCACTTAACACTGGACCTGGAATACACCCAGAAGCCACAGTTTTTCTGAGTAGACTCCTTTTGAAGCTTCCGTGATAATTGCATGGTTCTCAGCCCAAGGTGACTGCCTGCTCTGCTGTATATGTGTGTATGTAAGCACACATATTTCCTTACCCTCACATACATGACAACTAAATATCACAAATATAGTTTAATATAGTACCATGAAAACCAACAACATTTAGGCTTGCCATGTTTTGCTTTTGTCATAGCATCTTGAAATGAGTGTTTCTTCTGGTACCACTGTCTTATAAGGCACCTTTTATCAATCTTTATACACTAACTTTATTAATGCCAAATAAATTAGTTAGTTTTGCGTTGAGCTCAGTTAAGCCTTTTAAAAAACAAATCTAGGGTTTCTGGGTTTTTGGCATGAGATTTTTCTTTTTGTTTTGTAATAATGCACCTTTAGGGTAGTTGAGCTACCTCACTGACAACTGTCTGATGAGGAAGCTTTTTGTGTATGTTGTGCCACTGCTTTCTTGGGTCTTGGGAACTAATCGGTACATCTAGACCAAAAGTAAAATTTGATTGGTCCCTTTAAAGTCTGATAGATTTTGAGACTCTCTCACCAGTGCTTCCTATTGAATAACAGTTCCTGTTCTTTATTCTGAGAATTTCTTGAACTTATGTTGATACGTTTGTTAACCCTGATAAGTTGTCAGTCAGACTAATACACTACTTCTGCATTAGGTTGCTATCAAAACCGTTTCCTTTTTGTTGAGTGCAATTGCATCGGCCTTCCAGACAGTTAATGTGAGTGTGCAGTAATAGTCCATTTACCACCAGGTCTGGCTTTTCTCTCTCAGCCCCATTAGGTCTGTAGTACTCAGACCTTGTTGTATGGATGTACAGTCCAGCAGTCATTGTTATTGCCTGACCTACCGCTGAATGGATGGCTATTAGGTCATTAGGTTAGAGAGGAGTCTGGAGTCTGCAGCAGAGGGCATAGTTAATACTGTTTGACTCCAGATATCACTGCCTTACATGCATTATATTCATTGATCTTTCATTCAGTTGCTTTTCCCCAGAACTCATCTTGTCTTTTGCCTTATTACTTTAATTAAACCAAACATAATCCAATATTTATACACATAAATGAATAAATGAGAATCATTTCAAAGTACTGTAAAGGGAAATTCTGTTCGTTTGGGTTATATTTTCATAGTTTTGGCTAGGCCTGCACGATAAATTGTTATAAAATCACAATCTCAATTCACACCTGTTCTCGATGTAATTTTTAAATCACTTCGATTTTTATTCATAACATTTTTTTAATGACTTTGATTCTCATTTATTTTAGGCGACTGCATCGGAAACAATATTACTTACTTACAATATTACTTTCTTCTGTGAGTTTTGAACGCAGACTGTATAAAATAGGTTTTAAAGTGCTCCCAAGCACTGCAATGCTCTGCCTTCTCTTCATTGAAGCCTCTTTCACTAGCATGGACCACGCCACAACAATGTGTTAGTTAAAGATTTAATGAACATAATGAATGTGCAGATGAACATTATGAAGTGCAGGTAGATAAATTGATGTGGATGTTGTCTGATGGCTGGTCTGGGTGGATGTATGATGACCGGGTGGAGAAGACTCAGAGTGGGGGTTCCGTCTCAGAAGCAGTTTTCGTCCGAATAGTTTACAGACCCCCAGACGGTACCTAGATGAGATATGAGAGAGGTTTGCAACAGGAAGGGACAAGGGGGACGATGGATGGATGGATGAAGGAGAGGGAAAGGGAGTGTGGGTCAAGCAATCCGAGACACAAGCCTGGCTGCGCAGCACGGTATTTGTAGGTTTGTCTGGGGACTAGAGGTGTGGTTAAGGCGTGGCCCTGCTACCGAACCTAAGATAACAAATTAACTTCATATGTTTACAGGCTTTTGGTGATGTGCAATGTGCTATAGGTGCCAACAAAATGTTGTTTTATTTTGGCATGGTTCATGGTTGCAATAAACATTACACTTTGTGAGTAAAACATCGTGGCAGTGATGTGATATTAATTCTAACCTAAAAAATCCTGATTCACTTCCCCCCCCAAATTGTGCAGGCCTTGTTTTAGCGATTATTCATTCCGATCCACTTTCATCATCTAAATTTGTGGCAGTAGGTGGCAAACCTACACTTGCACTCCTCTGCAGTCCTTGCTGATGCATAAAAAAACTCAACCCACTAATTTCACACACTAAAAAGCTCTGCAGGTGTCATCACCACACTGTTACCGCAGGACTAGCTTCAGTTAACAAACAAATATTTAAACTAAGATACAAGGGTGGACGTTTAAACCATTAAACCTTTTTATCTTACAAAAGTTTTTAAATCATGAACTATTTATGAAATTTACCAAAACCAATATCTCAAGAGTTCAGCTCGTACTTTGCAGGTAAGCAAACATTGAGGCGCTAAGCTACATAGAATATTCTACTTGGGTTAACGTGCATTACAAATCAATGTTTCTGTCATCACTGCTTTTCATTTTTTTTAATTTCCTTAGTGTTATAACCATAAGAGCATATTCAAAACCATAAATGTACCAACAAAAGCCTAAATTAACACGTTCATACTGCTTATCTGCACATGTCAGACATAATTAGTTTTATTTAATAAGATCATCTAAAGTAGATGTTCTGTTAGATCAATGTCCTTTTTCACCATGATTTAGGCTGACTTCTCAAGAGAGATAAGCAATCTTTGTCATCGGTTGGCTTTCTGTTTGCTTTCTTCCGGATGAATCAATAAAACTGCTCTTCAGCCAGCTAGGAAATTACTACAGTAAGATGCATAGTAAGTGTACAGAAAACCATTATAGCTGGCCTGATTAAATGTAGGCGTGCATTAGGCTAAAGCCCTATAGGTGATGACTGCACATGCCAGATGCAGGCTTGCCTCAAGTATCTGCAGACGTTAAAGCAGTTGAGCTGAACATTTAGATGGCTTGTCATTGCTGTTGACATAAAATAACACACTAAGGTCAGGTGGTGTGGTTTCTCTAGCCACATTTGCTGCAACTGATGCAGGATTAACTGAAGACGTGACAGTGCTGACCATAAGATATTGGTTACATATTTGCAAGAACAGCTTTGTAAAATAATTTGTAATTTTTGTAAAGTAATCTGTGACACAATGACTTTCTTTTGTTTATATTTTCAAATTATTATTTTATTATACTGCATACTTTATTTATGGAGTTTACACATCACTCAGCTTTTTTACAGAATTCTGGCAACTATTCTTTAAAATGATCTCAGATATTAGGCATAACCTCAACTCCAACCCCACATATTGCTATTTTCAGCAAGCCCCCAGATGACCTCTGTACCACAAACATTCAAATTAACGTTATTGCCTTTGCCTCTCTTATTGCTCGCAAGAAAATTCTGTTATGTCATTTTATTTACTTATTCAGAATATACTTTAAACCTATTTTAAGGAATAAGAGGGGGGAGGGTGTTGTTGTTCACTTAAGTTCATAAAAAAAGAAAAGACATTGTATTCCTGTATCCACTTTGTGTTTTGCACTTGATAAATAAAAGTAAAAAACAAAACAAATAACAGTTGAGGCCTATGCTTTAGTGATTAGTGAGAAAAATAAGTCCAGCTTGTGTGATCTTAAATAGCGTGTAAACAAATATTTAAAGTGGCTATGTACAACTTTCAGTATGTGTTGATTCTAGTGGTGTTGATTTGTGAGCTTAACCGGATGTCACTGTCACTGTGCCACGAGCCACAGGATTAGGTGTTTGTTGTAGCAACCAATGTACTACTACTAATAATAATAATAATAACTTAGATTTTTATAGCACTGTGGTGGGTAGATGTAGCCAGTAGTCAACCCTCAACACGTTATCCTTGCCGGCCCTATACCTCACCGTAAACTTGCACGGCTTCAAGGATAGGTGCCAGAGGGTGATCCTGGAATTAAAGTCACTCATGGGGTGTAGCCGTGCAACGGCTTGTGGTCTGTCTCCAAGACAAACTCTTTGCCGACAAGGTAATACTTCAAAGTATCCAGAGCCCACTTGATGGCAAGACACTCCTTGGTGGAGTACTGCGTCTCACGGGGAAACAGTTGGCGGCTCACAAACTGTGTGGGCCTTCTGTCCTCACCCTCTCCCTGCAACAACACGGCCCCCAGGCCAGAGCCCGAAGCGTCGGTTTGCACAGTGAAAAGCAAGGAGAAGTCAAGACTCTGCAACACTGGATCATGACACATGCTCTCCTTGAGGTCATGGAAGGCTTCCTCACATTTTGCAGTCCAGACAACCCTGTTGGGACTGGTCTTGCGAGTGAGATCAGAGCGGATTGGACCAGGGGGGGCCGCTCTCATGGTGCTCCGGCCTAGTGCAGCCTGCTGGCCGTGTGGTGCCAACTGTCACTGCGGAGGGGGACCGGTTGGGAGCCCTGAAGCCGAATCTCGGGAAGACGCAGCCGCAGCAGGTGATGTGGGGTACTTCCTTTTGTGGTGGTTGTTGTGGCAACAATGTTGCTGTGGAGGAGCCACTTTCCAAGAGCTGAGCTTCCTCAGACGCTCCGCGTCCTCAGCCGCTTGGTGGAGATGAGACGTGGCGGTCTGTAGGCGGGGCCTAAATAACCCATTGGAGCTAGAAGCGTCTAACTTCCGTGGGTAGCTGAGACATGTGGAGCCAGATGTTTCGCTGGGCCAAAGTCTGCCAAGCCGTGGCCCTGGACAGCGGCACCATGGATGCCGGGGTCAGGGTAAAGATGGCGGTCATGGCCTTGTGAATCTCCATGACCGGCTCCGAGGGAAGGGTACCGGGGGTAGTGGCCATGGCGGAGACGACAGAGGCCAGTAAGGAAGGATGGAAAACCTGTGTCCGTGTTGCCTTGAACCCGAGTAAACGGGGCCTAGCGAGAGAATGGAGCCTTCAGTTTCCCAGGCTGGGAGAAAACCTTTACCTTGTAAATAGGTAAGGTTTGTGAAGTATGGTAAGTTTCTAAACAGAAATACGGATTGATGAATGTAGCATTAGCATGTAAATCACTGTAGTTTTGGATGTTAAAATGTGCACACAAGAAAGCAACAGGATTACTGTGGTAGAAATGGAGAATGGCTAAGTTAACTCATGATTTTAAACATTGTTAAAAATTAACAAAAGAAACTGAACATGTTAAACATATACGGGCATATAACATATACCTCAGTATAGTCTCAGTCTTTAGATGGTATAGTTAGCGCATCGCTACCGTTACGGCCAACATGCTGAGTAGTTCCGTCTACCTGCTGAAAATAATTATGTGAAAAATCTGACCAGAGCAAAAGCCTTAATAAAAACTATAGAAAATAGCTAATAGCTAAAAGATCAAATTGTCCAGTTGTATTATTTGAAAATCCAGTTCTAGCCAGGTGATAACATTCGCCCTAGTTCCCTGAAAGAGAACAATACCTCATACAGAATTGTCAGTTATTGTGGCTCCATCACATCATTGTTAAAAATAGATATAAATAAACCAGAAAAGCAGACATTCTCTTCTCCTGGAGACAATCACGTTATTGTGACGTTTCATTGCAAATGTATTGTAACATATGTTCTGAGGGCTTTGTCATGATTTAGACACACATAGAACGAGGACTGAAAATGATTTGTATAGTAAAACCTTCCAGCCGTGTATCCCTTTTCCCAAACTGTGTACTTATTTCATTGAGAGCACATGACTGTAGCCTTCCTGTAGGATTGTCACAGGTTCAGTTCCAACCTGCAGCACTTTGATGCATTTCATTCCCCCTCTCTTTCCCCTTTCATGTTCAAGCTGTCTTGTCAAATAAAGGCCTAAAATGCCCAAAAAGTCTTTAAAAAATAAAATACTTAGAGGTCAGCTGACAAACTGTTGCTGCAGCTGAGAAAGATGCAGTAGTGCCTGAGGTGAGCTTCTTGTCATGTTGGGTGGGAAAGGTCTCACACAGAACGTTTTCTGTTATGTCTTAATATAACTGCTGTGATGTCAAACCTAAAAAAACAGGAAGCTCAAATATTCTTTATTCCAAATAACTCGCAGCAAGAATGTATTTCATAAGCACTTGCCGACAGTTATTATTTCAGCTGATTCACATGCCATGAATGTTTTCAACAATTGCTAAAGATGTGAAAACTGACTTAAAGCTTGTTGCAAAGTGGCTGTCCGCCCTTGTCTACCTAGGACAACCATATTGAATAATCTACCAATTGTAACTATCCCTAGGAATAGCCATTCATTTCTCTAAAAACACAGTGTACACCACCTCATTTTAAGTGCATTTTTGTATTTATTTGCCTGTTTCAAAAAAGAAGTGAGTGAGGTGTGTTTGAACCACCTGCGTAGGCAGTGAACACTTCCATGTGTCCTTAAGGGCATTTGTGACCTCTTTTTGACCCCTATGTAATTCTATACAAATAAATTCTTCAAATAATGATAACACTGTGATGATTTATTCGATCAACATTGAAAGATTTGGAGCGCTCAGTAAATTTAGAGCCACTAACGTTGATGTCAGTAAGCTTTGTAATTGTGTCATAAATATTGTTCCTTGTATTTGACATCTTGTCGCAGACAAACTGTTGCTTTTCCAAGGTCCTTTGTTTTGTATGTGTTTCCTCGTCAGCGTCTCCGAAACCCCACAGAGAACATCTGACCGTGTTACCATCAACAGTCCCTCTGGTCTAACTTGTAGCTGCATTGTGTAGTTGCATTGTCGCACAGCTTCCTCAGAGGATGTCCTATTAGAAAAAACTTTGTGTGTGCAAGTACAACAGCAACGAAGGCTGTGTGTACCAACATGGACCTTAGAGGATCATCAAGGTGGTGACAGTAGAAAAACAGAGAGAGGAACACAGAAAGGACTACAGGTTAATGGGTCAGGAAGTCACACCTCAGGAGGGTTGGGATTCAGGAAGTCATGCACACACACACACACGCACACACGCACACACACACACACACACACACACACACACACACACACACACACACACACACACACAAATACACACATACACAAACACATACACTTTGTCTTGTGGGTGTAGATTGTAGTGTCTTGTCCTTGACTCACACTCAGGTCAACAAGAAGTCCCCCAAACCACACTGATATAGGTCATAGTTTTAAATTTATTAACTGTGTATTGTTTAGCACATCCACAACCCCAACCTGCCTCCTCTTTATGCATAATTTCAGATCACAGGTGTAACTAATAAAATAATAATAAAGTTCCAGGGGTTTACAGTATACAGTATATTTCTGGCTATGGTAACTTAAACTTATTAAAGGTAACTTGTGGTGTTTTTGTAGTACCACAAGTCTAGTAGTGCTTTTAACCCTTGTGTTGTCTTCCCGTCAAATTTGAAAATTTTATTGAACACTTTTGTTGATGCTTTTTATCAATGTCTTAACTTTCTTTTACGTTTGTCCATTTTTTAACACTTTTGAGATTTTTTTCGGACATTTTGGTAATAAAAAAGGTAACACTAACTTCTTAACTTTAGTTTTAGTTATTTTTGGAATTTATGGTCAATAAACCTCATTTATAGGAACTTGTACCTAATGTTTGAGTTAGAAAAGCAGAAATTAGGAAATATTTAGACTAAAATTAAAGGAACACCCGACGTCCTGGGTAGTTCAAAATAACATTGATATAGGCAAACGGGTCAATTTGACCCGAGGACAACATGAGGGTTAAGTATATTTAGTGCCCATCAGGTTTGTCTCGTGCACGAGGATACCTGATCTACAGGGGGCGGTAACACATCAAATAACCCAGTAATGCGCCAACAAAGGTATTAAAGAAGAAGACTGCACATGGGTGCAAACAGGAAGATTTAAAACGTTTGAAAAAAATAATAATCGGCTTTGCAAATGTTTTATGACAAAGGAAATACTGTCAACAAAAAAACACAGTTCATTTGGGTAAGTAATATCAATGTCAACACGTTTGTTTATGAAAAAAACACAAGGTGCCATTAATCTAATGAAAGCTAACCTCAACAATTTACAATTGACTTTATATACACATATTTTCAAATCTATATTTTGACAGTTTTATACGCAGCCAAAGAGAAACACAAACGTACAGAGACAAGTGTCCTTAAAGTAGCATAAGAAAAAGTCTTCCTTCCAAAATATCTCCTGAGCATTACCTGCACACCTGAACTACAAATATTCAGTGCTTTTAAATTTGTCAATATGATTTACTTTCTGTAGTTTATAAAGCAGTTACAGGACTGTTGTGTTAGTTTTTACAAAACCAAATTGCGTAAAAGTAATTTTGAATATGATGGCTGACAGCCTAATGAGTAAATGTAAATAGAAATGGACTGTAGTCTTAAGGACTACTCAAAGCCCTTTTACATGGAGTAAAAGTTCCTGTACTTTTACCCAGTACAGGAACCATTCACCATTACCACGCTGTGGCCGAGGCTGCCACAAGGTGCCACCTGCTCATCAGATAAACACTCACGCACATTTACATTACATTACACCCCGATGGCACAGCATCGGGGGCAACTTGGAGTTCATTGTCTTGCCCAAGGACACTTCGACATGGGACTGCAGGGCCAGGGATCAAACTGCCCACCTTCCGATTGGCAAGGCGACCGCTCTACCCCTGAGCTACAGAATGAAATTTGATTGTGGTGTTAATTCATTTTAAAATGACTAGAACTTTCCTTTTAAGTTATTGCTTTCTGTGGCATTACATGGGTCACTACTCACTCCATTACTGTAAGTGCACAAATTTATCACAGCAACCATTCATCACGCCAATAAATCCTGCTCAAAGAAATAACACATAAAGGGGTGTGCTGTATGGGTCTTATAAAAACAGCTTCCACCACAGTCTCTTTGTTATCTAAATATTCATCTTTCTTTTATTTAAGCAGAATTGTAAAATAAGAAAGCAACACATCTTCCACCTCAAAACATTATTTTTTTTCTGTCAGTCAAACGTAAGTCTTTGTCGCCCTCTAGAGGGATGTTTAAAACTGTCAGTGAGAGAGCAGATGGCTGGAACATCTTTTAAAATGGTGAAAAGTCAGTAGCAGTAGTTCTTCATGTGCTTTTAATCGTATATTCAGAAATGTATATGTGTCTCTTCAACATCAATAAAAAAATATTTATAAAATGTCACACTGTATATTCAGATGAAACATATAATGTTAGATATTCTTTTAACATTAAGACATGAAAACAGGGTCAGTTCCAGTACCACTTATCTCCACTAGAGGTCTGTGTGACTGTGTGAAATTAACACTTTAAATCACAAAAACGAGTTGACTGTTGGGGCAAAAAAGCTCTTCAACTTGCTTCATGGTATTTCATGCACTTTGCAGACAAATGCACTTTTAGTCAATCATGATAATTTGATTATAATAATATAATTTTTTTAAATAGCTCACATACAGTATATTGTTGGAGTAATAATATGCAATTTATCAATATTGGTTTCCCCTAAAAGACTAATGATCACCTTGTAACAGTGACTTTTGTAACATATTGCTTTGCGTTTATTGCTTATACTGACACCGAAAGAGTGGATACATATTTGTATTTTACTATTTGTGATTCAGTGTCACACATTACATCTTCCTGTTTGTCCATCTGTCCATCCCTCAAACCTCTTACCCACACTCTCCGTGTGTTAATAATCATTATTAATGACACTTTTTTCATATGTACTATTTGTGGCACAAATCCAGAGTTGACCTCAGCAGGGATGTCAGCTGTTGTGCGACCTAACATTACTGTAAATAATACCTACCTATTAGTCTCCAGCTGAGGAGCTGGCGCCTTCTGTGGTCTTATTTGTGTGGGTGTGAACAATATGTAGCATGGTGGCAAGTAGTGTACCCAGTTTAACAAGGCTTATACACTTGAAGCTAATTTTACTCATGCTTTTATTGTTGCATGGACATTTCATTTCTTGTATAACAAAGGAAGCCAATAATATCCCACCATCGACATGTTGTTAAGAAACTAAATATGTTTATTGAATTTTCTAATATTAATCCTTCATGTGTTTGGCATCGGTCCATGCTACATGTGTATAATTCTCCATACAACATTGAATGAAGAAATATGTGTTAGTGACGCTCAGATTGATGTGAGCCACGACAAAATACGTCCCAGGAAAGAAATTCTTACCTACCATTTAATTTAAAACTAAATCATTGTGGAAAAGAAATAGTAGTAGTTTTTTGCAAATTGCAAATGTTAAAGAAAAAATCTACACACCAAAAAAAATCACTGTGTTAAATTTCACCCAGTTTGGTTTTAATATAGTACCAACTCTTTACTCAGTTAACTTTACTCATTATAGGGAGAAATCATTTGGTCACCTATCAGAACCAAGTCAATGTTTTTTTTTTGACCCAGTGTGTATATAGCCAAACTAAAATATGGAATAGTTGCAAACTGTTATAATCAGTTAAAATATATTTTAACTAGCAAGATCTTCCCTGACAATGTATTCCCCTAACTCCGCAGCCCCTCCACACATACATTATAGGAGATGTATGCATTTATTTAAAACCAATCACAATTGTCCTGGGTGGCAAAAATTCCTGACGCAGTGAACATGCTTCTGCAAAAAATGTTAACAAACCACAGAAAATAATAATTGAGTCAAAGTTAGCTGCATGTAAGTCACGGGGCGGATCAGGCGTTATCCTGAAAATGTACTTCAGTAGAGCCAGGCTACCTTGCTCTTAACCCTAATCCTTATAACTAGATCTTACCTCAACCCCCTAAAACAACATTTTCAACTCAAGCAATGCTTTAAAGAAGTGAAGACAAAATGTCCTCACTTTCGTAAACCTTCATCACTATCGACTTCTATATCTCAAATTGGTCCTCACTAAAATAGAACAACACATAGGCTTCATACACAAAGACATGCACGCACACACACACACACACACACACACACACACACACACACACAAACACACAAACACAGACCAGATTTTCTGAAAGTAATACTGCCGAAGAAGAGCAAAGTTTTACATTTAGTGTCTTTATAAAACAGATTTGCAAAATATAGCCAAGGCTCATTCATTTAAATATGCATAAATAGCAAGAAAATACTTTCCCATTTCAATTCAAATCATTTTTGAACTTCTTTATACACAAATCAAAGATAAACATATGAAAAACGGGGCTAAAACCCTCGTGAGTTGTTGCAGCAGAGAAAACAAGCATACTGTAGCTAAAGCGGCAGTTAGATTACTTAGAAATGTACATCATGTGAAGACACAATAAACATTAAAACAAAGTTGTATTCAAGTCTGTGACATATCAAAGTACACATCTTTGGATGGATGCCATTTTTTAAAGATCAATATATATATATATAGTTTTCATCATCAGCAACGCAACCGTAATTAACACCACCATGGCCAAAACGTTTTTTTGTCTATGTACAATAGTGCAGACGAGGATCTTAAATCAGAACAAGGCAGTGAAAGGATAACAACACATTATCAAATGTCCCGATTCATAAGACTTCAAGTGGGTTCCCCTTGTTTTGGAATACCATTAAATAACTAAGTTAGGATCAAACATACGTCCAGGACATGTGCCAGACAACGCCCTCCTGGGATAAACCATTTTTAGTGTGGTTTTTTAAAGCACTGGTCCTTTTTTTAACACTTAAACACAACCATCCAAAATAAAACTCACTGTAATTTGTTTGGATGAAGGTCATTTATGCATTTTGTTAAATTGTTTAATGTCTACTCCACTGAAATGTTATAATAACCGTTTTCTACAATACGTTTTTGATTACTTCGTACATTTTATTTGTTTTACATTCATTATAGTCACTAATTCAACATTTTACCAACTGCAATACGTCCTGCTCTGATTTATAGATATATATGTTCTTGCATTATACTTTTCATAAAAGCCTCATCTCATCTTGCTTCAATTCAGAGGACATTGAATTATGTAGTCTTTGAATTTAATAGTTTTTTAGACAACCCTATAGATGAATAATGCAAATAATATATAGAACAGCCTTCCGATATGTTTTCCTTAGCAGTGCCGAACTGTTCGTCTCCTCTTAAATGCTATCAAAATATTTGTAAACAATTATTCAACATGACATCTGTGAAATTATTTAATTAGGCTGCGTTTTCCAAAAGAGAAAAAAACAAGCCAGCAGGCTTCAAAAGTCTCAAAAAAATCTCACTTTCACTTCTTAAAAAGGTGCTTTAGCTTCCTGAAGCAGAACAGACAGAGATTAAAGAGACTTTCTTTCTTGTCTTTTTTTTCTTCTACAGACCACAGTTCATTGGGCCGGCTCAGGGATGGGTGGAGCACGCTCCAATCTCATGGTCCAGGGTTCAGAGGTTGCAGCGTAAAATGGAGAGTGGGTAAGCACTTCTTCTCCAGCCAGGGCGAAGGCAAACACTCCCCTCTGCCTCCCTGCTCCTGCCTTCTCCTCCTCTACGACATGCTTCCCCTCTGCTCGCCGTTCCTCCCTGATCTCCCTGCCTGCGCCATCCCCGCTCTTAAATCCCACACCCCTGTTGCCAAGCATTCCCCCAAGTCCGTGACTCTTGACTCCTTGGTATGCAGGGCTTAACCCGTTCTCCTCAAACCGGTTGGTGGCAGCAGCGGGGGGGCACAGGAAGTTGTTGGTGGATGTGGACCGCCAAGCAGCTGGCCTTCTTCCTCGTCGGGGGCGGGAGATGCGGCAGCTCTGCCTCTTGATGTGTCGATGTAGGTGGTCAGACCGTGTGAAACTTTTGTAGCAGTGCTCACATTGGTACGGACGGACGCCCGTGTGGATACGCAGGTGGTTCTTTAGGTCGTAGTTGTGGACAAACTTGGAGTTGCAGTGGAGGCAGATGTAGGGGCGCTCACCAGTGTGCTTCCTCATGTGGATCTTGAGTTTGTCTTGTCTGAGGAAAGAACAAAACCACGTTTTCATACACTGTTTTTTGGGTGGAAAGGTCGATACAAGTTTGCATTTCTTTACCCTTTCAGATCTTGTTTAGTACAAGTGAGTTTAAGAGTCAGTAAAGATGATTCAGCTCTGCTCTTTAATACAGGTGGAAAATATGCCAAAGAAAGAGGATGTTGGTGAGTGACATATCACGAATGCAAAGAAACCAGTGGAGGGGGCTTTCCACTTTAAGCTCTTTGATATTGAGATTTGGTGAAAAAATATTAACCACAGTCAAAAGATTATGGGGTACTTTTCTGTTAACCCTGCAGTTTTACATTACTTCATGCTTTGAAGTCAAAACGCACTGAAACAGGAAGATCTCAAGTTGATTCCTATGAGGCTTTTTAACACTTTTAGTGAAGTAATGATGCTGCTTCACATACCTGGTGAATCGTACTTCACAGATAGTGCACATGTACGGTTTCTCCCCGGTATGTGTCCTCATGTGTCGTGGCAGTTTCCCAGCTCCTTGGATGACTTTGTTGCAGATTGGACACTGCTGCGACGCTTTGGGCTTCATCTTCCTCTCCTCTTCCAGCTGCCAGGGAGGGAACAGCGCCCCCAGGTGGGATGCGGAACTCAGGAAGCTAAGGTACGACCGGAAGTCGGCTTCATCCTTTAACTGGCCCAGAGCGTGACCTTCGGACGGCACTGACCCAGCGTTCATGCCGCTGCCTAGGCCCGAGCTGACAAACTCTTTCAGGAAGTTACCGTGGAGATGACTCAGTGGGATTTCCTCTTTCATCTCCTCCTTTATGATTTCTCTTTTCACAGCTAGGTCGAGGGGCCTTGAGGCCTCGAGCGGTGCAGATTTGGGGAAGGCATGGGGGAGCCTGCTTTGCTGTGAGGCTCCTGTGTGGGGATGCTGGTGGTGGCTGGGGTCCAGGAGCTGCTTGGGGAAGGCCGGGAACTCGGCGGCCCACATAGAGGGGTAGAAGCCTGGGAGGAGAGGGGAGAAGTTGGCTCTCCTGTCCAGTGTTGACATACGGGGGTAGAGACCCTCCTGCAGGAGAGACTCGATAGAGAAATCCTTCAAAGCCCGACTCTCCATACTCTCCTGCAAGACAAGACACATGAATATTTTTCATCAGCCTTTTTGAACTTTAAAGTCAGATTTTCTTTTGCCTTGACAATACAATATCAGTAATAGAAATAAGAAAATAACCAGTGAAATACCTGTTTTCCTCGCACGGTGTCTGGAGACTGTGACTGCGAGGACTCTCTGTGCAGGTCAAACTGCTGGTGGTATGTGGAGGTGCTGGGAGGAGGCAAGTCCTCTGTCCCCGGAGGCGTCTGCCCCCCCCTGCTCTCCGAAGACTGCAGGGACCTCTCGCTGACATTGTCCTCCTCATCCTCCTGCTCGTCCTTCCTTGACCCCTCCTCCTCCTCTTCCTCCTCCTCTTCTTCCTCCTCCTCATCTTCCTCCGCATCCTCCTCTTCCTCTTCTCCCTCCTCCGCTCTCCCGCCGCCGCCTCCACCCCCGCTGTCCATGATCTCCAGGCAAACGTTTATGATGCAGGGAATCTCCAACATCTGAGCTGCGTTTAGGATCTCTTTAACATTGGACGCCGTGACAGTCAGAGTGGAGGTGTAGGCAAACTCCAGGATGGCGGTGAGAGAGTCCGGAGCCACAAAGTCAATTTCGTACACGGCCGCCGTGTGATGGTGATCCCCACCGTCAGCGTTGGCCACTGTGAAGAGTTTCTTGAAGTACTGGCTGCAGGCGGCCAGAACGGAGCGGTGGGTGCGGTACTCCTGGTCCCGAACAATGAGGATGACATCGCAGAGCAGCCCTTCACGACGCTGCTCATTGAGGCTGCAGAGGACATCACTGCTGTGATTTGGGAAGGGGATCCCGATCAGGTCCTCTTCTCTGTGATGAACCATGCTCCTCTCTCTGACTCTGTTGCTTATCTAGATAAAAGGAAATAACGGTCAACTGGGAAATAAGGTCAAACTGAAAAATACATCATTCTCTGGGCCCATTTTCTTCTCAAAGACTCCATTAATCCTCACTTGTATTGTTTTACTAATAGCCTTGTCTTTAGTGTTGTGCCTCTTATGTGATGTCATAAACACTTGCAACAGTTTTGAAGGTATGTTGAAAATCTTTAGTCTGTCAGGATAAGAGTATTCAGTCTGTCACACAATAACAAATATTTTTAACACATTTCCACAGTTGCAACACTATTTCCTAATCCAAAAAAAAGCAATTTTGTTCACACACACAAACATTTGACAAGAATGTCCATGTTGTACAATTTGTCTGTCTGAGATTTCCTGAATAAATAAAGCCTAACTAATTAACAAGGAGATTTGTCAAAAGGTACCATTTTGGTTTGGATTCCGAAACAACTTGGCAAAGAAGTTTAAGAAACACAAGTTCTTATTGTGTAGCTGATTGAGTTGTTTGTTTGTCACATGGACTGAGGAGTCTTTGAGAAACCTGAAACACCTGCAGAATGTTGTAAAGTGATTTGTTTCAACGTGTTCTCTTTGATTTCCTGTTGCTATCGGATGATAGCTGGGCTCAGTAATTTTCACAAATCAAATCCACATAGTTGGTTTTTTCACTGACTCAGTAAACGAAGAACCAGCATCATAAATAAAGAGATAAAGCTGCACTTGATTTTGCAATAGGGATGCTACTTAGGAGGAAGTGCCAACTGAAAGGTGAGGGGGGGTGTGCGTTAAAGGAAATAACAAACCTGTTCATTAATCTAAAACCTTGAGCTAAAGAGTGCATTAGGAGTGATATGTGATCCAGAACTCGGTGTCACTGATGACAAGCAGCATTCACTAGATGGAGTATTTTCAAAATGCGTTAATATGAGTAGATAGAGGCTGTTAACCGAAGCCAACATTGTTAATGATTAGTGAGTCTCGCGCTAATAAAATATACTGAAGGCATGCTAGTTTGTGTGTCATCTGTGTACCAAAAGAAACAAGTGGTAAATACAGCATGTCCCTTTTTGAGCTAACATCATATCAGCTAATATTTGCCTTAAATGTGCCATCACAAATTCTTGTAAAATATTGTTGCGAATGTGTGAGTTTGGGAAACCCATCATTTTGATAGACTTCAAACAGAGTTGGCTTTTCTTGAAATAATATTTTCCTTGTTCTGTTTGACACTTGGTGATAAGTGCGTAAGAATTTCTGTGATAACGTCTGTCCCTCTTGTCTGTCTCTACCAGATGTAAGCACGGAGCGAGCTGATACCTTCATTTGAACAAAACGAGGTGTGATTGGGATGTGGTGAAGAAATGAAGAGAACAACAAAAGAGGTCAGATTGTACTCTAGATACTGTATCCTGTCAAAATGCTTACGTATGCAGTCTATCCTCTCTGCACTCATTTAATTTACAGCACGGGGACTTAAGAGCTTGATATTTTTTCACACACAAATCTCTGTTCACTTTTCTTGAAACATTCATTCCACAGCTGCCTGAGTTCCTACCTGTTGATTCACTGTGCTGTTGTTTACAGTTATATACAGTGATAAAACTTCCTTTGGCAGGGTGCTCATTCATTCACATCTATGAATAGAGCTTAAACTTAGCCGTCCACACTTGGTGGTCACTGGAGGCATGTGTAGATAAATACTTTGAAGCGGGCCCGCTCACCACAGCTGCATTGTTGACTGGCTCTAAATGGGCCAGGGCTAAAGCCACACAGACCTAAACACACACACACACACACACACACACCCACACACACACACACACACGCGCACACACACACACACACGCACACACACACACGCACTGAGTGTCTTGCTATTCTCCAGAGGAGAAAAAAACAATTTCAGAAAATCCTTTAGTTCACCTGCAGGTATACAACTTGGACACCAACCTTACATGTAGTTTATTCTTGTCGATCTTGTTGCTAGGTAACAGTTGCTATGTTCACGCCATTGATACAGTGTGGTCATAATTAAAATGTCTATAGAGGGGGTGGTGGTACAGGATATAGGCCCACAGACCTACTACACAGAACTCAAACTACCCTGATGGGAACACTGGAACAAAAGAGCCACAGAGAAAGTTGCTGATGAAATTGTATTAGAAAAAAAGAAATAATTCATGGAAAAAGGGATTAGATCTGTATTGAATTTTATACAAACCCTACAATGTAATGTAAATCCTGTATTATAAACTCAGGTAACACATTATTAACATTATAAAGTAGGTAACCGCATTATAACTTCTTTCACTGATTGTTTTGTGCGGAAAAATGTTGCCTCTACAAAGACAGAATAATATCCTTTTTCTATTATGTTTCATTTCATGTCTA
This sequence comes from Etheostoma cragini, assembly GCF_013103735.1. NCBI lineage: Eukaryota > Metazoa > Chordata > Actinopteri > Perciformes > Percidae > Etheostoma > Etheostoma cragini. The sequence goes on from NC_048422.1 coordinate 16,887,729, forward strand.
AAACATTCATAAAAAAGTAATATCCTGGGTAGAAGGTGAGAGAATCTCCAGTGATAGAGCAAGGGAGCGATCAGATGGCCCTAAAAGTTGCCTAACAGGTTGCACAAACACCAGCGGAGGGGCCCCTCCCTGTAACAGCCTGCCAAGGCAAACAATAGTGCAGATCTTGGAACAACACAGAGTGGATAAAAGGGAGAGAAAAATAGTCTGACTGGGAGGGCTTGGTGTACCCACTGTCATTCGTTTACTCTCCATCCATCCCACCCACTCCTGGAATTATGAAACACGTGCTGCTGTTGCTGTTTGTTCGCCTTGTGCCCCAGCGAGCACCACTCCCCTCTGGTCCCACTGTTTGCCTGCCACGAGCTAACGCTAGCTCTTAGCGGCCAGCCCCTAATTACAATGTGGAGAGGATCTAAGGAGGATGTGCCACATAGACAGGGAGGGGAGGAGGGCACCGCTTTCCCACCACAAGGTCCTGGAGCGACATTTCATCAGCCAACCAGTCTTAACCCTTCACACCCCACCCCTGACCCCCTCCACCCATCAGAGCAGCCAGGGTGGGGATGCCTTGTGAAAGGGCTCTGATAATTACTGTTGAAGTCATTTGACTCTTTATCCATCTTACTGTTCCAGTAAAGTCATGGAAGGACTTTTTTCTTTATTGATAAAACTGAAAGTAAATGATTGTCATCCTAAAACAATCTGCCGTTATTAGGTGACACCATTTTTCAATAAATAAGTATGAAAAAGCATATTTTGTTGCAATCATAAGCTATAGCACCCATTTCTGTTTATCACACTAATTCAGCATCACTGAATTAATTTACTTATAAAAAAAAACTTCAGATCCATGTGTAAAAACTATTTATACCGGGATCAGAATCAGCTAAATTATTAAGCTGACCTCTAATAGACAGTCTTCCCGTTCTGTCCGTCTCTCTTTCAGCTGCCTGTACTGGCCACGTCTCCTCTCATGCCTCACTTAGTCACTAACACTTTCAAATCAGCACTCCCACCCCAAATTATGTGTCACCTTCATTCAGTGTCATTTTTCTCCCAGGAACTTAATCTGCTTTCTGGGCTCTGACCCCCACCACCACCTCTTCCACCACCTAATCAGTCTCCTCTTCCTCCTCTCCTCTTCCTCTCTCTGTCTCTGTTGCAGCTGTATCATCATTATGCCCCGAGTAGAGTGGCTAACTTGTCCCCAGCCCTGACCGCTCAGGCCACAAATCAGCAGCTAATGTCCATCTCAACCCTTGTCACAGGCAGACACTCATTTGGCCTGTAAGCTACAATACCCAAAGCCTAGTTTATCCCTGTCAGGCCAGTGCATTCACTTGACCCACATGCTAAATCACCAGCAGCCAAAGTTTACCCCTGTCACCAACTGCCCATACCAAACACCTGCTAAACAACTGTCACAGATGGACAATTGCACGGACAATAATTTATAGTATTGACAGCCAAAATTCACCCCCTTATTAGGAGTAGACATTCATTTGACCTACTGTGTAAGCTAGTCCATTATCACCAGTAAAACACTGTTTCTCCAGGAGACACTTTCTTGGTTGGAGTTTTAAATGACTATTGTCTGGAGCCTATAGGCTGCAAACGGGGAGTTTTTAATGTTAATTGCTGTCAACTTGAGCAGGTGAACCATATATAATGCCAGTTACACAAAATAGGCAGTGTTTTTATCTTTACTGTAATGATGAAATGTCAAGGCCAAATTTGAGCATTTAACTGTCCAAGTTTTGCTTAACAGTTCAGGGTCGCTTGAAACTTATGTGTGCGAAGTTTACACAGAGTTGGTGCACATTTATTCCACATTTACACTGTTATAAAACAATGGTATTAATTATCATTTTGGTAGACAATCGGCCTGCGAGTTTGTAAAAATCTAGCACCATTAACCTCACTTTAACAGGGATTCTTGTTGAAATGTTTTATCAGGTGTACCTATGAAATGGTTTACTACAATTGCCTCAGAATATAATAAATAATGTATGCTTTTAATTAATACTTATATTTATGATAAGTTTGATAAATATTTGAAGAAAACACTGGGTCTGGTCTTAAGAGTTCTGGAGGCCAATTTAACTCGCGCGGCTCCTTAAAGAGCCCGATCTCTCCAGTCTTCAGGGGGGCCTGCAGCTACACGCCATTATCTCACTCTCACCCTCAAAGTAAACAAAAGTTTATGGTTCACTGCTGATTATCCGCTCAGTGATTAAAAATGTTGCTTCTAGACTATTTTCCATCCAACGGACAGATTCCTTATTTATTCTACTTATGTTTCTCTGTTTGGTCCGAGTATAGTTGCCCAAATGAACAGAAAAAGTTCTATTTGAGATTGGTACAATATAAACAAATATATTTTTTTGAAAGATTAATACAGTATTATTGCAATTTTATAATTAAGCCTTGATTAAAAATGAATTCAGTTGTATTTTTATGATATTTTAAAATGGCTCCATGAATTACCATGTTGAAGAGTTAAAAGTCAAAAACCTTTACACACTGGCAGGTGCAGGTTGAAAACTGACTGCAGGTAATGAGACATAATCAGAGTTACAATGTGTGATTAAGCAAACCTGTTATTAGTATGACATTGATCTTCAAGGAATTTCTTGTCACAGTTTGTGAGCCTATTGAGTAGGTGCTTAACTACAGGTACTCTTTTAAAGTAACTTAAATGTTCTAGTATCTGATAAAGTAACAATACTTTACAGAGCTATACAGCATAAAGTCTACCCTTATTTTACATTTGTAAATGCAGCTAATTTTCTGTATTTTGTTTCCCACCTCCCATTTCTCCTGCATGTTTAACAATTGTTTTAATTTTGTAAGTTTAGAATTCATTGAGTACAAACTAATCTTTATACGTGATTGACAAACAATTACTAGTAAACAATTTTAATGGTAATACTGGTCATGGAATTTTGTAACTACATGAGGTAATAGGTCTATAAGCTGGCTGACAAAAAGCCTGTTGTAAACAGTAATTTACAGCTCAGCCTCAATTCCAAAACATGTTTTTATTTTGTCCAAACTCACAAACATCCCATTTATCTTTATGAATTACCTGAGTATTTATTTTGGATTTGAAGGAGAATGTCGTATAGATATGGAATATCTAAAAGTGCAATGTATAATTACTGTTGGTGACAAAACACATACTTAAGCCCACTTTAACTACTATGTTTGACATTTCCAAGACGTGCTGTGAAGCTATAAATGCTCATACTATTTCCAGAATTCTACAGCCCAATATTTACACTAGAGCAATAAATAATTACATGAGTCGTTACGCAACTTTATTGACCTGTTTGCACCTTATAAGACCCTTTTATGATCTACAGCTAGTAGGCTACAACACTCATACAAATACTACTAAACACAAAAAAGAACACAAAGCATTGCACGTGTGCTTAGTGTAATATAACGCACAAGTGCAAGCTTGTTCCCACACTCTAAAACTATGTGAAAAATTATTATAGACATATACACACAGAAACACACCCATATGCATACTCTAAAACTCTGGCTTTCACATAAATTCACACATGTCTTGATACGTTCCCCAGCATTCCACAGCGCTCAGCACCCATCACCTACCGTGCCTTCAGTTTCTTGATTCCCCTCACGTGTCACATGTATTTCCAGACTACTAAGAGGCTCTCTTGCTCCTCACTTGACCTCTCAGCATTGCCCTTTTTAATTGAAACGCAGCTGCCTCTCTCTTTGCCAGTCTGTCAATCAGTCAGCCAGTCAGGAAATCAGTCCATTCACAAGCTCCTCACACCGGCCACGGATGCCCATTCACAAAAATACATTTAAACAAAAAACAAAAAACACCCAAGGAGGAATATCCAATGGAGAGGAGCAAAAGCAGCGCAACAGAGGAGAGCAGAGTGTGATTCTTGGGTCTGTCTGTGTAGCAGAGTGTGGAGTTAAGAGTCAGGCTCACTGTTGTGTGTGGCTCATAGGACGAGCGAGAGAGTGAGAGGAAGGGAGGGAGGGCAGCAGCACTGCGCTGAGGAGATGTCGCACCACTAGTTTTTATAGCAGGGTGGGTAGCTGGAAGATAATAATACCCCATCCTCCTCCACAACACAAGTTTAAGCGCACTGTGTAATAAGCCCATGGCGCAGACACCCTCTGATTTAGGTCAGACAAAATGAATTTTTAGTTGTGTTAGAGTGGATTTTTGGTATAAAGGGACTGGGGCAGAGAAACTTGAAGGGGTTGTTTAGGGAGACTAAGGCAGGGTAAAAAAAGTAAAGGAGAATGAGAGAGAAAAGTAAAAAAAAAAACTATTTTGTGCACCTCTGTTGGTTAGTCTCAAGCTGAGATGAAGAGATATACATGACTTAAAAGTAGTCACACAGAAGCAGAAAAAGAACTGCAACTTAAAGCTAGTTAGTTTCAGTTTTGCACCTGTTTAAAATGGAGCCTCTTTCCTCTTAAATACAGTTGCACCCAAAAGTAAATGCTGTTATCAAAACTAACATTGAAAAAGCTCTTTGAGACGTCTGTGCATGTGATCAGACAATGTAGGGTAAAAGATAGGCAAAGAGGTGCACGCTGGGCAAGTGTAGCCCCCATAAACACTCAGTCACAACAGACTAATTAATGAGTACAGGGTGTGCTAACCCTGTATTCAGAACTCTATAAAACTGGCTGATTCAGTCAGTGGTGGTAATTTGAAAGGAAATATTACTTAAAAGCTGACGATATCTGAGACAGAATTGAACCACAAATGCTGAACAATACCACAAGCGACTCACTGTGTGCAGACTTAATTTCCTTTTTGTCGAAACGTTTTTTCTTTCTTTCTTTCTGTCTTTCTCTCTTTCTTTCTTTTTTAACCTAAGTTTTAAAAACCAGGTTGAAGAGTACAGAATGACAACGTTAGCTCTGTTTTGAGTCAGAAAGCCGCCAAAGTAGGGTAACAGTTGGTGAGCACACCACTACCTCTATCTGGAGTAGGAGGAAGTTAATGCAGAAAGGTGTAGAAATAAGCCATTCTGTATAGACTTCAGTGTAGAAGAGGAAGCTTGTTTAGAAGGTGTTTGAGGAGATATTGAACGTCAAGAAAATTTGGAGAGAGTTTGCTGTAACAAGTTGGTGGCAACAAAACCTAATGGTACAGAGCATGGCTTAAAAAACTGCTTCCTCAGGTTGTGTATCAAGTGTGTGTGTGTGTGTGTGTGTGTGTGTGTGTGTGTGTGTGTGTGTGTGTGTGTGTGTGTGTGTGTGTGTGTGAAAAAAAACGGAAAGAGAGAGTGTTTCATTTGCTTTCACAGACAGGCCAAATGTAATGACATAACACATTTACAGTATCTGAAACAGCCTTTGGGCTTTCCTGTGTGGCATTAATAAACCACGCCTACTTAATACTTAATTTAAATTAAGGAATAATAGGAAAGTTTTAACTTCTGAGTTATATATCATTTACACTTAAAGATGATGTTTTGTTTGACACTACTAAAAACTAAGTTTTTGTTATTCAAATAGGTAAAATATGAAGTCATCCATTGTTATCGTCGTGGTTAAGAGACCTTAAAATCTACCAAATATTTCTAACCATCTATAAATCATAATGACTGTGAAAGCAGTCAGATTGTGTTGAGTTAACCTCTACAAACAAGTAGACATCAGAGTGTACATCAGACTGCTATGCCCACTTCCCCTTGGGGAAAACATGGACTAAAGCAAACCACAGTTCATGCCCTGGTGGTTTACACTGTTTTGTACAGGGTGAGAGCCGAGGCCAGCTCACATTGGCATCTAGTATATATAAACAGGGTTAGCCACTAACTGCTAACAGGCCAGCCAGACGGCAAGAAAAACATTTGCCATCTTATAAGATTGGCCATCTATTCTAAACACGCCGTTGCCGTCATAGCAGCAAACTGTAAGTGGTACCTGTGTGCATTACTTTGTTACTAACTCTAAAACCTGCAGGTTCTTGTACTGCAAACTGCAAATGCCATGATAGGCACAAATCAGTGGTAATGGTACAGACATGCAATGTGTAAAAGACACTGATTCGCTATGCAGCTCATTTTGAGGTGTAGATTCATAAGTGATTCAGCCCAACTGCAATGCACACACAGTACAGCCTGCCTAATGGCTAATAGGGCAGATTTTAAATGATTATTAGGCTTGCAACAGTTGTAGATATTGTAACACAACCATGAAATCCATTACATTATTATCTAAGGAGCAAGAAAAATGATGTCGGTTCTTCAGTGTTTTATCATTCTGTAGTATAAAATCAGCAGGCAAAATATTGTCTGTTGTGAGTCTTAGGCTACATCAAGACATGGTGTGTCTTGTCGCTCAGTCTGAGTGCCAACAGTCACAAAACACGAAGACTCAAGGGGCTCAGTAAGAGTCATCTGTTTTGTCTGTCTGTCTGGCATCTCAACGTACCTGTTTACTGCCACCTGCTTCGCCCAGCAGGATACACGTTCCAGGACACCAGATTGACACATTGGAGGGGGTATGGGGTGTGAAGCGTCATTACAAAAAGTTGATATCATGGAGACTTTGACGCTGTGCAATATAACAAACAGAACAGTAAGATTTCCCTCAGAAAAGAACTAATTAGAATATCTCAAACTGAACTGTAGCAGCAATACAGACACATACCATAAAGCAAACAAAAGGACGCACTCACAGGCTTGTGATATTATGAATTCAGTTCCTTGATGGTTATGAGACCTAGTATCCCTGAATGCTGATCTTTTAATTCTGTTAATATTATTAGAAAAATGTTTTCACTTAACTACCTACTCTATAAGGGGGAGGCTATAACTGTTTAAATTTGGGGCTATCGGAAACTTTCCTGCCAAAATGCATCAGTTGTTTAGTTTCAGGAACCACTCCAAAACAAGATGTGTTTTTTTATTTATTTAAGAGGAGCAATGGACAGTCATTGACTGTCCCAGAATGAGCTCAATAGCTAAATTTGATCAGCAGTCTCTGGGCAGGCAAATCCACCAAGGAGTTCAGGCATCAAATGTTATGATTCGGGTACAGAGAATACACACTACAGGCTACACCATACGCTCAAGTGACAAAGCACTCTAGTGGCCGGAGTAATATTGAGTCTTGTCTGTCAGGAGAAAAGGAAGTCCGGTGACTTGCTTATAAAGCGCCAAAATCTACGCACAGGGAGGTCAGTGGTTGAGGGATAGGTCAATAAAACATACATTTTAATTTGGTAGATATTTCCTTAGCTATTGATTTCTCGTTTTTAACCGACACTAACCATGACAATGAATGCCACTTAATCTCAAAGTTACACACGATCTGCGATAAAACTGCTGTACACTGACTGTGCCATTGTTTTCCTATGGGGAGAGTGGTGGAGACAACATGGTGGAAGCTCTACCCTTGGCGTAGTGCACCACCCAGAATTGCGCTGCGCTCAAAGTTCAAATGATTTTTAACTTTACCTTGTTGCTGCTGACCTTTCAAAGCGCAACCAAAGCCAGAAGCAATGATGACGTTTAGCCTACCTGCGCTGCACTGTGCCTTTGTGCCAAAGTAATCGTTTTAACATGATCTTTTCCTAAAGTTTTAGTGCCTAAACCTAACCAAAGCTTAACCATAACACTTTATAAACATGATGTATTTTACAACATGGACAAATGACGTATTTGGTGGTTTAATTTGAAGGAATTGTTGGGGTAACTGCATACATTTTGACACAGTCTCTTTTCGAAGGCTTTCATATTCCTGCACTCATTTGTACACTTCTGTAGCAGTGGAAGTAGTTGTGTCAGTAATGAAAATAGAAACTAGAGAGAGAAGTTCACAACAGGTTTCAAGTTATGTAGCAACGTGCACATAGTAAAATAACGTTAAAAAAAAAGAGTTCTGGGAATTACATACCAGACCTTTCCTGGATTAATAACTGTAGAGACAAACATAACCAGCCCAAATTATGCCCTTTACCCTGATGTAAAAAAGCCAGCTGTGGCCTGGTGTGGGAGAGAAGCAGGAAAGGGAGGCAATCATCCCCACACAGTCTAGAGATAGAGCATCGCAACAGCCTCCCAGGTCTACACCCCCTGTCTCCAGTCCAAGGACGGAGACAGACACACAGACGCAATGTTGCTTAAACACAAAGAGAGGGAGGCAGGCTTGTGTGCAACCTACTGTACACTCTGCCTCTCTCAATCACAAAGACACACACCTATCTGTCAGGTCATTAGAACTCACCTTGGAGCATGCCATTCGGATGAGTGAGGTGAGGGCGTTTCCTTTCTGCTGACCTTTCAGTTTGTGCTTTAACCGTCTACTGTTTTCTCTGTTTTTCAAACATCCTAATTATTATTGGAAGCTTTGCCAGAAGGGAGGAAAAGTACACAATATGCATATTTAGAGCATCGAGTACTGAAAAAGTCAGTTACAGTGTTTCACAGGTGGCCATAACATTGCCAAGTGTGAGGATATCTTGAAGGTCTGTGGCGATGTTTGTTGAAGACAAATATGATTATTCTTTATGTTTAAGGCCACGTTTATTACGTTGAAATGTATTCTGAATACAAAACTGCAAACTAAATGTACTTTAAAAGGACTTAAACCTACCAACCACCACTTCTACGTTGCTACTTCTGAGTGACTCTCAGTATTGTGTTGTGTTCCTTTGATTTGCGTGGTGTGAATATTTGTGTGTGCGTGTCTGTGTGTTGGGTGGGTCATGGGGTGAATGAGGATAACTCCTTATGGTGATAACGAGAAGGAGGCCAGCCTTGGCGGGACAGCCTCTGTCTGCCCTAAGGTAGTGTGTGTGTGTGTATGCATGTTTGTGTGTGTGTGCATGCATGTGTATGTGTGTGTATCAGCAGGAGAGCCCTCGGGCACTCTGGCACCTCCTAATTAAAAGCAGTCAGGCTGCAGGGCAGGAGAGACAGATGCCTGTCATGACACACACACACACACACACACACACACACACACACACACACACACACACACACACACACAGGGTGGCGGACCACATTCAACCACATGCATCCTCACAAATACACAAGTGTGATGCGTAGGTCAACTATTTTTGGACTCACACCCAATGTTATCCCACCCACTCGGGTATCACACAGGTAACTAATCTCTATCTGTACCAAATGACAAAAGAGAAGCCATGAAATCAACACAACAGTAACATAATTCATGTTAACAAGGCTGCTAATAATCTTAGACAAAGAACATGTTTACCTACTGTACATGTATCCTTTTTCTACCCAACTGGTTTATATTACTTACTAATATAATACTTATTTTCAGGGTGAGGTTAAAACTAATTTGGCTAATTTGGGTTAAAAATCAGTGAATGAACTCTCAACCTGCTGGAGTATGGAGTGTGGCCAACTTGTTCACCAGTGACATATACCCCCCCCACACACACACACACACACACACACACACACACACACACACACACACACACACACTATCATCCAGTCGTGACCCATAGACACATCTCTCTTTCTCCCCAGCTCTGAATGAGACACAATTGTGCTGAATGTCTGTTACCTACAGAGTCTGTCACATTTTATCTCTGTTCCCCCATGTACAACCCAGAGCTGCAGGCGACCACATATAGTACTTAGCAGGCTAACTGCTGTTTGTCTGGGGTGGGTGGGTGGATCAAGGCATGCTGCTCTCCTTTCTCTCCCAGTGATTAGATAGCATAAGCAGGCCAGCTAGCCTAACCCACACACTCATGTCTCTAAAACCGCCATCCAGGCCCGCTTTCTCTCTCGCTGCCTCTCACACACAGGTGGGTGGACCCACTTATTCAACCCAGATCTTTCTTTTAGACATTATGAAATCATGCTCTCTTTTTCCCTTTTCTTCTTAGCTTCATCCAACACCCTGATGCTGAATGACATTCAACTTTGTCTCCCGCAGCTCTTTTCTACAAAGTAGAGCTTGATTTACTAGGTGATAATTGTACCTAATTGCAAAGCTGAGAATCATGTCTGTCTTTACTGCCGCTCGTCTGAGGCTGGGTGGGTTGCCATTGGTCACAGAGGCCTATTTTCTATTATCTAGGTAACATTCAGGAAACACTCACATTGTATATGTAAAATGCTTCATTGCACAATACAAATTGTGGTCCCCGCTGACATTTTAGCTGTTGTCTATCACAGATAAATATTTTTCTGATGACTTTGACACTAGTTAACAAACACAAAAACCACTGCAAGAGATATCCACTGTGATTAAGTAAAGAGCATGCCAAATTAAGTGCTATAGTATTATAAGGAATTTATGAAATAATAGTTTAAATGAAAAGTGATTTGTGAGGTTATTGGGTTTGCGTAGCTGCTGCCGTGTTGCAATTAAGTAAGTGTAAACTGATACATTAATAATAATATACAAATGTCTAATATTACCAAAGTCAGGCTGTAGTTTCTCAAAACTGCTAAAGAGTTAGTTGGGGGCAGGATGTCGCCCCCCAGGTGACGTACCTGGTAAAGTATGTGATTGTAATCAATCACGTCATTAAATAAAACTACTGATACGTGATGAAAAGGCTGGGACAGAGGGGGGGGGGAATTGAGCAAATGGAGTAATAGTTAATGGAAAGAAAGACTATAGCTTGAAAAGCAGAGAGATAGAGATTGAGCCGACCTCTGGGAGTGCGAGAGCCTGCCTCCCTGGCGGCTTTGTCGTTTGAGCCAGGCGCTATGTTTCGTGAGGATCGCAAAAGTACACAAATCCCACAGAAGGAGCTTTTTTGGCAGGGCTCAGGCCTCCCACCCACGGCAGCCTCTTCAAGCCTCCTCCCATCCTCTATTCATCTGTGAGGGGCGGCTTACTCACCCAGCCCAACTCCACACACGCACGCACGCACACAAAACCTGGACATCAATCCAACGGAGGAGGGCGGACACGCACACATGCACACACAAACAGTTACTTGGCCATTGTATACATACAAACTTGCGTGCATTGCATTAACCTGTACAGCAGGGCATTAGAGACTGATTTCAGAGAACTAGATGACTCTGTGTCATGGGGGGTTAAATCAGTTTGTGTATTGTTGTGTAAATGCTGTTACATAGGCATGCCCACACGCTGTCAGGTGGGAAGAAGGCGGGTGGACTCATTCACTCTGTCGGTCTCATAATGAACACATTGCACCATTTTGCATTTATTGAGCTACGTCCTCATTTATTTTCCTGACACATTCAGTCAATGTACTGTATTAAGTCAAGTACTTTTGCACGTCCATAAACATTTACACACACTATAGGATGCATTTAGAGATAGATAGAAAAGATAATTTTCTTTATATTAAATATTGGCTTGTCATATACAGCATACTATGGGCGAGATTGTACAAACATAGAGAAGCCCTGCAACAAAAGACCTGCAAGGAACAGGTTCAATCCTGGAGAGACAGCGGCAGACAGAGGGCTGTAGTCAGGAGGGTGTATGACGAGAGTAGGTGTGGTAGTGTTCTACACTTTATCCCCATCTAACCGCCACTGTGACAGGAAGAGAGCTCTGTAGGTTCTGCTTGTGTGTGTGTGTGTGTGTGTGTGTGTGTGTGTGTGTGTGTGTGTGTGTTTGTTTGTGTTTCATTAATGATAAAGGCTGATAAAGGTTTAAGGTGGAAGCATGTCTCTTCTATACATGTGAAGTACTTCAAGTCCTTTTAAAAGAAAAGTGCAGGTTTTCATTTAATTTTGTTATAGTTTTGTTTTGTAGTCCACTTGCTGAAAAGCTGTGCTTAGATCAGATTTTTTACCTATTTTTAGACCACAACTGGGGACTAAAATGATTTACATGAACTGAAAAAGTTTAAAATTGTAGTCAGTGAACAGATTCTTTGAAATGAACCACTAATGCTCCAAGACAATGTCAATTTCACTAAAAGGAAAATGGAAAGGAAAAAGAGATTTGACAAATAGCTTGATCATTTTACTAACCATTCAAGTATAATATCTCAGATTGGAAGATGGAACAATGCAATAGCTGGTACGTGATCACCCTTTTATAACACTCCTAAAGGTTAACATTTACTCATGCTATTTGGTAGTGGGGAGGGGCGCGGGGGGGTCACAGACAGGAAGAGTGAAATAATCTTGAATGTCACACCTCTGCCCCCACATGTCTTGCACAGAGAAGCTGAATCCGAAGTATAAAATTAATTACTAACTGAACTAACTGAATTTCTCATTTGAAAATAAAAGTTAATTTCAAGATAGATTCCCGGACGACAGATGTCATCCCGTTTGTTTTTGTCGTACATTTAATCTTACAACCACTCAGGTAGCTTCTTGGTGACAGAGTCGTGATGATAACAAAGACACATATAATTTAGAGATCTAGATAATAAATAATTAGTTATACAAGCTGCTGCTGCGATAAGTAAAAGTACAGAACACACTGGAACAGATTTTAAAGACATGATATAATGAAATCATGTCTTTAAATTCTGTTCCAGCTTTCGCTTGCTGTTATTTGAAGAGGTAGGCATTCATTGCGATCACATCTGTTGCAAGACACACACAAGAAAGTTTCTGTACAGCACTGAGAATAGCTGAACATCCCTTTTTTTACTCTGTCCTATTATAAAAGGTTTGAAACGTGGAGCAATTTGCAACTTAAAATGGGAACACAGGGGAACCTGATTCTACAAAAGGTCAGCCATCCTGATTCTTGCGCTCAGTAAGTAGCCGATGGCTCTCGCATGCTTTGAAATTTTGCCACAACACAGAAAATGTGAACCTCTCATTATGATTGAAATAGTATAGCAAACAAAGAAGAGGAAAGAAAAAGAAAAAAACAAAAGAAAAGAAAGTAAAAGAGACAGTAAGATGTAACTGACCTTTTAAGAAGTGAAGTTTTGATTTCAGTTCCTCTCTCATTCACTCAGTCCTTGTCAGGAAACTCAACACTGTCTCAGCACTGGCAAACTTGTGAAAGTGAGAGCAGGCGAGACGAGAGACTCAAATTTGCTCTGAAGGTGTGTCAGTGATTTTGAGGAGTGAAAAGGTACCGTTCCACGAAACGGTTATCTAAGAAACACAACAAAACAAAAACTGCTACACCCACCAGCCTCAGCCAACACCCCTCCCTCCCACTAAACCAAAAGTATTTGGCAACGTTCCCTACAAAGTCCACCTGTGCTTAGGGGAGGGGAGTGACACGCACTCACACTCACTGGGCCAAGCCTGAAAACCTGCTTGCGAGCTTGGACTGGGTGGTATGGTTATGGCTGGGAATAGGCAGAGCTGAGTCTTGGGCTGGAGGACAGAGGGGGAGGACGGTTGAAAGGCTGCTGGTTGGCCTGAACAGGGCCTGAAGGTCTGAAACCAGAGATGAGGCTACAGAGCAGGGGCAAAGGCCAAGTCAGGAGCAAGGAATCACTGAGACCGGTAATAAAACAGCCAAATTGAGGCTGATGAAAGACAGCCTTGAGATTTCAAACAAGGTAGAGAGACGAGTGGGGAAGAGGTTGTTTCAGTATAATGCAGGGTTGAACCAGTGGGTGGGTCTTTGCTTGTGCCAAACAGGAGCTAGAGGGGTTCATATCAGGTATTGAACAAAAGACATATCAGGGTTGAAATAAAGAGTCAAAGAAAGGTTTAGTGATAGAGAGTGTATTTGGGCGTGTGCTTTACTGTACCAGCTCGTACATGGCAAGACGTAAGAACCATTGTGCTGCTATAATGCAGCGTAATGGGAATATAATAAGAGGGTGTAATCAGTTATGTAAATGCTGCTGAAAGTGTCATATCAGGTGATACGAGAGCCACGTGGTCTAATAACTCAGACGAAAGGGATTTTGTGTCTTTTGGCCAGTAAAGAAAATTACATAATAGTGACTATATCTACTGTATTCTTTAGCAGTGTTAGCGTATAAAGGTGTTTTTTTCTGTGTTAGAATTATGGAAAATGAATGCTTGTAAAATCTCAATCAAAGCATCTTTGATCAATTTTTTAGAACAATGTATCAAATGAAAATGTGACAAAGGTGGAAATGAAAAAGTAACAGCTGTAATTTTGTAGCATATCATACACATTGTTGTGCATATGTTTTTGTACAATATATGAGAATGTGTTGCATTTCTCAAAATGTTTAAGATTTTTTACAAGTATACGTATTTCTTTAGATGACAGCTGTACATTGTAAACTGAGTACCCCAGTATAAGAACGCATACAAGGCCTTAGCACCAGAAGTTTTAATCAAAGTTCACACAAACTCCAATCATAAATATTTTTGAGATTATTTTTCTTATGCTGAACCTGCTTAAAACAACATGATGCTGTGGTTAACGGTCATTAGCATACATTCGTTGGCAAGGTTTACCACCCTGTTCATTACTGGGGCTTCTCAGAAACTTCAGCAAGAGGAGACTCATCAAGGGCAGTGCAGCTAAACATACGCAGACTTTTGAGAATTTTTAACTTCTCGCCAAATTAAAAGTTAATAATTTTGTGCAAATTCAGATTTTGTATAAACACGTTTTCTCTACAGCAAGCTTTAATATTAACTCCAACACTGATTTCTCTAATGGTTTTAAATTATGTCTCTGAATGTATTTCTATTCTAAATAACGCTGGGGTCCAGTGTACAAGACTATCTCCTTTGAATAAAATAAAGAAAAAGGCTTACAGAACACAGAGCAACAACTCTAACACCCAGTTACACCCACATGCTTCTGTTGCTTTCATCCTGCCACCTGCGGAGTGGGTGTGACCATCCAATCCACTAAATCTGTCAGATAGACCTGTTTCTGCTTGCGGGCAATGTTTTGGGTAATGGAATCTATTTTATGAATAGCTTTTGTTGTGTTGCATGATTTTGGTTAATGCTGTAGGCTCTTCTCCTCTCCCCACACAAGGATAAAAAGTATAAAAAAATTTAAATTAAATATAGTTATATGAACAATTATTAAATGCTGATCATTTGCTGTGCTCCGACAGAGAGATGTTAAAGGTAAGTTCAGGATGCTCATAGATTAAAAGCTGAAAAAAGCATGTTTTATTTGTTATTTTGACTAAGATCGGTGAAGTTCTGTCCAGGTCTTTTTTTTATTTTATTGAATAAAATAGTTAATTCCTCTGGCATCCTGGGCGGCCTCTAGCACACCCAGTAGTATCGTCCGCCCCATGTCGGCTGAGTCCTTCCTACAGCGGCCCGGGCACTTTTCTGCGTGCTGTCCCCCATCTATCTCCCCCTTTCATGTCTATCAACTGTCAACAAAGGACAAAACGCCCACAAAATATAACCTTAAAAAAAAAAAATCTTCTGGCATACGTCACAGTTGCTCACGTATCAAAAAGAAAAATGTCACAAAGAAACGTATAAATATGGTGCTAAATATGTCAACAGGAAGTAAAGAAACAGGTAAAACAAAACAAAAAGAAACATAACACAAACGTGACTAAAATTGTGTTTATAATGAGGGTGAATTACCTTGAAATGTGAAGTTATTTCAATACATGTAACAAACCAACCATTGTGTCATTGTGTTACTATTTTTAAACCATATAAATTGCTATAAAGCTGTAAAGCCACTGCTTTTGAAAAATGTCAATCTGTTTTTTCAAGATTTCAAGATGATGTCCTCAAATGTCTTGTTTTTTTCGGAACTCAAAGATATTCAGTTTACTGGCAGAGGAGTTTAGAAACTAGAAAATCTTCACTTTAAGAAGCTGGAATCAGATACCATCCTTTTTTTAAAAAGGACTCAAACTGATTAATCGATAATCAAAACAGTTGCTGATTAATTTAATAATTGACAACTAATCGATTAATCTCTGCAGCTCTACTTTAATCCACAGATGGATTAATTGACATATTGTTAGAGCAGAATAGAAAAAGGAACAAAGCAACAAATTAAAAGGGACATCCTAAACCCCATGACCACAAGCCATGATCAGTTTGTAAATACTTTAAAGGTCCCATCTAATGATATAGTCTATTTTTCTATTTATCTGCTACATGTTAAATAAACAGCATGTCCACCCTCTTCCTGTTAGAAGTGAAAATTGATCCATCAAGCTAACTAGAACTAGAGGCAAAAGCGTGGGTCAGAGGTGTGTAGGTGTGTGTGTGTGTGTGGGAGATGTCAGTTTGCAACAACATCTCTAACGTTATCGGCAGCTCTCTTTGCTTTTAAAGGTTCAAACATATGTTGCCTGACACCCAAGATACAAACATCTACCACCTTTTTGACCTCCTACACCTCCTCTGGGAGTGGGGGTGTATAAAATGAATGATCCTCAATAGTTGTCATTGTCCAGTTTTTCGCCTTTTCCTTGCTTGGTATTACAGTAGGGTAAGTCCCAACATGGCAATGAATGCCATGCAGAAACTTAACCAGACATTTAAGTGACCTACATGGTCATTCTAGGTTAGCCCATTACCTTCTGGGGGACCCAGGCAAAAAAAAATATTTGACGCTACACTTTGTCATAATGCGGTTATCAGACTACCAGGATTTACTTTATTTAGGTATTAGATATGACCCTAGATAGGTGTAGGATTTGGTTGCCCCTTTTGAAGCTGAGCTAAATATCCAAAATAATCATTTGTAGTATCAGCAGATGGTAAACACCCAGGACAGGTATATTCGTTGGTTGAGGGGGCCAACACACCATTACTCATCACCTATTTAAAACATCTTACCAAGAAATAAATCGGCCACTATGAGAATCAAAGAACCAACCTGCCTTACTGAAACAGAAATAGGAAGGAAGCCAGTGTTACTCGAAAAAAAAATGTGAAGACAGAGAATGGGAAAGACGAAGATAAAAGAGAGATTTAAAGAGCTCAACTGATAAATACAGTCTGCACTGGACTGATTTGCTGAGACAAACAGAAAGTTGCAGAAGGTTGCACAGATTGTTCATCTTACTCTTCATCTTACTACTACAACTTCCTGTTTGCTATTTTTCACTTAATGGTACTGCAAACTTGAATTTCAAGTCTTCTTCAGAGTTCTCTGACCTTGAGGGACATTAACTACAATTTAACTAAACTCATTATTAACTCATGTGTTCAAATGAAAGAAATTTTAAAGGTAGTATTGGAACTTTTGCTCAATTGGTGTGCTGAGTGGCATCAGTCTTCTCATCTAACTCTCAACAAGAAAGCGAATGAGTATATTTCTGAAAATGTCAACGTTCAAATAATCAACAGTACATCAGGCTGGTGTATGTTCTTGTGCTTCTGCCACTAACTACACCCGCTGGCATTAAGCTGCCTGAAACAAGATTTATACAGTCTATCCATATAACACGCATTCATGGCCAGCTGTAAAGTAGCTGCAAAGAGGCCACAGATCTCCAATATGATGACTTGGGTATATCTTTAAAAACTACCTAATATGAAATTGTATAATCAGTCACAACTGGAATGTTGTGACACGTTGTCAAAGTATTGCAAAATCGGACTCAGAGTAACCTTAGCCAAAGTCAGAGTGGATGTCTCTGTCCTTGGGAATTCAGCTCATGGTTGACTATGAACTAGGGTCTCTTTGTCAGTATGCACTGGCTGAAGGTAGACAACTTTATTGAAGACATCAACTACTGGAACGTAGCCTTCCACATTTCCTGTTTTAAAGGAATAGATATTTGGCAGCTCCTCTGTTTACTTGTGTTGGACTCCTCACTTGGTCAGTATGCCATTTCCACTTTCTCTGTTCCTCTGAAAACGCTTTCCTAGCTTTCTGCTCCTTTTTGCCGGCTCAGCCGTGACGATAGCGTGAAAAACTCCATCGCTACATTGTTAGCTGGTTCCTGAATGGGTGGATCTGTGCAGTGCAGTGAAGCAATTTGTTACATTGCGAGACCTGATATAACGCAATTGCAAGGGTCAATTTTCTGCAAATAGGCCCTAGGGGGAAGCGAGACGACCACCATTCAACTCAAAAAAAGTTATAAAACCCTTCCAATGACTCAAAAGCTGTTCAGTTAAGTTCAATTGAGCTATAACAAAACTAGGATAGTTCCCCTTTAATCAATGCTGTTAAGACTAAGTGACGGAGGGAGGTAATGTGCAACCTAATCTTGTTCAAACAGGACTGTGAGTTGCAATTACCTTTTAAACCAGTTGGACAACATTGGAACCTGCATGAATTAATGGTCAGAACTGGTGCTTCTTCATTTCAATGTTTCAAAATGATGACACTATATTAGGGATTCTCTCTGTCCTGGCTTGACTTTTGCAACAGAAAGATAATTATCTTAATCTTTAGGTACTAGTGTAGCTTTTTTGTCTCTACATCGTTGTAGGGCTAGGCGGGAAATTAAGGCATTTCCATCCATTAGGCTAGAATTCTATCAACCTTGGCAAAAGATAATGTTCATGTTCATCTTAACAGGATCTATTCTCTTAACATTTCTATTACATATACAGCCCTTAGAACAGAGACTAAAAAAATCATGGCGGTAAAATGCTGGATTTGTGGCTTTTTTATCCTTCAGCTCATGGACTGAGAGTGGTATGCTTCTCTATCTTCGATGCGGATTACCATTTGCTGTACCAAAGCCTTCATATAAAATCTGACACTGCACTGGCAACCCTCCACACAATGACTGCATATATCCTGCCAAGCACACCAAATGTAGCAAATGCAGATATTTTTCACAACAAAATACAGCAGTATTTCCTGCAGGCTTACTTTAATAAAGAAGCTTAGCCATTTACCTTTGGAGGCATTTGTATCTATTCTCATCTCAGGCAGGATTTATCTCATTTTAGGAATGTCTTTTCTGCTTAATCAAAATATTAGTAGAATATAAACAAGTCTAAAAGTCTGCAGCCATGCTAGCAGCTCTGTGAGGTGTACACAATGCTAACAACAGCATGTTTAAATCTTAGGAATGTAATTATACACAAAAGTCACGGTGTAGGAGTCATTGTTCTGTGCGCGTTTAGTACAACTAAAGTTTCTTTTAATAATTATTGAACAGGCAGTAGTGCAAGTGTCAAAGGGACAAAAACCTTTTGCTGGGGAGGGAGGGAGCGTTTTGCTCACTGGCAACTTAAATTATACTTAAATATAAAAAAACAAACAACAACAACACTTTCCCAGACGGCAAAAGTTTCGAGGTGGAACTGAAGCGTTATTTGTATACTTTGGTTTCACATGTGCATAAATCTATATACCACTCAATTAAATTAAATTAAATTTTATTTACATAGCGCTAAATCACAACAACAGTTATCTCATTGCGCTTTTCATATAAGAGCATGTCTAGATCGTACTCTGTGATGTTATCTACACAAACCCAACAATTCCCACCAAGAGCAAGCACTAGGCAGCAGAGGCGAGGAAAAACTTCCTTTTACGAGGCAGAAACCTCGAGCAGAACCATGGCTCAGGGTGGCTGGTCATCTGCATTGACCGGTTGGGGGTGAGAGAAAGAGAGAGGCAGAGAGAAAGAGAGAGACAGACAGACAGACAGACCGAGAAGAGACAGACACAGAGAGAGAGAGAGAGAGACAGGCAGACAGACAGACCGAGAGGAGACAGAGGGAGAGAGAGAGACATGGAGAATTGTAGCCGGGGGTGTCGAGCAGAACATGGAGGCAGCAGGTGACTCCAACCACAGATCCAGACTCCACAGCTCCAGAGCCAGAAACACCTGCAGGAAGCGATAGGAGGAGAGAGGAGAGGGGCGAGAGAGCACAAGACTCCGGGAAAGGGAAGATTTCAATGGATTGTCAGATATTTCTGTCAGTCGAAATTGTCCAACTTATGTTAAACTATGAAAACATCAACATGTAATTAGCGAACAAGTAGGAGAAAGCAAGAGAAAGAGAATGACACAAAGGAAGTAGAAAAAGGCGGAGAAGAGCTTGTGTGAACCAGTCTTGCCACTTCAGGGGCGTAGCACTGGTGCTGCTTTTGTGAGAACTGTCGGCACTGCCCATCTCTCAACCCCCTCCACCCGTCTTTCACCATATCTATTCCTACTTCCCCCACGTCTTTTCCTCTCCCTCTCTCTTTCTCTCTGCGTCCCTCCATCCCCTCCCTCTCTTCCAGCCAGCTCCACCACAAAGCCCCACCCACAGCATGAGAAGACAGGCAGAGGAATATGATCTAACCATACTCCCAGAGATATTACCTCAGCAGTCACCCCCTACACACACAAACATACACTCCTACCTTCCCCTCTGTCATACCCATACACTCCACCCCCCCCATCACCCACCCAGCCTTCCCTTGCCTTGCTCCCCCTGATTTCCTCCTCTTCCTCCACTCCCTACAACACTGCTGGCAGGCCGTAATGTTTTTCTTAGCCTCTCCTACACAGTTTTCACACAGCATCCCTCTCCCTCAACATACAGTAACATCCCACAAACCCTGGGCCCAGCTGACCCACTGAGAGAGGAGGTGGGAGAGCTTTGGGTGGGCAATAACGCCATCATTGAGTGACAGGCAGTATTTAGCTGCTGTGTAGCTTTTTTACTAAATAGACTACTGATGAAGATTTTTAAACAGCAGGAAATGTTAACACGATTTCATGCTTGTTCACTTGCCTTTCAATGAATGAAAAAAAACGTCTTTTCCAGGTTTCAATCCCTTTGGTTGTTTTTGCTCTGCTTATTGCGTGCTGTTTTTGCAGCCGTCTCGTCGACGCTGTGATGATGTGGGGTTGACAGGATGTGGTATAGGATTCATTCCTCTCCACAGAGAGACAGAGCGCTTTAAAGGTTAAGGTGTTGTGGTTTTCTCAGTAGGGTCCTTTAATTGAAACAGTATCAATCTGTGGGTCTCAGCAGATACAGTACATTGTATGGGATCTCTGAATGTCTGTTTAACATTTGTGCCAATTCATCTTGTTGATGTAGATATTTTTCCCAGGAGAAGTAAAAATGTTAACCTGCTGGTGGCGCTAAAGTAATAGTCACAATGGATATCTTCTACAAATGTTATGGCTGTATTCTGCCTCTCTGTCCCGTTCCTTGCCATTCTCTACCTGTCCGCCTGCCCTCAGACTTTTCTACCTACTCTAGTCTCCTGATTCTCTCACCCACCTTCTCACCTGTTTCCACTTTTTCTCCTCACCCCTGCCGAATACAAAAGACCAAGTTCCACCCCTGCAAGATTGTCAAGTTGCTTTCTTGCTTTCTTGTGTTTTTTGTTTTTGAGCTTCTGTGACCTAAACCTTAACCTGTACCTGTCTGCCTGCATGTAAGTCTACATAACTTCACTTTGGCATTAAATCATTGAACGGATCTTGTCTGCCTGCTTTGTAAATGTACTGCATTTACGTAGTGTCTTTCTACTTTATTGGACAAAGCGCGTTACAATTTGCCACTCATTCACCCCTTTACTCAAACATTCATGCAGCTGCCATTAATTGGGAGCAACGGGGTTCAGTGTCTTGCTCAAGGACGCTTTAATATGCTGTGCCACAGATCGAGCCGCCAACCTTTGTCTGTGTATGGGTCTAATCCTACATTCCCTGAGTCATGACACCGGCAATCCATCCAACTTCTATCCTCAGCCCCACACTTTAAAATAAAATTCAGTTTGTATCTAGCTATACAAAAGTTTGTAGGGTTCCAAGTAAACTGAAACTAATCGAAATGTCACAAATCTGCATTTCTTCCTCTACTGACATACGTTGTCAAGTTTCAACATTGAGTGGTAACACACCACATCTAATGGAGTTGTCTGATGTTGTAGAATATTTTTCTATTATGTAGTACACAGTGCTGGTTCATCAGAGGTCAGAATTCAACTCAGCTGTTTAATTAACCACCGGCCAAAAACTACAGCCAGGAGTGATGTATTAAAATTATTTCTATTTAGATTACAAAAAATTTGGCTCTCCAATCAAAAGTGCATGGTGTTGACCTTGGATCCACGAAGCAGCCAATTTGAGAAGCTCATTTTATCAACTCATTATTCTAAAGTGAGAGAACAAAAACAAAAGTCATCATTTTTATTTGTTTTAATGTTTTGTCATTATAAATCACCTTTTTTCCTGATTTTCTAATCCCCCATTATTTCAATTTGGTTTAGCATGTTTTTTGGTGTTTGTGATAGGGTTAGCCACTATAGTCACACATTCTTTACCTTGAATACTCTGAATGTACTGTACATACTGTAGGTAGGGCAACCTCAGGACCTAGGGGAATGTAACAAAGAGAGAGAGAGAGAGAGAGAGAGAGAGAGAGAGAGAGAGAGAGAGAGAGAGAGAGAGAGAGAGGAGATACAGCACTCAATTAATTTTCAAGATTGAGCCAGACATGTGGGACAATATAAAACTAAATACAGTGAATGATAATAATCCCCCTGGTCTATCAATATCCACATAATCATTATAGCCAGCAGAGAGAAGAGGGCGCTGGTCAGTAGAGGATTGTGGGTTTTGCAGTTCAGAGCAGCTAAAATAGCCTTGCGTCTGGTGGAGCATCTGACTACAGGGACCAGAGGAGCTCTGGCAGAGATCTGGCAGGGATGATGAAACCACATGCCGACACAAATGACTGGCCTCGATGTTTTTCATCTCAACAGGGAATCAGAGGCCCTGGTCAGAAACAAGCAGGCCATTAGAGGCCACAAAAGCACAGTTTACAGGTGTCAAGCCATGCTAGTGAGAAAGAAAAACACACACTACTGAAATGACAGGAAAGGTTTTAGTTAAACATCTTCAGGGTAGTTTTATTGTGGAAGATACTTGACTTTTATTGGGCGATACTTTGCCTCAGTTGTCCTTAGTTCATCAAATGGGAGTCCACAAATGAAAAGGATTTCATTGCACATTTCAAATTTTTATTATCTGAATTAGATATGCTGAGAAGTTTTAAAGTCATCACCTTTAAATGTTCCCTGACAGTGTGTGGTTACTTTCACCAACTATGGAAGCCAGTGTTTATTGTATTGGTTTAAGTGCAGAGTTAAACAGGACTAACAACTGATGAAGTGGCAAATGTGTGTGCAACATGGGAACATTGTTTGACTTGTGTGCACACCTGAAGGTGTTTGTGCTTCTGGTATTAGCACGTGCTTTCGCATGTGCACGCTGCCTTGTGCTGGAGCCCCCTCACTGGGCGGCAACAGGCTGAGGTAACATCACACGCTTCTTTCTTTTTTCCCTTTTTTTCTGATAAAATATATATAGCTGAAAGTAAAAAGCTCTCATAACTACTGTGGTTTTTATTGTTGCCAGGTCAACCTGCCCACTCTACACTCAACGGCACTGGGATGGGATGGGTTGAGCAGGGGAAGAGGTGAGAGAGGAGAAGTGGTGATGATAAAAAAACAATACGGGGGGAAGTGATGGCAGGCAGGTGTTCTAAGGGAGAGGGGAGGAAAGATTGTGATGAAGAGGGATGATGTGATGGGTGCGACGACCCCTGATGAAGAGGACAAATAGAAGGGGGAAAGACACTCAAACAGAGGAGGAGAATCAAAAGAGGATACAACTGATGCATAAAGAACATTTATGTTGATGAAGAAGAGACAGAGCATGACAAAGGTTGAGGGAAGATGGATGACGATTAGCTCCTTTTACTCTTTAACCCTAGCACTTCACTCTGAACTGTAACTGTCAGACAGCGCGGTCCTGGCATACCCTCTATCCACTTATTTTACATGAGATAAAATGTGTGTGCGCGCGTGCGTGTGCGTGTGTTTGTGCGTGTGTGCGTGTCTGTGTGTATGTGTGTAGTTGCCCCAGCCTGCCAGCTGCCAGTGTGTAGCACTCAATCCAGCAAAGGCGAAGCCTAATTACAGACGCACGGCTACAGATTTAGCCGGCATGCTAACCATAACGGAGGAGCCAGCAGGGAGGGGATCGCTTGGAAAAGTCACGGCTGGACGGGAGCTTCACAAGAGCGGACCACAGGGACAAGGGAGGGGGGTACTCTATTTCAGGATCTGCAGCTCTCATTATTTATCATAGTACAAGTCTCTGCAAAAAGGAAGCAACCTACAATTGACTGCACACATTGGCGCAAACGGCAGAAGCTGAGCTAACCCCCAACCCTCCCACGCCCTCGTACTCAAGTCATGTATGTTGCTATCTACAAGCACGCAGCATTTCCCTCATATTTGTGCTCCAACATTGCCATAACTTTAACGCACTTGTCTCCACCGATGTAACAGATAGTTTGGGCAGGGTGACACAGAAAGCATAATAGGCTACTCATTACAGGGATGGATTCCTCTCGTGTCTAGCATATACTAAGCGAGATGGAAAGTTTTTCCAGGTTGTCAAGCTAAAACTCTCCATGCAAGTGTGTATGTATTTGACTGTGTGTGTGTGTGTGTGTGTCTGTGTGTGTGTGACGGACAGTTTGTGAAACCAGGGAGGGTTGGCAGTTAAACTCTGAGCTCACCCACGACTCTACCACTTCCACCCACAGTGTCCTCTATACAGCTGCTCTCACTGAGCCAAACTCACACTTCATCCTCATCCCTCTCTCTTTTTCTCTTTGTGCTTCTCTCTATTGCGCTTTCCCTCCCCTCATCCATCCATCCATCCATCTATCAATTCATCCATCTCTTTTTTTCAATTTGACTCCCTTCCCTACATCCAAACTTTCCTTCTCCTTCCCTCCATCTGTCTCTATTTTTCTCCGTTGCTACCCTCTACCCACCTCTTTCAGCATGTTCCTTTTTATGCAATCTCTTACCATTGGCAAGTATTTGGCTTACTATTTCAAATTTTAGGACTCTGACACAGCCTATCCCTGTACACACTCTCAGTGTAGAAATAATTATATTCTACAGTACACATGGATCATCCATTTGAGGGTCTACACACTGTATGTCTACTTAAACATGCCAGCTTATACTGAGAGGATGTAAAGACTGGAGGGGGGGGTGAGAGAATAAAGTTGGAAGGGGTAAAGGTTTGGTGTCTGCAGAGGCACAGTCGCAGTTACATTCACTCTGAATTAGTGTAAAAAGTTACTGTATGTTGAAGGTCAATAACTCCATAAAAATCATATTTAGCATCAACTTCAATTACCGTCTACCTAATCCATCAGCCATTTGTACGAAAAGATGATTCAGCGAGGAAAAGTCATCCACAAGAACAGAGGAGTTGACTCATAAACAGCTCATACAGTACTCAAAACCAGCTCGGTGTTTGTGCTCTGTTCATCAGGGATCAGTTAACCAGAAGTCACACAGTGTTACACCAGCCGTCTTTCATTGACGAAAAGAGGAAACTTGCTCTTAGAGTTGCAAACATTTTCTCTGAGACTCCCCTAAACTCGATCTGCTGACGCAGCTTCAACACTTCCCATCAGCATTATATTAAATGAAGTAACAACTTGTCCTCCTGAAGCTGCTCAACAGAATTGGCAAAATTGGCTTTTTTAGATATGGCAAGGACAATTGTGGGGATAGTGGTGGGTGCCAATTTTGTTGTGTGCCCTTAAAGCAATTTTCATCATTTAAAAATAGGCTTAGCTCCCCTTCAACCGGGACACACATAAACACATGCAGACACACTGAGGCCGCTTAAAGGTTCACAAGGTGTCTAACGGTTTTGTGCTTTGCAGCTAGCAAGTTAAAAATACTAGAAAATGTTGCCTTACCAAAGTGCAGAAGGTTTTGGCCAGAACTGCATTAGACTGATATTGTTTCTTAAAAAACAGGATGCAGATTTGCATCTTATATACTGTACAACTTCATTGTCAAAGTATGCTTTGTGTTGCATACTCTGTTGGACTACATCAAACAGATAAGTACAGGTTGTTTACTTCACAATGATGGAGGAAGTACTCAGATCTTTTAAAATAAAATAAAACTACATTACAAGAAAAAGCACTGCATTCAATAGATTGTTATTATGAATTCAACAATGTGTAAACTCCATATGCTGAGATGCATATTGGATTCATACTCAACGGAGTTGAGCCCTTTGGCTTAAATGAATAGCTGAATTTGTAATGTTGCATTCAAGATAAAAATGATGGAAGTGGTACTTTTACTTTTTCTACTTTTATCATTGTAACTTTTAAAAGTCCAACGTATAGTAATTTTCCCATCTAGCATTGAGATTGTATATTGCAATCAACATTCTTGCACCATGCAGTTCTAATTACATTTTGAGTACATGCATGAGGCGGAGTGGCAATCGGAAGAGTTAGGAATTTCCTGGTGGGCCGGTAGTGTTTGGACGGTGTTGTACTCTCTGGCCACAGCTGCCCACTGGTCAAACTAACCTGCACGGTGGGCTGCAAAAGCCTCTTATTTCCGAACATTGATCTCTCCCCTGCCCCCCGAGATGCCGGTGATCTACAAATCTTTTTGTCTAAAAGTAAATCTACTTTTTTTGTCCCACTCCGCCGCAGACTATATTAAGATAACATGTTTCCTTCTTCAATGTTGCCAGGGCTGGGAAGCTACAATATCCATTAGCAGCAGTAGCAGCACCTGTGTGTTTATCAAGTGACAGTAAAAACTTGAAAGGCAGAGCCGTATATCCTGTATGTCCCTTTCCGACTAAGGTATCTCAAGATGGCGCATGACTATGGAGAGTCAACCCCAGTTCATGCAAGCGCAAATTAAAAATTTCGAGCCAATAGGAATACTTGAAATTGATTTTCGTGGTCAATATTTATAAAAAAGGACAAGTTTGGGAAGGGAAATACAGATTTTGACAATAAACAACTACATAAGTTACACACTGGACCTTTAAGACGTATCCGTGCACTTCTGTTCTTATGGCTCCGCCCAATTTTGGATCCACTAACCAATGGATATGAAATCCGTTTCAGCAAATTATCCAATGAGAGTGTACACCTGTTCTAGGTTTACTTTTTTGTCTTTGTCAATTTCAACTCTGATGAAGACACTGTGGTGTCTGTTTGTACAATTACATAAAGGCTGCAAATCAGTCTGTATGCTGCAGTTCTCTTCTTTTCCCTTGGAAATGTTGTCTTTGAGCTGAGAGGCGCCTGATTCTGCTGCATACTGATGAGAAAATGCACAGAGAATGCACAGAGAATGTGTAAGCAGCCTTTTACTTTAAGCTGGATAAGGTGGTTTTTTTAACTTACTGTAGTTACTTTCCAGAACTGGTAGAGTACTCCACCTACAAGTGAAGATAGTAAGACAAAATAGTAGTTCCATGCAAATAAACAATCTCTATGTATACTTTTATATGCATCAAACCAATCAATCATTGTAAATTTCCCCTTGCAGGATTAATAGAGTATATATTATTATTATTATTATGATATTCTTATTCGTATTATTAATATTAGTATTATATTACTGTTTGTCATGTATACTTTGAAGTAACTTGTAGACCTGACTGGTACTGTACACACATGGCTGTGTTGATCTCTCATTAATTCAGTGAAAGAAACAAGTAAGAGGAACTGCAAGGAGTCATATGCATTTTTAAATTAGGGGGTTTATTTTTAAATGTATTAGTCCACAAACACACACAGCCTTATTAGATCTGTCTGCTTTGTCTACTTTTCTTAGATCCAGGTGGTGCAAATATGAAGCACAGCAAAATTATATTTTTAGATATAAAACTAAAACTTGCAGATAATGAAGATAAGTCTAACCCCAAATCTCACCTTGACAAGCAACGCCCACCACTGGTTTGAGTTCTACCATGTCAGCAGTGCAGTATGGGAAATGAGGAGTGGGTGGGTGTGTGTGACCCGGCGACCTATCAACAGCTCGCTTAGGGCCCAGCCGCACACCATCAACATCTCCCTGCGCTCAGCTCCAGCTCAATCGATCGCCCTCATTTTCACATATACAGAAGGAAGTTGCAAGACGTGTGTGAACTGGGGGAGGTGGAAAGGAAACTGCATCGCAGATGGTTGTTGTGTTTCTTGAACGCTCAACAGTTTACTCACCTTCTGGGCTTGTTATTAGTTTTACATGATGATTTTATGAGAGAGGACATGGTTATGGCTCACATCAGTACATCATATTAAACCTTATTGTTTACATGGTTGAGGTATAAAAAGTACATTTCTGCATTTAAATCATGCAGTGTTTTTTCTTACCTAGTGGTCTTCACATTAGAATTCAGTTTGAACATTCAGCAGCGTATTGTTGGAAACATTTTGCCCACACATTATTTAAATTGGATTTGATCTAAAAAGGATAGTAATGATAGTTTAGTTTTATAACTATCTGACATCATCAGGTGTAGGTCATCAGGGAGCTCCGTCAACACTTCAGAGAACAAGGTAAT
Source organism: Etheostoma cragini (assembly GCF_013103735.1). NCBI lineage: Eukaryota > Metazoa > Chordata > Actinopteri > Perciformes > Percidae > Etheostoma > Etheostoma cragini. Next base: position 16,915,924 of record NC_048422.1, read on the forward strand.
TATGTGAATCATCTACTGAAATACACTGTATCTTCACGTGAAAAATGTACTTACAAACCACAATATTATAGTTTGCACTGTGATCATATGTGAGAGATATTACTATGCTGTTTTTCTCTACGGGTTGTGCCAGTGTCAGCCCAGTTTTACATTTATTAGTTCGCTGTTCTTTAGTTATTATAGGAGCAGGGTAAGAAAACTTTAATACAGTACATTTAATTACACTGAAATTGACTATGCATGATTTGTACATGTTAAATCAATTTAGTTTGAGTTTGATTTCTGGAAGTTATGTGATTTTTGACCCAGAGGGGGCTATGTTCTCGGACCTGACGCACGTAGATAAGAAATGCAGCTCGGTCCTTTATGACTCATTGGTGACTTTTTGCAGCATTTCTTATCTTACTGCGTCAAGCAAGTGCACCTTATAGGGCTCAATAAATTAGGTTTTCCACTTAAGTGTTCTTTTTATCAAACAGGAAAGCAGTCTTGTTGTAAAAGATCTTATTCAATTGCACACAATTAACTGTTTTGTTAGAAAATGTATCTAAAAAAACTGAACCATGATCTGTGAACTTCTTCATACTTTGTAGAAAAGGTAGAATCCGTATTCCCCCTATAAATGCTGAGGTTAGGCCTCGCTCATATCAGGTGTCAGCATCTTGAATAACAAATTGAAAAAGAGAGCGAGTCAACGCTCTTTTTGTGACTGTGACCTCGGACGACTCTGATAATGTCATTATCACAGCAGGCTAAACATAATGCACATACAGTACAAGAGATTGGCAAAGGGTGAATCGCTTATCTGTTTTCCTGATGCACTATTTACTCTGGTTAGGGTGCAAGGTAGAATAAAAGACTGCGACATAGTTTTTGTCTTGTGCTCTCTGGTATCAAAATATATTTCATTGTACATTTGGTGTATTTGATTGCAATGTTAGTGTGTTGCAAAATGTAGCCAACAAATTGGCAACTGTGTGTATCATTTCTAATTTAATTAATGCACATTTGCACACATATGTTAAGCACCAGTGAAATGTTTTTTAATCAATAAACTATCTAACATCTAATATCTAACACAAAAAGATTAAGTAGGTCAATTTGTGCAATTTCCCCATATTGTCCAGTATCTGCAGTGGTTGTTGATTTTTCTACCTTTCCTACCAACATTTAGCGTTGGTCTCTTTTATCCATGATTGTTTACGGTGGAAACCATGTGTTTATTATTGTAATCACGTCGACAAAGGTCCCCTTGCCTTCACTGGGTACGTTTTTGAACCCAAACCATTTCCTTTCTCTAACAAGTTTCTTCCTAAAACTAACCAAACCTTAACCAGCTCATTGTCAGATCATAAAATCTGTTTTCTGTTTTCCAACATGAAGCACTTTTGGATGGAACACAGACAAATGCTGTTTGTTGTCCAATCAGCAGAACTAAGGCATACTTCATTTTTGTTCCTTTCCTTTAATAAGGGCTTAAATGTGTCATTCTGTAGCGCAGTAATACATGACGTATTCCGTCGTTACAGTTTGAGGACTTGTTAGATCTGGCTATAGGGCCTCGGGTACAATACCGAGAATAGATATGCTTGTAATTCCCAGAAATTCTTGCAAAAATCTCTCTTGTTTCCAGAAACAAACTCCTGCAGTATTGTTAGCTGTGTGTGCTTGTGTGTCCACATACTGAAGGATATCATGTGTAATTAAACAAAGACGCCTTCTCTGACCCTCATTACCACTTGTACACAACTGTCATAACTATTGTCCCACCTAAAACTGACATTACTACAGCAGTTTAACCTTTCATCTTACAATTACTACTTCCATGCTAAAATGTCCAGTTAAAAATTAGCTGTGTGTCAAAGTTTTTAGATTAGGTGAAAAATGTGAAACCTGAAAACCTAATCTACGTAGATGCAAAACAATCCTCCAACTTCTCAAGCTGCATGAATGACACATAAATATGGGCTGCAATGGATAACCTATCCCTGCCTATGTGCTATGAATGATTACCACGTACTGTAATCATGCAAATGTAAAACAATAACATCTGAAATGCATTCATTTTATGTTTAATTATCGGAAGTTCTATTTTTAAAATCAAACTCCTTTATGGGGATAAATCCTGGCGAATTTGTTAAAACAAATACATATTATAAATTGAATCCTTATTCTCAGGAAAAATAAAATCCTATAACCTTTTTGGCGAGTGGAAGATAAGAGACAACCCACAAAACAATTAGCAGTGTGCTAAATGTCTTGAGATCACCTGTAATGGATAGAGAAGATGATTGAAGCATAATCTGTAGAAAGCATTTTGTACATGTGTTACCAGCGGTTGAATAGCGTGTTTATTTTATGTTTGATATATTGTGGCATCTTATAATCCTATGTGGGAGGGGCCATATGTTTGTCATGACGGAGGTAAAAATAAAAACTAACATACTATAGTGACTCAGAAAGGGTCCATCCAACACGACGGATACGTTTACTTTTGATACTTGATAATACATTTTTCCAATGATACTTCTGTAATTTTATACAGCATACGTACAATTTTGAATGCAGAAATTTAATTTCTTGGATATTTATTTATTGACGTTGCTTTTAGAAGTCTTATGTGGAACTGCACATACATTACAAATGGTACATGCCATGCATCTGTTGCTGATACAGTGTCACAGCTTTCTCTGACACATGTCACACAATCAGTACAGTAGCTTTAAGAAAAGATTATATTCTCATTCAGCCAGATATATAAGTGACAGGTAAGAGAATTTTTCCTTAGCTGGTCTGAAATTAACCTGAAATCAAACAGAACAATGGTGGCATACTGTAGGTCTGTTCTCCTGTGAGTGACACATCCTGCTGAGTGTTGCCTTAAAATAACCATTAGTTTAAGGTAAAAAACAATCTACCAGTCTTAATGTGTATTTTACATGCGGTATACCAGTTAGTCCATACATTTTACATACATTTTTCTGGTACACACATTTCCCCTGTGCCTGCACTGTACATAGCTGCTGTATTGTGTGGTGCGAAGTAGCTCTAATCAGCTTTTACTTCCTAGGGCATGAGCCTCTGGCCGACGGCACAAAAGGCCACACTGGGACCACCAAAATCCTTCCTGGGCCATTAAATACCACAATATACACACAAACACATGCTTGCACACACATACAAACACTGTCATATACAAACACACACACATACAAACATACACATTTTTGGATTGCATACTACCGGATCTAGATTTCGATGGGTCTGTCATACTATTTGTTAAATAGTTATAATGGAGTGTATTGACACAAAGCTTTATACCTTTATTCTAACCACCATTTGTTACATTTTTATGTTATATTTTTTTATAATAAGCTTTACCTCCTAATCATTTGATAAAAAAGTAAAAGAACAAAACTTTTATTTTACTCCTTTGTTCATCTTTCAGTGCCTTGATTCATTTGGTTTAGATCGTTGGTTTTCTCTTTTTTGTTGAGTTTGCTAATTGGTGTGCTTTACTAATGTTTCAGGTTGTTATTTATTTAAAAAAGTGTATTTTATCTTTTTGTTGTTTTTAAAATGATATTGGGCAAATTTGTTTTTGTAAAGCCTCACTAAACTGTCAGTAAACGAACTATTTAAGTTTTCTGGGATGTTTAAAAAAAGGTTAAGTCATAAGTGAATGGAAATTAATCTTATCTTGAATAACAAACCCAAAAGCCCCCATCAGTAGTACTCAGACGGTTCAGCTCATCTTTGTTGGTGATGAGACCACCAACCATTACCCTGGAATTCCAGAGTTCTTGCAAGAGCACAATTGGAATTTGCTCAGCGAGTTACTCTGGCATCGAGTAGTGCTGCACATCAATTATACCCTCGTAGCCGAGCTGCGGCAATCACATCGGTGTATCTGATATAGGCGGGCGAGCTAAAAAGATGACGACCAATCTACCAGTTAGCTCCACTGGTAGCTCAGCGTATGAGCTCTGAATGCCTCACTCCACCTATTGTTGTGATTGGTCGTAGTGTTATGTGTACACTGAGATTTTCAAATACACACTTGGTGCCGACCCTCAAGATGAGCAATTTTTATTATTTTGCAATTTTATTTTTAATGCCAGAACTTTCGGATTTGGATCTGGATTTCCAGGCTAACAATGCAATAGGCACAATTATTGATGTTCAAACTTCTGCATCGAGAGTACAGAGATGGGGTCATCTTGTATGTTCTATCCTGCACAAGCTGCTAAAGCTTTCATCAGGAAGTCCAAAAACCACTTGCAGATTTTGACGTTTTCATAGTGTTTCTTCTTTTTCCGAGAAGATCAGTAGAATACCCGATGTGGGTTTTGCTATCTATTGCATTTTTTGCAGATGGATGTGAAAGGGGCGGGCTAAAGTTTCTGGGTTAGTAATGCCGCATGGCTGTGTCAGGCCATTATGAGGTGGGCCTTTCCACTTTGTGTCCGAGTCACACACTGATAGCAAAAATGAGAAGAATGTATATATGATGACCCCCTTAGATTAGAAAAGATGGAGCGTGCATTGCGTGTATGTAAGTGTACTTTCCTTATGCTTGGTTGTGTATTTTAAAGTCCACCTGTAGTTAAATTTTGCTAAGAAATCATGGTATGCCGTTTATCCTTGTTTACTGTTTGAAAATTGTAATTTCCATAAAATTGTGATTTTTTTTTTTGTTGCACTTTTTTGTAGCTGCATTGATGTGCACAATTTTTTGTTCCCACATGAGTTGCAATATCTGCTACACACACAACATGTCCTACCCAGTCTCAACCACTCTGAATAGCATTATAAAGGCCTACTACTTGATTACAGTAGCTTGGTCGGATTTGTCAGTAGGACATTTTAGTGGTTGCCATGGTGCACATGGAACTAAGATCTGATCGGGGTCGTGCAGGATAAAGACTCACAGTAGGCAACGTTTGTGTGTGTGTGTGTGTGTGTGTGTGTGTGTGTGTGTGTGTGTGTGTCAGCAGCAACCAGCAGTCTCACCAGCTTCCCTTTACTCTTTCCATGTCCTCATCCTTCCACCCCTCCCCTTGCGAAGCCTTTCCTGCTTGCCTGAGAAGCAGAGACATGGCCTGGTGGCGTTGACCTCACCCTCAGACCCCCAGGAGACACTGACCATTACTGTGCTTCTGGCTGTCTCAATCCAGTCAGTTATCCCTGCTCAGACAAAAATAGCATCCAACCCCCCCCCCCATCCTCTGCCTTTTAGCAGTCACATATGCCCTTACCGCTGTCTCTGTCATTGTTTAATAGGAAAACTGGTGGAGTGTTAATGGCACAGCACAGGCTTTACAAAACGTATTCAGTAAAATAAAACCGGAACAGGAAAGACAGATGTGTGATGGCACTGATTTTTGCCATCACACTGCAACATCAGCAAACAATATGCTTATTTTTTATTTTCCAGTCTTTCTCTAAGCTTTTTTGTAAAATTTTGAATATTTTAATTGTATCCAACTTTTAATCTTTAAATGTTAATATTTAACAGTGTTATTTCAAAGGTAATATGTTTATTTTATGTAAAATCTAAAAAATAGCTTTAGCCATGAGATAAATGTGGTTGAGTAGAAGTATAAATTAGCAAAAAATGGAAACACTATAGTATACCCTAAAAGAAATTACTTCAGTGCATTACTTGTGTAAATGTACCTATTTTTTCTTTCCAACACAGTGTTTAAATGATGCACACTGTAATCATTTTTAGCACTGGCGCAGTGGACACCTCTGTGTTCAGCTGGTCTGTCGCTGCTGGACTCTGCTTGACAAATAGAGAGGAGGATGGTGTTGTGAAATAACATGGGTAACAAACAGGTAGGCACAAGAAGCAAGTCTGGACGGAATTAATTTATAATATGTCTTATCATTGTTGTAGTCGGGACGACCTAGAAACCAAGACCTGTCTCCCACATTCACTTTCTTGGGAGTGTGTGTATAGGGGGCAGGGGGAGTCGGGTTCACAGTAACACATTTCAAATTAGATATAAGTCAAGTTATTGGTTGCAGTTGTAAGTTTTAACACATAGGCACAAGTCAGACAATACACAGGCAATTTAGCGAAATCCCTGCAGTTGTGTCCTCTTTATCAGAGATTGAGACAAGACCGAGTAAAAAAGGCGGTTGATTCCAAGACCGAGACCTTCTAAAGTTGGTCTTAAGACTGTTCTTGAGACCAAGACTGATCTTGAGTACTACAATACTAAATACTCCTAAATCTGCCAGTGTGTTGTTCTTCGAGTGTTGGGGCATCTCGTGGGATTCAGGCAACAGGAACCCCTGTTATCACTGAAACAAAAAGAAAGAAATAAAAAGGTCATGAAGTGTAATGTTATGAAGGTGATAAAGATCTTTGACTGAAGCACTGAAATGTTGGTTAGGCGTCTGAGTAGTCTTGTGAGGACAGAGGGTACATTCGTGATCTGCAAAAACAGTTTTAGCTGGTTGTCTCTAGATATTCTTAGCACAAAGTGACAGAATCCTGTCTGGCTCCGTGAGATAGTGTCTGGAAGAGATGGTTGTTGTAAGTAAGCCACAGGTGGTAAAGATAGAACAATAGAAGGCTGGCAGGAAGGAGGGGTGTCCAGAGTTTCATTATCAACTCACTTTACAGTGCAGGAGTTATCAGTATATGAGTTGACTTTATAGATGCACCAGAAACTGCTGGGAGAGTGAATTGTGTAAAAAAGTTGGGAATTCTGGCAACTCACTTGCTGTATCACATACTGAATAATGTTTGCCCTACACATGGAATATATGCAAGAAATGACAGTATTATAAAAACATTTCTAGAGTAACCACAACTACCAAGATAAGTGGTATTTGAAATCCTTACATTTTAGGACTGAAAATTAATGATTTTCTAACCTCTCACTGTTTTACTTTTGTATGCTTTCATTAGCAAGACAGCAGTTTATTTCAGAGCAAACAAAATATGAACCTAGTAGTTAGACTGAGCAGAGAGAGCACACAAGACAAATAAAAACTACAGAAACTTCATTAAAGGGAATTATTGTATCAAAAGTGTCCTCACATTTGCATCCCTACCAGTTTTTACTCATAATATAAAATACACGGTATTTACCTACTGTACTTTTTCTTGAATGGCTGACTAACTTTTGTTAAACATCATTTTTGCTCTTGTTTTTTAGCTCTGGATGGCAGTGAGAGTAATTCAATGTTACCCCTTATAATAACTGACTGAATAATTGACTGATAAATAACAAACACCCTTTGAGACTTACAGTACATAAAAATTTGAAACTGAACAATCACAAACTCAATGGCCGTAATAACAAATGCACGAGAAAAATGTTGCCTCAGTTAGCGTGCCCCCTAAATCATTTATTGTGAGCCCTGCAACCCAAATCCTCCCCAAAAATGAATTGAACCAAATCTATTTATGCATTCACTTCATATAGTCTGTGGACCATTACATTCTGCATTGCAAATAGGGGTGCAAGTAATGAAGCTTATGCAGCGCGAAAAGGCCAATTACTCTAGTGTGTGGTGGCTTGGAGTAGAGTGTGCTTGGGCTCCCTCCAGGCTAGAGACAGAGCCTAGTAAACACCTCATCAGCTGATGAGACACACACAGACATACACACACACATACACACACAGTGCTAAAGATTGTCATAGAATGGCGATTGTGAAACACAAAAAAACACAATCTCCAATTAACATTGTACATGTGTGTATAGACATGCAGAAATGCACATGTATAGCCTACGTGGGTAAACATAAATGCACATGAGAGGTATTAAAACATGCATAGATTAGCAGTAAAACACTGTGTATACAAATGATCCAACTATCTGCATAGTAACAACAGTAACTTTGCCAGTGGATGAGTTGGTAGAAGAGGAAAGAAGAGGCGGAGAAAGACATGAGCCTTGTATCCCTCCTTTGTGTCCTCTAATACTTTATATTATTTCTGTCCATTTGTCTTATCCTGAATAAGGACTTGTTGTGTCTTGTTTTATGTGTGTTTTTTTCATTTTATTCAACAGAGAAATGATGAAATCTGTAGCTGAGAAAAGCAAATAATGTCGGAGATGAGAAAAAATTGAGGAGACATGAATAGGAGGAGAAGAACAGGGGAGACGTGCAGCAGGAGGCCACTTGTGCCACCAGTTGCAGAGGGTCATGGTGGGGGAGGTGAAAATTAAAGCACACGGGCGGCGTCTTGCACCTCGGTCCAGACTGAACCCCTTCCCTTGCCCTTGGTTTTGTGTGTGTGTGTGTGTGTGTGTGTGTGTGTGTTTGTGTGTTTGTGTTTGCGTGTGTGTGTGTGTGTGTGTGTGTGTGTGTGTGTGTGTGTGGTGGAAAGGTTGGGGGGATCATGGGTGGTAGAGGGGTCGGGGGGGATGATGGGTGAGGGATATCTCGGGTCCGTGGACATGCACAGGTGACTCACTAGTGTAGCTGCTGTCTAACACGCTGCATATTTCAGGAGTATCATCATGGGGCGGAGGGGCCCTTGAGCATGGGGTGTGCCATGTGCATCCCTGTTCGGCGCACAAATTATTCTGATGTCTCTTTGTGTAGAGCAGGGAGTGTGGACTGCACTTTAGCACAGATGCAGGACCTGTTGGTTGTGTTGAGAGACAAGTGTGTAAACTTAATTAGTTGTAATCATGCTGTTAAAAATTCTTCTGAAGACAAAAGAGGGCTGGCCTATTTTTCAGCAACCACAATTATATACACATGAAAATTATGCCACCTTTGGAGCTTAGAGGAAACACATTTAAAATAACTTAGTGTTTATAGGACATGGAAGATACTGTATGTGATGCATGCAGGTTTTTTAGATGGTTATGCATTAACAAAATTGAGAGTCTATAGCCGTGCTACCCACTCTAGGTTGTACTACTGCGCTAAATGCTAACATCATCAACCTAAGATGCTAACAACCAAAATACTAAAATGTTGATATTTAGCAGGTTCAGTGTTCACCACGTTTAATATCCAAGCTTAGTGTATTAGCATGCCAACATTTGTTAATTAAGACTCAATACAAAGCACAGATGAGGATGATGGGACTGTCATTAGTTTTGCAGGTACTTGGTCTTAAACCAAATATTGATAGGGACAAATTGAACATTTTGACCTGATTATAGCGCTAGATGAAAAATCAGACAATATATTACAAATCATCCTGTGGGAAACACAAATGTCATTACACGTCAGGGCAATCCACCTAATTGTACATACATAGTGCAACATCATAAAAAAAAAACATATACAGTAGTATATCATATAACTATGTAATGTTGAATTATAAGGGGTATGAAGAGGCCAATAATCACACAACAAAACAAAAAAGTACAGAAATTGTACAATTTCCAAAAGGTTTTAATTTGTGATAAGCATTTTACAGACAAAAAGTAAAATGTAAAAATAAAAAATTGTCTGTGTGTGTGTGTGTGTGTGTGTGTGTGTGTGTGTGTGTGTGTGTTTCACATCCATCTTGACCTATGTGACTCAGCATGGGTTTTTGTGGTCATTTAATCGGGATGCCCTAGCACATAAACCATAATCATCTCCCTTTCCATGTCTCAACATTAAAGGGTGCTCATTTTTTCTACCATGTAATAATAGGGAACCTCCAATTCATGCCTTACAACAGCTTGTAACTTTGTACAAATCACATGCCCATCAAAAAGCTGGCGTTTCTCCGCTGTTGTTTATTTCACTTGCTTTGGTGGCTATAAAAACTTGAAAAAAAATACTTTAACAGAATTCTAAAAGATTGTCTATAAATTTGTTGTTGTTTGTTGAAGTCAGTGAGTTGGCATGGATATCAAAAGGAAGTAAAATGGAAATCAAGAGGGAGAAAGGGACAGATAAAAACTGACGATGAAGGTCAGTGTTGCAGACAGGAGTGACAGGACACAAATCTCTGAGAAACACTCCAAATACAGCAACAGGAGGACAGGAAGGAGGGAGTAATATCTCTGCCTCACCAGAAGAGAGGAGGGTGGGGAGAGCTTGGTCCTTACAACCACACACACACACACACACACACACATGGACACAGGCGCGTTTCCATGCAAACAACTTGGCCATGCCGGGCGGTTAGGTGGGAGGATGTAAGGGAGAGGGCTACACCCTAGTGCGAAGCTTTGTTGTGTGACACATAGACAGCCCACCCTAGCTTTCCCACCCCTATATTTGGCCTTGAATACAATTGCAGGTTTGAGAGTGACAAATCGGATTGCAGGCAGGCAGACTCAGACAAGGGCAAAATTACATGAGTGGAAGGGAAAGCCACTGTGGTGGGTTGGCTGTTTTGCAACAATATTTTAGATAAGAAAGTAATTGTTCCCCACACAGTAAAAACTATTCAGGTAATGTATTAAGCTTTAAAATCATAAGCAGTGTGTGTAGTTCGAGGAATTTGGTCACTATAATCAATAATGAATGGGAGAGTGTTTTCTTTCTGTGTTCATCCAGTGATGGGTTGTTTTTCGGTCCATTCTGTAAGCTGCTATCCAACCAGTGCATGCTGGGGTAGGCTACAGATGCCTGAGGCATTTAGAAATACGAATTAACACATTCAGGCTAATGTCATTTATCTCTGTGGTTCCAATACAAATCATCTTGTTTAGATATAAGTTTCCATCCATCCATCTTCATCCGCTTATCAGCTATGGGGTCGTGGAGGCAGCAAGTCCAGTAGGGGACCCCAAACTTCCCTTTTCAAGCCACATTAAGCAGCTCCGACTGGGGGATCCCGAGGCGGTTACAGGCCAGGTTGGAGATATAATCTCTCCATCTATTCCTGGGTCTTCCTCGAGGCCTCCTCCCAGCTGGACATGCCTGGAACACATCCCTAGGGAGGCGTCCAGGAAGCATTCTTACCAGATGCCCGAATCACCTCAACTGGCCCCTTTCGACGCGAAGGAGCAGCGGCTCTACTCCGAGCTTCTCAAGGATGACTGTGCTTCTCACCCTATCTCAGAGGAAGACACCACCCACCCTCCTGAGGAAACCCATTTCGGCCACTTGTACCCTGGATCTCGTTCTTTTGGTCATGACCCAGCCTTCATGACCATAGGTGAGGGTAGTAACAAAAACTAACCGGTAGATCGAGAGCTTTGAGTTCTGGCTCAGCTCTCTTTTCATCACAACATTGCGATAAACAGAATGTAATACCGCACCTGCTGCGCCGATTCTTTGACCAATCTCACGCTCCATTGTCCCCTCACTCGCGAACAAGACCCCAAGGTAAACTCCTTCACTTGGGGTAAGGACTCATTCCCAACCTGAAGAACGCACTCCATTGGTCCAGTGAATGGTTCACTGGGTCAATATAATTTTGGTCTGTAAATTTGACAAATCCACTATGATTAATAGACTTGATTTGCATTTTTAGATTTTGTATTTAGGCCATCTCATACTAATAAAACAAAGACATTGTGAACATAATTTTAAAGAAAACATAAGATAAACTCAGTGAGTGGTTCCTACAGATCCGAAAACAATTGATTTGGAGAAACTTTATTGAAACGTAATTAATTTGTGAAAACTCAAATACAATCAAGTTTTTTAAAATGTACAGCTTAAAACTTTTTTTTTTTTTTAGAATAAAATAAAATCAAACTATATTTCAATCAGGAACACTCTTGTCATAGATTAAACAATGTATTGTTCCCTGGAACAGCCACGCAGCATTCTAAGCTGAACAGGGATCACTATGCAGAAACCACATTGGGTATAAAAGTGAGCTAAAAGAAATACATTGAAAATGATTTAAAAGTCCTGTTAGGACTCTGAACTAGAAAGGTGGAGGCAACGCATTATCAGCTGCAGCAGCTGCAGCAGTGTCAGTTTAGCAACCAATGAGAAGGGAGTCCTATTTAGAAGGGCTGCCTTAAAGTGAGAATGGTTGTGATTGGTGTTTGTTCTGCAAGGAATGATAATTCAATCAGCAAACATATGACCTCCGTGTCCTGCATGAACTAAGCTTAATGAATTTGGATAGCTGGTTTTCAAAATAAGATATTTCTATGCCATACTTGAACTTGAGTAGGCTACATGTCACAGTTAGCATCCAGCTGCTTATAAGATTCAGATCCTTACAGCCTTTCTTCTTATCTTTGATAAGTTATCTTGTCCTATTTCCATTTTTCTTTTATGTAAAGGAAAAAACTAGTTTGCATTCTGAAAAGGAAACTAAATTACATGTCATTGATTTGTTTTTGCAGCATAGACAGACATACAACACTTTTTTTCTCTAACCACATTTGAAAAATAAAAGGACTATAAAAAGCAGCAATCATTAAAACCTGTCTACAAAATTAGAACAGAAAAAAACAGCAACACACACACCAAGGATTTCTGTCCTGCAGTCATGTTTGTCCGTGCATTGTTTTTTGCTTATTTATCAAGCCTTGTGTTAAACCTTTTATCCATGTGTGTACATATGAATGTACAGTAAGGCTGTGCTTGTGCCGTGTGACTGTGTGTGTGTGTGTGTGTGTGTGTGTGTGTGTGTGTGTGTGTGTGTGTGTGTGTGTGTGTGTTAGGGTAATTATACAGTAGTGGACTGGTGGTGGGACAGTAAATCAAATGTAGGATGATTTGGATTGGTCTGCATTGCCGGCAGCACTCCTTGCCCTAACCGGTCATCAGGGAGGGATACACTCTTAGAATAAATACTGTGTGTGTGTGTATGTGTGTGTATGTGTGTGTGTGTGTGTGTGTGTGTGTGTGAGAGTGTGCGGGCCTGCGTGCGTGCGTGCATGCGTGTGCACGAATGTATTCGTATGTTGGTTGTGTGTCAGCAGAGTTCCTCACCCAAACAGGTCATGAAAAAGGGACTCTGACTGCTGCCTTTCCACCGCAGCGGCCACTCAGCCTGCAGCCGCACAGCTAGCTGCAATTAAAAACACTCTCCACAAACCCAGAGTAAAAGAAATATTTCAGTGCATCACTCACAATCTAAAAGCATTTTTCAAATTTTATGAGACGGCCCTGCCTATATTTTTTTGGTTGTTATCTTAGAGGGTTACAAATTACAAAAAAAACAGCGTATTTCCAGCAGTGCAAATAGTTTTGGTTTTATTTGTCCAGAATTTTGAGATATGTCTTCAGTGGTTGAATGTCATTTACTTTAGTAAAAGAAGCCATACCACAATGTCAAAATACTCCATTACAAGTAAATAGCTTGCATTTATAACCATACATAAGTAATATCAGACATATTACAGAAGTATCAGTCAAGTCATTTGAATTACTGTACTTTATAGTTTGGAGGTTTATTCTATAAAGTGACATTTTATGGTAAAACAGATCATATACAAAGTAGTAACAAAAGCTTTAAACTATACTGTACAGTATTTAGTGGAGAAAAAATGTCATATTTCTCTCTGAAATGTATTGAAGTAGAAGAAGAATATATTTTTAATGCTCTGTACATTGAGAAGTATATATATATATATATATATATATATATATATATATATATTATATCTTAAGTGTTTGTATGTGCGTGTGTGTGTGTGTGTGTAATCGTTAGGATGATGTAACTGCCACTTCTGCCAACACATAAAACGTGACTGACTACAAAACTAAAAAATCTGAAACATAGGCATGTTCCAGCATGAGTCACACAAGCACACATACTCTGACACACACATTAACGCATGCACGCAGGCATACACGCACACACAAACACACTTACACACACAGACTGTTGAAATGATTGGAACCAACGATTATTGGCATAAACACTAATCAGCTTGCACATTGTGTCAGTGTGTGTTGTTTACCTCTTCCTTTAAAAAGAATAAATGTGAAACTTGGATGCATAATCCATATTGCAACATTGTGTGTCTTTTTGTACCACTTGTTCACAATGAAAAGAAACCCACACCCTGTCCCTGCAGCACACACAGCCTATTAAGCACCATGCCTTTATGTATGGGGGTGGTTGACTGAAGCCAACACACATGCACGCAAAACGTGCACAAAAACGTTGATGTGCACTTGCTCATATCTTTAGCCACAGCTACAGTGCAGCCCCTCGCCATGATGACCACGGGCCAACCGCAGAATGCACACATTTCGTCTTTCTCTCCAGGACTGACTTATGGGTCTAATGACGCCTCACAGGTGCTTCAGTACTTCAAGCTTTGTCCAGACTTCAATAATAGCAGCCATGTCTCTTGAATGGAACCCCAAAGTGTGAAATAAATGAATAAAAAATGTATTACATAAATGTTTGATTACATTGTGTAAAATCATTTTTAATCAAGTTTGTATAGTTTTTTTAAAGTCATGATGGCATAACACTTTTATTTCATGACACTTTTTATTTCATAATCTAAGCAATCTTGACATCTGCTACCAGATTTAGCCAGTTAGCTCTTGATTACTAGAGCAACACAAATGTTAAAGTGATTCTGAATCAATTATCTAGCTTCTACTGTAATAATCACATGGTTGTCAGAAACATGCCCTTGTATTTACTTAGCTTATCAAGACTGCAAAGTTGTGTGCTTGGTTATTACTCTGCAGTTTTAACGTCAGCAGCAAACATTAGCTAGTTATTCTGTGAGGTAGCCTACTTCTTTTACATTTTGAATTTGAAAATGACCCTCAGCGAAAGACATAGTTATGTGAAGCTCAAAAAGACCTGTGGTCACTCTAGCCAACAGGAGCTAGCTAACGCTGCTAACACTGGCTCATGGTGGATTTAACATTGAACACTCCAACTCTTAGGTGTATTTATGTGTTTTTGATTAACCCAGAATACAGAACTAAGTGTGAAGGATTCCAGGTTGGGTTATTGCACCACTGCCACACAACAGAAATCAGTGCATATCAAAAAAAAGAAAAACAAATTCAACTTAATTTAAAATTCCTCATTTGTTGAGCTAACAAAGCTTGTATTTCTTACATGATGCAGGGGTGGTTTTAAAAATAACTCTTATAAAGAGATATGCCAGTGAATGCCATAGCAACTCTCAATTTTAAGAGCTCACCTGAGTGAGCCATCTGATGACAATACCTTTATTTGCTTTAGTTGAAAAATTCAGCCCTCAATAGACAGTTGAGCTAACCTTGTTTGAATATAAAGTGATGTGATCTTTCAGCGTCGGCTGACAGGATCCACTGAATTTTGGAAATACAAAATAAGTAATTTGAACCATTATTGTACCTTTAATTTGAGCTTTTCAGCTTTGTGTTGAGTTCTGCTAATTGCATGAATTAACTTGGCTATTATGATCACAATAACTGGTGATAAAAAACAAACACAAATACCAACAAGCTAAGTAGCGCACACGTTACTGAACCTTTTGGACTTTTACCTATTTTTTTTTTTGTTAAAAATGGAAAGATTAAATTAATCAATTAAGTTAACTTAATTAACTACAATAGAAATACCATCCACATGCATATTTTTGAGAAGTCCAGAAAATAAATATGTTTCAGCATCTGTGAGAACTGCATTAAAATGATTGCACACACAACAAACACACAACACAAAAATACAGAAAAAGTGAGGATTTTTAATTAAAAGGTCCAAAGGAGCCCACAGTCTCTAAGCCTTGTGTGGGATGTAGTTTGGCTGGGCATGAACGCATTATAACCAGACACACTCCTTTCATTTTCCCCTCCCAGACACACACACACACACACACACACACACACACACACACACACACACACACACACACACAGATGTTATGTTGGGTAATTTTAACACTCTGACCCTCATACTATCACTCTGTGCACTGTACAGTTCAGACAAGGTCAGTTACTGGGATGAGATTTCTGCTGTAACACCCATAGTTAGAGACCTCCTGCTCAACACACACACACACACACACACACACACACACACACACACACACACACATGCACACAGGGAAAGGAGTTGATGTGAAACCATGTAGCCACATCATGCAAGGTAATATGCATGGGAAAACAAGTTACTTGCTGTTGTTAAAAGCTACTTTTTATCAAAACAGAAGACAGCACATCAGACCTCATTCATATCAGCAAACAAAGAGCAGGAAACCCAGAAAACGACTAAACAGCGAATGAGACGTATTTATATTGACTTGACATTTGTAAGATAGACACAGTTTACAAGCAATTGCTGATCAAATTATACAATGTGAAATTGTGGTTTTAGCTAAATGAACAAATATCATAGCGTGCTTCACAAGGGAGGTCAAATACACATTTAAATTGGAGCATTGTTACACAGAGCTATAAATACAATTTGTATTTTTTTCTACTTTCCTTTTGTCTCCAAAGGGTTGAAATTACTCTAGCACTTACTCATGTCCAGACAGCAATAATACCACTACTGCATAGCTCATAAATGAAAAAGACTAGACTAGATTAAACTGCCAAGCGCATTGACACTGGGGAGATGGTATAATGTAAAATCAGTGAAGGCTGACTTAAAATAACAGGAAACATGTCATCAACATCTGTCACGAATGCTCATACCAAGTTAGTGCAACAAATTTAAACAAACACATTACATCGTTTTGGGTCGTGTCTGTTTTGGAAAAGTGGTTGCATGAAAATACAGATCTGGAAGGAAGACTAAAAGTATGTACTAAACAAGTTAGCATGTTTTTGTGTGCTTATGTTTATACATTTTTAAATATCTATAAGCATCTTAATTGCTAGATGTAGTTTTGGTGCAAAAAGACTTTAGCCGTGTAGTGACCCTGATATAACGTGTAAATGACTGAAATGGTCTTTTTCTCTGTGTCTGTTTTCAGTTGCAACTTTGTTGTGACATAAACTAACACTGTACAATATTAGGAGCCTTTGGGTTTTTATAATATAGACTTTGATATAATATAGACTTTTGAGAGTTTTAAATGATGTTTTTAAAACAAAATGAACAGATATCTTAAATGATCATTTAGGAAGTTAGGTAGGATGTTAAGAAAACCAAATTAATCAAATCAAGTCAAATGAATCTATTTTTTGAACAGTTCGACAACACTGTACAGCAGGAGTTTCTGGAAGCCTCAAATCAGTAAAGTCCCTACCGAGCCAGAAGCCCTCCAACAAAAGTCAGAGGAATCATTATGTTGACATAAGAAAAGAACTAGAAATAACATCTTTCTGTGAGAGAATGTTTTTTCTCACTTGCAACTATCAAACTATTGTTGAAGGTCACAAAAGTCCCTCCCTCCCTCCCTCCCTCTCGTCCTTCCACCGTCCACCCATCCCAGTACCCTCCTGCACCTGATATTATTATCACCCCCCCAACTCCAACTACTCCTCCGCCCACTATCCCTACTTTCACCCTCCCTCCTACCCCTGCTGCTCATCACCTCTTCCTCTGGTACCTGTCACATCTCTCACCTCTCCATCCTTTACTCTCCCTCACCCTCTTACTATCCTCTCTCCTCGGTCTCTCTGCATATCTGTCCCCTTAGTCACTCAGTTTTTTCTCCTCTACCTATTACTGTCCCTGTGGCTCTCTGTGAACCCCTCCCTCTCTGTCCCTCTCTACTTTCTGACACTCTATGTCTCGCTGTTGAACTTCCTTCTGTGTTCCATCTGCCCTTTTCCCACCTCTCCCACTCCCTTCCAGCAACCCCACCTACTCAACGGGTGCTCACCATACAGGCAGGCGGGCACACACACGGCCTGGAGCTGTCAACGCACTCCTCAGACGGTCCACGCTCTACTGCAGTTCAACAGCAGGGGGAGTGTCAGGCTGCAGGGGAGACGACAGAGGGGGGTTGAGAGCAGAGCAGCCCTTGGTCCCTGGAGAGGAAAGCTGAAGGACAAAGTAAGTTGAGTTTGATCTGTTACTTTGTCTGAATTAGTAGAAATACACCCCTCTTTTCTGCACAAACAAACCTGTAAATGACCCGTAATAACCAAAATAAAACATTACAGTTCTTGAGTCGTTTTTGATTGCATTTATGTAGAGCTGTAAATATAAGTTTACTAATCGATCAGAAGAAAAGGACTCTGATAACTTTGATAATCATTTAAACATTGAAATCATTATTCAAGCAAAAATGCCAAACATTTGATGGTTGCATGTTCACCCATGTAAGACTTTACTGCTTTTCTGGATAAACACTTACAGCAAATTCCTATAATTGGGTTTTTGGACTGTTGGTCAGACAAAACAAGACTGTGCTCTAGGATATTATGGCTTTTTTAAATCTTTTTTTCTGATATTTAAGAGGCCAATCAATCGATAAATCCCAAAAATATGTGAAATTGTGATCTACATTTTTTTTAACACAGGTAGAATTGTGAGGCTTTGTGCTTTTATATGATGTATAGTTTGACACGGTTGAGTGAGGATTCGTCACAAAGGTAACAAACTCCCCCTCCCAGTAGTCAGGCTCCTGCTTGTTGTTAAAGTTTGTAACGAAAATGTGAAATGAACAGGCATCTATTGTAATGTTTTATTGTTGTTTTTTTACCACAAAATTGAATAAATGTCTCAGAGTCTCAACACAATTATCATATTGTTTTTATCACAGTACTTGCGTATTGTGTTAGAGTAGATTGCATTAGATTTTGATTTGATTTGACTTTCTTTTCACGCCCTGTACTGAATATATTACATTAGATCCTACAGCAAAGTATAATGGTACTGCTTAGTGTACAACAATCCTACGATCTGTCTATTGCCCCCACCTGCTGGTTAGAAATCATGTTTTTTTACTTAACAAATTGAATCTTGGCCAATCTCAATGTTTTTATTTGTCCGGCGTTTAAGACGTGTGTGTGTGTGTGTTCAGTCACTTCCACCCACTTAGTTTCTCTCTATCTAGTTCGCAGTGATCTTTCTCTCACATCTATATCTTGCACCTATTTGACCTTACAATACAGGAGCAGAACTATTGGGGCCACTGGCCTAATGAACTTCACATACTGACAAGCACAAATAATCAGCCGCCCTGTTATAAAAACCGCAAGTACAGGAATAATAGTTTTCTGGCCAGTGTTGTTTATATCACACCGTTGCTCTCACAAGCCACAGGAGGGGAGAGTCTGTGACCTTAAGAGCTGTGGGTCCTGCACTGTCTAATTCCATGTTTATGGTTTTGCCTTTTATAACACACACAGACGGAGCTGCCCTGGCCACAAGCACATGGAAATATCATCATGCTCCCTCTCCACTGCTAATTGATGCCTTGGTACCATCCCTCTGGTGAGGATTCAGCTTTTTTGCAGGGCAACCTGAGGAGCAATTTCAGCCTTCGGTTCTCTTCTTCTTTCTTTTGCGCCACAGATTTGACTTTACTGCTGTCAAACAACGTTGAAATGGATATTAATAAGAGCAAAGTTCACTTTGACCAAACTGACAAAGTTACTTATGTTTATATCTAAGTTCATATATATTACGGTTGGCACTGCCTACAAAAAAGCGTGAGTGAGATCATTATACTTTAAGATTTGTGTGACCTTGCTCGCTCACACAAAACATTTCTGACTAAAAAAAGAGATTTAAATCATCTCGTCTGGGGGTGTCATTAATATCATTAAATACACATGAAGCAAAAATAGTTCATGGAATAGTTTTGTGAATAACATTTCAATGTATTGTGTGCACTGCAACATTTTTAGAACATTGAATGGTTTCCTTGGTAACAGTGCAAAGTACTTTGACTCTTACTAACTTGTACACCTTAGCTACACAAGCCTCAACTCTGCAGTTTAGTACTCTTTAATTGAAAACACATTAAATAGCAAATTGTTCTACTGTAATACTGTATAACTTCTAGTTTTCTGACATTTTTCCCTCAAATTTCAGGATGCTATATAAAAGCTATAGGTGAGCTTGTGTGAGAAGAGATGACAGGGAATGGCGCATCTGCACAGAGAAAACGCACAGCAGTATGGGAGGGAAACAGAGGGATGAATGACTTGCGGTGCTGAGGGTGATGTGGAGAGGACAACAAAGTAATTATGGGACGACTATGGATGGATATAGAACTGGGCGAGGGAGGGAGGAGGAAAGGGAGACTGCGAAAAAGAAGAAGAAGGGGGTGGGGGAGTGTAGTAACCTGCTCTCCATCACGCCATGATAGTTAATTAGCCTCTGACTGTGCTGGCGAACATATTTTGTAGCCATCTGGAGAAAGAGGGGGGAGGGGGGTGCTGTCTACCTTCTCACTTTCAGACGTATCTGCCTGTCTTTACTTCATCTGTCTATATTGTGTGTCATTCTATCTAATTGTTTTCTGTGTGTGTCATGTTTACATGCAAGTCTATCTGTCAGTCAATCTGTCTGAGCTTCATCTTCCAGCCTTCTACCATACGGACTGAGGACCCTGCCCTGTGGTATTAAATATATTCACATCCACAGACTCACACACAAATACTCGAAAACCAAGACAGTTGAGCAGTCTAGTCTCCAGCTGCACTTTTCTCCCCATCCACAAGGGGTCATGATTACATTGAAAAGTTTCTTCAGCAGGTTTCAACTGTGAGCTGCAGTCATTTGTCATTCATTTCACTGTGTTTGTTGACTCACTTGTTTTTACAGTTCTGTAAGTTGCATTAGGCCATGATGTTGGGGCTTAGAAATATTAATGAAACAATTCTATTAACATGTCTCAATGTAAAATATTGCCAACATGATTTATTAATTCCTTATTTTAAGAAAAGTTAGATGCACATGAAAAGTGCTAATATTTACATTCACTCTGTATGTAACACCTCACATCCATTATATACCTACTCCATGACCAATTCATTATTTATCTAACAACAAACACTGCCAAAATGTACCTACATTTTAGGGAGAGAAAAGGGAAAATTATTCACAACACATTTTACCTGTGGGACTGGAATAAAACCTGTAACAAACACTGCACAAAAGTGGCAAACAAAGAAAAGTATAATCACAAGTTAGTGAAAATCCAAATATACCAACAAAAGCTGCTATTGTTGACATTAGCCATGAGGAAAAAATGAGTGAAAATAACAAAATGTGATTATCAGGAACATTAAAACTTTAAAAGAACTTCGACTGAACTAGCAAGCAATTTACTGTCACATCCAGGACTCCCGTCATGATTATTCTGCGGTTTTATTTGCTTCAATATTTGGGTTGGTTGCTAGTAATATGTATGAACATCACTGTAATAAATAAAAATGGTGGGCTATCCAGTGGTGGAAGAAGTACTCAGATCTTGTAGTAGAGTGGCTAATACAAAGTGTAGATATATTCCATCAATAATGTTCCATATTTATATATATATATATACAGTATATGTATATAAACTGTATCAAAACTATCTACAGTATATATATATATATATATACAGTGGGTACGGAAAGTATTCAGACCCCTTTAAATTTTTCACTCTTTGTTTCATT